>NC_092198.1:13385000-13726000 GCF_043641665.1 Enoplosus armatus | reverse complement strand
CGTCTCATGTATTAAAGATGACAACTTAAAGGAATCCTAAAGCCCTGACATGATTGAGCACTTAGGCAGACACTTTTGGTTGTAGTTTAGATTGCTTGTGTCAAGTTTAACTTGTCAGCTTGCTATTCCCAAGACTAACTCATCATTTCAAGTCTAATCAGTGTCATCAAGTTTAAAAGAATGGCAAAACTTTGTGCATTTATGTGTTTTAAACTCTGATGAACATGTTGGCAGCCTTCCCAGCCTCTCTCCTAATAGCAGTTTTCATTCAAACTATTCTCAATCAAGACAGCTTGAGCATGTTTTTACGATGAAGCGTATACTGTGTTTGTTTGTGGATGTATGTGTACCTGTGTCAGTGTAGCTGCACACGTGCGTGACCATGTCAGCGCCATTTATTAGCATGGTGTGATTTTTGGAGGTGAGGAGGAATAACAAGTTAGGGCTTTGGCAGCCACTCGCTCTCGCCCATCTGCGCGGCCCCTGCATCAGTCTCAGGGTTTCCTCGCCGATGATGAGGGCTGTCAGGGGCTTTTTAACCTCCTAACTGCTGCTCCCCACCGGCCCTAATCACACATTAATGACATCAGGAGGACCCCGGGGCTGGCCGCGTTGCTGCCTGCGCAGACTGAGTACTGATGAAGAGGGCAATTACCGACCAGCAAATAGCATAACCTCCACTGATCTGTACAGGGGTTATGGGCTATTAGCGCACAGGTTACGCTCAAAAGATACAGCAGAGGCTTAAGGAAGGATCTGGTGCTGAGAGTAATTGGGGAGGTGCGTGTGTCTGTGTGCATGCATGTGTGTGTGTGTGTTGGAGAGAAGGGGAGTTCATGTATTAGGCAGGGCTTTTATTATTCTAACTGAAAAGCAGTTTTTTGTCACTGTGTCCATCTATTTTTTACATTTCTTCCTGGATCTGTGGCCAAAGTCTCACCTTTGACAAACAAGTGTGTGATTACTGATTACTATGCACAAGGAGTCTAGCTGTGAAGCACCTCTGAGTGGGAAAACTATTCATATTTCATCAAAATGTCTTTGATTTCTGCCAGACACACACACACACACCTACACTTGCCCCTTCACATACACACACACACTCATGCTGCGCTCTCAGTCCTGTCCGTTTCCTTGCTCGGAGATGAGTGAGAGTGTTTGTATGAAATATTAACAGGCCATTTGCTCCTCTGCTCCTCTGTTTGAGAGCTGGATGTTGGCCGTGTGTCTCTGGTCCCTCTTTGAGGCCATCTGTTGGGTACGGGCACCAGGGAGGTTTCCGGGAGGGGGCCCTGTCACCCAGGCAGGCCAGCCCAGAAAGCAGCACTGCCCTGGGGATCGATACACCCGACCTGCTGGGTGACGGAGCATCAAAGCTACCCAACCTGCCAGATCACTGTACATGCTACAAGGGCCACTGATATGTAAACGCTGCTGCTTACCATCAGGCCCTTGGGGAGCCGCCGCGGTCTTTGTGCCACTTCTGAGGGGCTGTTTTCAGTGCAGTTTATGTGCTATTTATGTTAACCTTTGTAGAACGGCGAGTTTTGGTCACAGAGCCCTTGACAAAATGCCCAGGATCCCTTTGGAGAGGTTTTCTTTTCCTTTAAAGGCGGCTTCTCTTGTTTGAAAAAACACTTAGAATATCCTTTTTTTAGTCTCTCACAATTTTTTATGTATTTTAAGTTTAGTTCATTCAAGATTAGTTCATTCAAGTTCATTTAAATTTAAAGTTTAAATTAAGAGTTCCGGTGGAATTGGCAAGCTTGAAGATGTCCCTGAAAACTGACAAATCAATCATGCACAATGTAAAGATACATAACACGACCGGCTTCTCTCTAGCAACTGGCATTAAACTGAAATCTAATCACAAAGGTGGGATAATAGCCACTGTTTTCTTCCAATACAGTAACTGTAACATTTCATAAAGACACTTTCTTCTCATGACATAATTCAAATACACTTTGGACAAGTATATACAATCTGTGTGTGTGTGTGTGTGTGTGTGTGTGTGTGTGTGTGTGTGTTTGTTGACATTTGATGTCCTTGTTTTGGGTAATGGATTTGTCCCTGGCAGAGAGAGGGGCTGGGCCAGAGGCAGTCTTATGAGGCCCCTGGGTTAAGGAGGCTGCATTAGCCCACTGCTAACTGATTACTGATCAGACAGCTGGTGCGCACACACACACACACACATGCACAGACATGCCTGCCTGCATACATATGTGCAAACACACACATACATCCATGCATGTGCACATGCACTCGCAACTGCGCTATTATCGTAATTAAATGCTCCTGAAATTAAAGCGCACTAATGTAAATGGTCAGAAACAAACAGTGAAAAGTAATTATATGAGGATTTAAGAAGCTCTGGTGTTATTTCTTTCCATAGTAATGCTGGTAAAATAGATGTTTGCTGATCATTTACTTATTCTAACTGGCATTAAATGCATTGCATGACCTAAATAAGCCCTATATGAAAGCCCTGCAAGAGGATATGACATAGAGCAAAGATTAGATTTGTAATATAAAGAGATAGATTAGCATTAGCATGAGGGTATCATCATTACACTCATCTGCATTCCAGACCAACACTGGCCATCTCGCAGGCAGAGGAGTCTCACACACACACACACACATTACACCAGAACTTGTTTTAGCCATGTAGCATGCACGCACACATACATCCACACACACTCGCCCTCAGCCATACACACCATGTCTTGGCCCTTCTCTGGTTGGCCGGCGTGTGCCAGGACACCGATGCCATGAGTTGTCCATGTGTGACGCTGGCAGCACCTGGGGCCCCTCACAATAAAAATACAGCCATCATCAGAGGTCTTATTCACAGACCAGCACACCGTTTCCTCTCAAACACGGGAGCGCCCCGCTACGATCCTCTGGCCTCCATCTCTGAGTTCAAACAGCATCTGATCTGTGCTTCGCCGACAGCAAAATAACACTCAATGATTTTTATGTCAAGAAATACAGAATCTAAAATCTGACTTTGCTCAAACATAATGCCCTGTTCTGCTGTGGACTAAAAGTTGTTCACCACATCTAAACTCACACAGTCAGTGTTACGGTTTTAGGGCCAAGGATTTGAAAAACTCTTTATCCATAAAGACGGCATCCTATTACTGCGCGCTGTGAACTACATTAAAGAGGCTGGATAGCCAAAGCACTAAAGCCACAAATGGCTCATGGAAGTGTGACACAACGGAGAAGAATAGATTTGATAGTGTGTTAATGGACGATTTTAGTGTCAGATTACACCCCATGGGAGCAGCTATACTCTATAGTGTATGCTCACAATAAGGCTCATGGTTCTCTCTCTCTCTCTCTCTCTCTCTCACACACACACACACACACACACACACACAAATATTTAAAAAAAAAAATTGGAATACAATTTTTTAAAATTTGGATTGGATTTAATTTCTAAAGAGATTTAGATTGGTGTGTGTCAGAGAGGGACGGACAAATACTAAAACTGTGTGTCTGCATGTGTGTGTGTATGTGTGTGTGTGAGAGAGAGAGAGAGAGAGAGAGACCGTATGTAATGGTTAAATAAGGCAGATTGAGGTGTTAACATCATTATTGCACATTTCCTCCCATGAAACAAAGCATTGTTTCCTCTGTTGCCATCACGATGGGAATACCATAATCCCAGATTAAAAAGGACGGGTTAGCGGACACACAGCAACACACAATGAGCCTTTTGTGTGTGTGTGTGTGTGTGTGTACTGTATGTGTGTGAAGCGTTATTGTTTACTGTACAGCTTAAACACCTGCGGGAGGGGGAGAAACGTTCTCATGCATGTACTTTTGCAATGTGCAGCTCTCTATTCAGCACCAACGGCATCCTCAAATGTGGACACATGGTCACAAAACAGCAGCAGAAGTGTCACGTGTGGTTTTAATAAAATTATTTGACACAAGAGAGCTGAAAGTTGTCGCCTTTTTCTGGCAATGTGTAATTTTCTCATGATTTGAATACTCCTACCAGCACAGACTACAAACACACTACTAGATGTCCAAAGACTGAGCAGAAGTATTATTCAGCATTATCCTCTATGTCCGCTCCATATGATAGAGATTTTACTTAACCGGGTCCGTATGGGGTCTCCCAGGCCATGTGCAGGGGCTAAGGCCGTCTCTAAAACTCTCATAGTTCTTGGTCAGTCATGCAAGAGAATCCATGGGTCACAGAGCCGGCTGCAAAAAAGCAGCTCACAAGTTGCTCACTGTGACAGATGTCCTCTGGAAGATTTCTCTATCTTGTTCTCCCCCCTTCCACCCTCCCACCCTCTCCACCTCCGTAACCCATCCCTCCCACCCGACTCTCTCAGTGCTTCTAAGCTGGGAGAGAGCAGCGAGAGGTGATCCCGGCCTGCTTAACCTACTTCCCAAGACCTTGTTCTTAAAATGGTTGTGAGCATGTGTGTGTGTGTGTGAGTGTATCTGTGTTTATTCATCAGGATAAACTCTCAATACTTGTCTGAACGCCTGTATCTGTGAACACTCCTGCACTTTGACATCATGAGATCTTCCACTCACTCTGACAGTCACCTCAGTGTGGAGTCACATAAAGTGTGTAATGGGACGGACGTGCAGCGAGCTTCTCTCACTGACGTCAGGGATGTGAATGTTATCATTTGTCTTTTTGGCAAAGAGTTGTCAGTTATGAATTGCTCATCAACCTATATTGTTTGAATACAACAACAGTAAAAAGTAAAAGAAACATTTTTTGACAATACATTAATTGTTTAAGCCATTTGTCAATCACAAAACAGTGCCTGGTTTCAGCTTCTCAATTGTGAGGACGTCATGCTTTTCCTTTTCTTATGTAACAGGAAATTGAGTATCTTTGGGTTTTGGGACTATTGGTTGGACAAAACAAGCAACTTGAAGAAGTCGCCTTGGGGAAGGAAGGAAATTGGAAATTGTGATCCTCATATTTTACTATTTTCTGACATTTTATAGACATTTTAAATTATTAATCAATTAAAACAATCTGACTGACTAAATGAAAGTGTTAGATGTAGCCTTAATGACGTTTGTCAATCCATATTAACAATTTTTACTTTTTCCTGTGAGATCCTTACATTTTTCTTTGACTCCAAATCACATAAAAACAACTTGAAAAAGGAAGTTTAATCTCTTCTCTCTCTCTGTCTGCAGCTTTAAGGGGTTGAAAGCCAAAAAGGAAAGCTGACTACAATTTGTAGTATTTAAAGTATTCCTTATATTTTACAATTATTTTTAGTCATATATGACATACAGTGCCATGAAAGTAATAATAATACCTATTTGATGCATGTGAAATGTTTTTTTTTTCTCAAGACTCTTTCTATGACTTATATCAGTGCACTATTTTGGTGTGTTTAGGTACAAAGCTAAGAAAGAACAAAAAATGACATTAAGGATCATTTAAGAATAATTAATGTAATTAATAAAAGTCTTGTCAGCAGTGAAACAGAGTGCCCAATGTAAAATAAATGCCTCATTTGTGCTATGCAGAACCATTTTTCGTAAAGAGCTTAGACCTGTAAAGCTAAAGTCGCCCCGTCTCCACTCAGACACAGCGTCCCCATCACAAAGGTCGGATTAGGGACCTTGCAGTAACTAACTCTTCCATGTCATTTGCAGTGAGACAAAGATCAATCAGT
Source organism: Enoplosus armatus (assembly GCF_043641665.1). Classification (NCBI taxonomy): domain Eukaryota; kingdom Metazoa; phylum Chordata; class Actinopteri; order Centrarchiformes; family Enoplosidae; genus Enoplosus; species Enoplosus armatus. Next base: position 13,720,328 of record NC_092198.1, on the reverse strand, counting down.
CAGATGAAGGGAGGGAGTCTTTAGATAAAGAGAAATTAAACAGAGGGAGGGAGCAGCGAAGGGAGGAGGGAGTCTCTTAAATAAAGAGAAATTAAACAGATGAAGGGGATGGTGTCTTTAAATACCGCTCAGCCACTGTACGGCCTCCCTCATCCTTTAATGTAATGAGAAGAGGCGGAATAAAAGGCTTGGCCCTAGGATGAAAAGGTGATGGCGTTTTTTATTCTTCTTTTTTTCCCTGAGCGGTGAAAGCCTTATCCTAATGTAGATTAGATGTTAAATCTGACAGAAGGGTGAAGCTTTGGTTAGAGTCTGTTCACCTCATTTCACTTGGACTGGCAGAGGGTGACGGGAGATTGTATGATGTTGTGATAAAGACGAAAAGCAAAAACAGAAATAAAGGAACGTGTGTGTGTGTGTGTGTGTGTGTTTTCAATGTGACTCTAAACTCTCAGTCTTATTCCTGCATGGGCCTCCAAAAGGTGTGCCTTTGTGTCATTGCCACAGACTGGTTAACAAGAAAAAATGAGGCTTTAATGTGTCACAAAGTCGCAAAGTCATACTGTACATGTAACACACATGTACACACACACACACACACACTCCCTGCCACACACACTTAGTATGTAGTAGTATATCACAATGACTGTTTGTCTCCCCTGCACTGAATTTGAGGATAAATATCAGTTGTTGGTCAAGCAGGTCATTAGTGACTGACAGAGAAGAAAAAATCTGTCTGTGCGTGCATGTGTGTGTGTGTGTGTGTGTGTGTGTGTGTGTGTGTGTGTGTGCATTTTCTCTGTAATAATAATCCCTATGAAATCCAGATTTCTCAATCCGGTAGCTCAAGCTGACACTTTAAATAAAATCATTCTAATCCCACATGGTAAGAGAAATGAAAATGAGGAGATTAACATGGAGGGAGGGGGTGGGGGTGGCGCCCTTCTCCCCCTCTGTCTCTCGCACTCACCTCTCTCTCTCTCTCTCTCTCTCTCTCTCTCTCTCTCTCTCCCTCTCTCTCTCTCTATCTCTCTCTCTCTCATCCTTGAACCCTTGTTGCTTCCTCCATTGAGACTATCCTCTTTCCCATCATGCTTTGGGTGAGAGAGAGATAGAGATATATAGAGAGTTTATGGCAGGTGAGGAGATTTTAACCCTCAATATTTTGTGGGGAACATTTAGACAGTGTCCGCTAGAATATGTGTGTGTGTGTGTGTGTGTGTGTGTGTGTGTGTGTGTGTGTGTGTGTGAGTTCCACCAGGGGAATACAATAATTGGACACTGGCAGGACCACTGATCTAATCAGATGATGGGGAATGATCTCTCTTTCTTTCTCACGCACAGTAATACCCCCTCAAAAAACACACACCTGATTCATTCACTCACACATATAAATTCATGAATGGGTGGAGTTTGAATGTGTTGCATTCACACTAAACCCACGCTTTTCTTCCCTATCGCTCTATGGAGAAAAAGATACAATATACCTGTTGCAGGTAAAACTGGAAACAGACAACACAACACATAAACAATTATTTCCTCTACCCTACACAGAATTTCTTTTTAGATTTTTGGAGTCAGAAAAAAGTACGTATTGAATGATATGATGAATACAGTGGGCAACACACATGTAGACTGAGATTAGATTTGTGTCAAAAGGTCCTTCCAATTCTGTGTAAACACAAGTGATTCAGCAGAAACGAACATCAGAAACAGTTTTCTTTGCTAATATATTTTAATATTAACAATGGATCAAATAACTACATGTTTGTATGTGTATGTGCAAGGGGTCGCTTGCAGTGTCAGGGTTAGGACGGGAAAAAAACACTCTTGGTGACTAGCTGGTGAACACAGAGGAGCCTTTAGCAGCTAAAGAGCCAGATATTTCCCTCAGGAGTTGGTGGAGACCAAAAACAGAGCATAATATTGGACTTCAATTTGTCAGGTGGACACAAACCCGATTCCAAATGAATGTTAATGTTGCTAATTGATGGAAAATGAGATTAAAATTAGTGACAAACCTGAAGTGCCTTAAAGTACATATAATGGGCCACAAACTCAAAATAAATATTTCATGAACATTTGTTCTGTAATTAAACTGTGAATCAGGTCTTACTCTAGATTGTAACAAATACAGGTTGGCATACAAACCCCATTACCCATAAAAAGCACAGCAAAAGGTCCTCAGTTTGGTTAGTGAACACTTCACAATCACTGTTTTCACTGCTTAATCCAGCTCTTGTCCTCATCCTTCCTGCTTCCTCCTCTCTTTATCTCTCCATCTCTACTTCTCTCTGTCGACCTTCCTCCGCTCTCTCGCTCTGTCACCTCACCTCCATTTCAGCTTTTCATTTCAGACGTTTCCCTCTAAGCCGTATTTCTCTCCTCGCTTTTTTGTTAACCCTCTCCCACACACACTTTATCTCCATATGATTCATTTGCCCTCTCTCCATCTCTCTGACTGTCCCCGCAATCTCTCCCTCCATCCGCCCCCTCTATATCCATCTCTTAAGCACATCCTTTTTTTCTCCTTCTCTCCTCCATCTCCACCGCCATCCCTTCCTTTTAAAGGATAATCTTCAGCTAAGTGGACAGCACTTCGCTCTCTCTCGTCCCCTCTTAAGTGACCATCTGATAATCTCAGGATTCTCTGTTGAACCCCCACACAGTGGGAGAGCGCATGGATCAGAAAGCCCAGAATGGAAGTCCTAAACTGGGTCAAGAAAAGGCCAGTGCCTGGGTCCTCTGGGGCTGATGGGACCAGAGTGGGACGGAGAAAAATCTGATGCCAGACAAAGTTGGAGAGAGATCATCAGAGCAGATGGACATCATCTCTCTATCCTTTCATCTTATATCTATCTTGTTCTCTCTCTTCAAGGCTGCAGGGCCCCAACTTTGAGATGGAAAGACAAAAAAATAACAAAATAAGAACTGATCTGTTTGTTTTTAGAGTGCAGATAAAAGGACATCACTTTGGGGATTTGTTGTTTTCTTTCTATCTGGACACACAAAAGAGGCTGAAAACAGGGAGGAAAGATGCATTCACATTGATGGGGTCGGTTAAAGGAGGTGACAGACACACACACACACACACACACACACACACACATGCAGAGGTTGTGCTGATTGTACAAGATTCATCGTACCTCCTTACTGGAGAGAAAAGAAGCCCTTAGTCAGGTTACACACACATACACACACATATCTTGTTTTTTCTTTCTTCCGCTGTCCTCTTTACGGGTCAGCGGGTGAATAAAGCCGCTGTCACTTTCCTTTGGGAAGCATCAGTGACAGGCAGGCTGTTCACGATAAACTTCCGCACAGGAAGAGGAGATTCCTGCAAGGAAAAGGCCAGGAGGATCAGGAACGGCCCTGGGCATCACTTGTCCTCTGGCTTAGCTAAAGACACTGAAAACAGCAGCTTGTGTGTGTGTGTGTGTGTGTGTGTGTGTGTGTGTGTGTGTGTGTGTGTGTGTGGGTGTATGTGCGTGTGTGTGTGGTGGGTCACAAAAATACTAAAAGAAAGCAGATTTAAAGTGATTTTGGCTACTTTCCTTTATACTTTGTACAATAACTAGTTTGTCTCAGGGTTAGAAGCAGCAATCTGTGATACCACCCAGTGACTCTTTCTGCTCCATTGATAAAATGACAGAACTTACGGAGATATGGGAGGGAAATTTTGTTGTTCAAGAAATAAAGGTTATTTGTCTGTGGTTAACCCCTAAACAGGCAACACTTTTTTGCACACAAGCACCAAAATAAAATGGCTACTGTACTTTAACCCTCTCGATTACATTCATGGCCCTGTTCTCTTCCGAATGGCAACATTTGAGTTTACTATCAAAAAGTCTAAATTAGTGATACTGAACCAAATTTACAGAAGCACAAACCTAGTGATAAGAGTGAGAGTTTACAGCCACACAAGCAGCTCTGTGAGGTTGTACTTAGCCATAGTAGTGCTACATGCTAACAGTGACCATGTTAACATGCTGATGTTTAGCAGGTGTAACATTTACCGTTTTCACCATCTTAGTTTAGCATGTTAGCATGCTAATCTTTAATGATGTGCACAAAACGACAAATAGAAATGTTGACCTGATGATGGCACTTGATGAAAGGTTAGGGGATCAGAGTTATAGAGTTATACAGCTCATCCTGAAGGGGACATGAATACCTATACCAAATTTCATGGCGATCCCATCAAATAGTTGAGATGTTTCACTAAAAAACACAAATGTCAGCCTCATGGTGGCGCTAGATGCTCTGGGAACCAAAGTGGTGGACCAGCCTACCAACAGATGATGCCATAAAGCCATGCCACTAATGAGGCAAACATGTAGGGGTTTTATTTCACAATTTTATCTCCATTTTAAAAACAATGTAGTTTGACAAGGTTGAGTGAGGATTTAATAGATTCTATCTTTAGCTGAAAAATACAGTTTGATGTATACATGCACACGATGCAATACCAATTCTTAAATAAGCTTTACTTTGTCTCTGCTTATATCCTTCAACAGTTTTGCATTAAAAACGTCTTATGAGGAGATATCAGGAATGGGGTCAGACTCTGTGTCTCCAAGTACCGAACAGAACCAGCTATTCACACATGAGGGATATAAGGATCAGGACCCATCTTCAAGGTTCTTCTAATCTCAACGACCGGATAAACCGCATCTCCCACACAAAGCTGGCAGCGTGTGAAGGCCTTTGAGGCTCCTCACGTTACCCAACTTCATACTTTATGTACATTTCCTCATATCTAATCAATTTCTCTAGTACAGTCCACAAACATTTCTACAGACAGACAAATTACAACACTTTTCAATTAAATGCAGATAACATTGATACTAAATATTGTCAAGATAGTGAACTTCAGGTTATATAATTTGCAAAATAGGATATGGCTGCTTTGCATTTTAAAGGAATTATCCTCTACACCAGATTTTTCCTTTGTTCCACGGGTACTTTCCCTGCTGTGTAAAACACAAAACACACCTCGAGACAGAAACAGTCCGTCTCAGAACAGTTAGGAGGTGGGGACATTATTCTTAGAGCAGTTACTCATACCAACAGAACAAAAGCGTCCTATTATGGGACTCCCCTCTGTCCTAACACTGGATCTCTACCGGCACAGGTGCCACTCGACTCATTTATAGCCAGGTTAGCCCATGGTTAAGGCATGGAGCGCGCGCACACACACACACACACACACACACACACACACACACACACAACGTACTGTAAACACACCACATGATGCAGCAGAGTGAAAGGAGCTGCTTATGGGAGTATAAAGAGGAGATTATTCCACTGTCTCTTCTAGGAACTGCCCAGTGCGTCTGTTGGCTGAAGCCTTCGCAATGTGCATGTGTGTGAGAGTGTGTGTGTGTGTGTGTGTGTGTGTGTGTGTGTGTGTGAGAGAGAGAGAGAGAGAGAGAGAGAGAGAGAGAGAGAGAGAGAGAGAGAGTTTCTGTGTGGATATTTTAGTTTTTTGTGGTTTTATCTCATGGTACTGACCAGTTTGTATGAGTAAATATTTCCCTGTGACTGTATGTTATGGTAATGAATGCAGTGCATGATTGCTCATGGATGTGTGCGATTGTGTGTGTGTGTGTGTGTGTGTGTGTGTGTGTGTGTGAGCGTAACAGTGAGATCTTTTATCTGTATAACAATGATGCCACAAATAGGCACATGCCGCGCTATTCTTGTCCTCTCAAGGCTCCTCTGGCGTTCTGGTGGATGTACCCAGGCATACAAGGGGTTAGGGAGAGATTTGGACCTGTGTGTGTGTGTGTGTGTGTGTACGCCCACATCCAAATACATATTTGTGTGCGTGTGCTTGTGGCTGTATGTGTATGTGTTTTGTAGGTGACTAAAGGAGCAGTTTTCCTCCAAAATTAGAATTCCAACATCTAAAACATGTGTCTCCTTTCTCTGACAAAATGGCTTTTCAAATTAAAACACACTGTTGCATATCAGTGAATTTATTGGCAATTCAGAGCCTTTTACCTACAAATTAAATTTTTAGAGGAGGTAATCATTTGTGTGGTCACATGCCAAGCAACACACAGCAGGGTTTTTCTTTTCCAAAGTGGGTTTTGTCTGTTTTTGTCTATAATAAGACCTTCAAGTGGAATGCCAAGAACCGAACGCTGGGCTGGTCTGTTTGCTTAGCTTCTCCCTCTGCAGCAGTAAAAATCAAGGGAAATAATCAGCAGATAACCCAACACTCCATGCATTCTTTATTCTTTGTTCACTTTTATGTCTCTGTTGGCTGGTGAGGGGGTTTAATGCTCTATTATGAGCCTGTACACTTCTCTGGACCTCCTTTTCTTTCCAGAAACATTATACTTCCTCCAGAGAGGGTCATGACGGAAAGGTGCACCTTCTCAGCCAAATTCGGCACACCCTGAGGTAAATGGAGCGGAGGGAGCCGATTGGCCCAGAGCACCTGAACCAAGCCGGCACACGACAGGATGAGGGTGTCGGCATCCTCCTGTTGAACGCTTGCTTCCTGCTGTTTTGCTGTTCTCTTTCTCCTTTTTCTTTCTCTCATCCCAGGAAGTCATTGGAATGGAAAAAAGAGAGAGTTGAATGAAGACGGGGAGAGGAGGTTGTGTATTGTTCCAAACAAGCAGAGCCCTGCCCAAACGTCCACTGCAACGGCTAAAATTCCTAAAGCTAGATAAGTTAGACTGAAGAGGAGGAGGAACAATGGCAGGGATGGGGTGAGAGATGAGATGGAGGAAGGGAGGAGGAGGAGGAGGGGAGATGAGGGGTCTTCTCTAGGGTCGTGCTCAGAGGGCGTCGGGCAGCACGAGAGGCAGGATGTTATGGTTTATTCAGCCCAGGAGTGGGGGCGACGTGGACAAGGTGTGCCTTGCCCTCAGCACCAGCCTCACCATGATTTATAGCAGTGCTGGCAGACGCCTCTGTCCACGGGGAAGTCTTTGAAAATGCCGGGAGTGATTTGCATGAATGTAGGCCTGTGCATTTACACAGTATGTACTTGGGTGTGCATGGCCTCGCTTCTGTGCAGCCGTTTTATGTGTGTGTACATTCACTTGTGTACATGAGCACGTTAAAGGCTCTTGGTTTTTAACCTGTGGTTGAAGCATGTTCATGCATGGCCCAAAAGAGGACAGATGGTCAAGCTCCTCTGATTAATTACAAGCTACACACATACATTACACTCACATAACTAGAATTACCGCCCCGTGTTTGTATGCCTCCGCTAACAAGTCAAGTTGCAGTTCACATCCATGTCTGTCCAGACTCGTAATACATGTAGTGAATACTTGGATAAATGGAAAATATCACTATATTTCTGATACACATGTATGATTTCAGTGAATATACATTGTTGAACTGATAAGTGAAGGATTATCATAGATGTATTGGCTAAACAGGTACACATGTGCTTGACTACCATGTAAAGATGGATTCTTATAGACCATCTGTGAAATATGGTCACAATGTTCCCTTCTGTCCCTGAGTTATGGTGTTGAATTTTTCCAGGACATTATGATGTCACAGTGAAGTTGACCTTTGACCTTTAGGTTAAAATATATCATCACTTCATCGCTGTATCCAATTAAACATCTGTGTGAAATGATGACATAATTACCGCTTCAATTCTTGAGTTATGGCCAAAAACGTGTTTTGGGAGGTCACAATGACTTTGACCTTTGGCCTTTAACCCATAAGAACCCATGGTGACACCAGTGTAACACACACTTCAAAGGCCCCAGAATCTTCCTTATACAGCTTTGTGCTTGATCTTAACTCATTAAGTCCCTAAGCGACATATACGAAACATCCTGGTGTGGTCGTCATGTCACAGTCATGTGACTGTGGCAGGTTGGGACCTTTTCAAAATGGTGGTGTGACATGTAAACACAAGTGAAGGAAGCAACTAATTTCAAAAAGCCTGTATTTTGATATTAAAGGTAAGTTAAAACCCATTTAACGATTCTAATGCTTTAATAGTGTGTCCTGTATACAGTCAACCTGTTTTGACCATGTTTCTTGAACAAATTAATATAAAACAAGTAAATTTACCATAAACGCCCAACGTAACGTATATGTACCATCACAGATCTTTGACATTAAGAGGTAGTATAAAAAAAACCCATCAGAAATTTCTTCAATGTGGTCCACTTGGTCTGTCGTGTATTCCCCATAATTGTCCTTTGAGGGGAAATGGGTCTGGGTTCTTATGGGTTAACCACCAAACTCTCATCAGTTTATTCTTGAGTGCAAGTGGACGTTTGTGTCAAATTTGAAGAAATTCCCTCAAGGGGTTCCTGAGATATCGCCTTGGCAGAATGGGACGGTAAACCCGAAAACATAATGGCATAAAAATGCTTGGATCCTACAGGAAGCACGGCGAATGGCACTAATTTACAAGTGTGTTTAAAAGTATTCTGATACTTTACTTAGGTAAAAGTAGGAATACCATACAGTAAAAATACTCAATTACAAGTAAAAGTCCTGTACTAAAAGTACAAAGGGAATTAATACTAAGTAAAAGTACACTATAAATCATCTTAAGCTAGTTCAATTTAAAAACCTATGTTCCCCTGCTGACTTAAACATGTGAGTTAACTGAACCAACCTCCATCATGGTTCCAGCATGAATTACAGACACATAGCAAGTTTCCATCAACTTGGTTTTCTTCAAACAAAAAGCAAAAAAAGGGGGGTCTCTGTAGAGTTTTAACTCTCACACAATGCATGCTGGGAAGTCTGCTAATATACTGATGTTTCTCTAAAAAATGTTATTTAATGAGTTGAGTGAACTCTCAACTGAAAATTTTAATCTTAAAAAAATCTTAATATTTACGTTAAGTTAATGAGAAAAGACAAGTTAATTCCACTAAATTCCTGTATAATGTTTTACAGTGCATTGGAGTCAGAAGCACAATATGTAGCGGCGTACGAGTATAAAGTAGAATGAAAAAGGAAATACTCAAGTAAAGTACAAGTACAGAATATAGTTTCCTATCATTGGAAATGCATTGATTCATTTTCAGTTTGATAGAGCTAGAGATTTCATTTTCAATCAACAAGTAAACCAAAAAACAACGCTCTCCTCAATCTGTGTGTGTTTGTCTGAGTCTGTGTGTGTGTGTGTGTGTTTACAGGCCAATTATAACAGCGTTACCCTCCTCCTGACCTCCCCTGAGGCAGCCAAATCTCCTCTGGTGTGAAAGGTCAGCGAGAGGTCAAGAGAGGTCACCAGCGAAAGGCCCCTCTGGTGTGGAGGGCCCACTGGATGCCAGGCCCAAACATCCACACTGGGGGTCAAAGGTTACACAGATACATAAACCAGACAAAAGGGTGCCAACAGGTACAAGATGTGTGAATGTCCACTGCTGTAACAGGAGAGCAGAGTGTTGCAGAGAGCTAAACTTATAACTGGAGACTAATGTGTGTGGTGAGAGAGGCACTTTAAAGCTACTTAAGCCTTGTACATGTCACTTCATACCCTATAGACACCTCTCTTTATAGTATTTGGGGGAGTGCAGAAAGGCTGAAGCACAGGTAACTGATCACTAATTACTCTTAATTGCCTCAGTCAGCTAGAGAAAGCTTTGTGTGTGAGAGAGAGAGTGAGTGTGTGTGTGCCTGTTAAACAACCATATAGCCATAGAAGCTATTAAAAACTCATTAACCTGCGTTTTATTTGAAGCCCCCTGCCCCCGTCCATCACACCCGTAATGTATTTTCCGTGAGGGTTTTTTTCCTTCAGATTTAATTTAGCCACTCTTTGATTTTACGACTCGCCTCTGTTATTGTAGGATATCTTCTCCTTTCCTTGTAATTTTATTTTATGACATGGAGTGAGGCGAGTACAATACGCCCCCCGGGGAGGACCACTTACCTCCACGCCAACAAATATAATTACCGCTGATCAGAGGAGCGAAAACAGACCGCCGCTTATCTGCCACAGCCCGTGTTTTGTTTTTTTGTTTTTTTTGTTTCAGCAGTGTAGTCGCAGTGGAGGATGATGGCTATGGAAATCTAAAGAGGAAAAACTCAGAGACCTGCTCCCTGTATGTGGCAGACTGCTTGCTGCCACACTCCGTTGTGAAATGTTGAAATTCATAATGTTTTGTTTATGGACAAAAAATCCATACATCAGAGAAAAACACTTAAAACGTTACCTGAATCATTGAAAAGCATACTTAAATTCGGCAGTCATGAAATACTACAAAAATAACATTAGTTTTAATTCGTTTACAACCTTTATAACCCGTTCTCTCAAGCGTCTATCAAAACAGCCTACACCGTGGGGCGGTAGCGAGCAGTGTGGCCACAATCTAAAAGTTGATCCACATGTGAAATTGATCCAATCAAGCTACGTCGTATGTATGCCGGGTGTAGCCTACCGATGGAGCACACGTTGTCAAATAATAATTCGACCCATACCTAACAAAATATGCAGCCCAAGAACCGGCGCATTACAATTGTAACATAATTGAACTGAGTTTGGCGTGGATTTAACCTCGCCTTGAAACGCACGAGAACCAGCTGTGACCGCGGCATTGCAGTGAATAAAAGAGGATAAGTTACCGCCAGAAGTAAACAGCTAAAGTCCTTTCGTGTTTACCAAGTAAAGTCCTCTGCTCCATGTTGACAGGTGAGAGTTCATAGGAGCAAAGTTGGTCCCCTCCCAATGGAGCTGCCAGCCTGACTGTGTAACCCCCAAGAAATGGTGTGTGTGTGTGTGTGTGTGTGTGTGTGTGTGTCAGACAGAGGGAGAGATAAACAGGGAGAGTTGCTGAGGGGGCTCTTTGACTTTGAGCGCATAAGCCCTTATTTCATGGTGCCATTGTTTGTTTTAAGGACGTCAGGCTTAATACAGTTCCAGGCGATTTCCCAGCATGTCTGTCCGCCCAAGCACCTCCAAGGCGCTCTCTCTCTGTGTGTGTGTGTGTGTGTGTGTGTGTGTGTGTGTGTGTGGGTGTGTGTGTGTGGGTGAGTGTGTTTGTGCGCGTGCTCACACATATGCGCGCGCCCTTCATTCACGTTGACTTTAGTCTACCCCTTTCATATGCAGTGGTTCCAAAAATGTGTATACTTTCAAGGTTGTTCGTAAGACATGTTGAATGAACTCAGACTCTGCAGGATTCACCGCGCTATGTTCTGCTAAAGAAATGTCAAACATGTAGCTAATGTCGAGGATTTTACACAAGACTAATTACTACGTTTAGAATATATCTGCGGTTTGAATGGGTTTGACTGCAGCCATATTCCCATCAGCCTCACTGAGCAGCATCATTTTAATTGCCTATTATTTCCAGTGCAGGCCAGACACGGAGCCTTTTTTTAATGTTGGAGCAAACAGGTTTTTTATCACATGTTGAAAACAGGATTTTGTTCATATCTAGTGTGTGTGTGTGTGTGTGTGTGTGTGTGTAAGGAAACGTAAAGATGGTCCAGAGAATGTGTTTGTGTAGAAATGCAAATTCTTAGATATGAGAGGATACAAATGCTTAAGTATATGCCATATAATTGCTATTGATTATTCATCATTAGGCTACTCAGTGTTTGGTTTGTGTATGTTATGTTTCTCATTTTTCACTGTCACGTTGTCTTTACGTTGTGTCATACATTTGCTTCTGCAACAATAGTCAATACTCATTCATGCAAATAAGGCATGTTTGAGCGAGAGTGCGAGTGTATATCTGCAGTATGTCTCATTGAATAGCGTAAAACAGGCCACAGAGGATGTCCAACTTCTCTCTCTCTCTCTCTCTCTCTCTCTCTCACACACACACACACACACACACACACACACACACACACACACACACACACGCTCCCCTCCATAATCACCACTACTTGTAGCCTAGAAAGAGGGATGTGGGTCATCGGGGGCCACACTGTGCCAGCTATCACAGCCCTTATAGCAGCCAAGAAGTAATATCACTAATAATAACATGTATGCAAAATGTCTGTTATTTGACTACAGACGTTTCTTATATTACATTCAGGTCATACAGACTCGCTTTTATCGAAATTGGTTTTGCCTTGACAACAGACACAAGTGTGATACATATTTTTCCTCCAGCATCCTCATCTTTGGTGGTGAAAGCTGAATACATTAAGTGCTGGACACGAGGCCCAACAAGGACTGTAGAGGCTCTGAGAGTCAGACGCCTACTCACTTATTACACTCGGGCAAATCCTGTATCCTCCTCTCCTCTCCTCTCCTCTCCTCTGTCCTGTCTCCTAAACCTTTTTACTCAGGGACCCGGAGACCTCTCCGGAACAAAACAGCTTTTAGCGCTACCATCTCTCTCTGCTTGTGTTTTCGCAAATAGCTCTCTCTCTCTCTCTCTCTCTCTCTCTCTCTCTCTCTTATTTATCTTGAAAACTGTCTGTGAAAAGAAATGGAGCTGTTGTAGGAGCTCATCAAGTCATTATCTGATTAATGCCATTTTATACCCGCTGCTGCTCAAGAGATTGCTTCTTCTCCCGAATAATATTAATTCTTTCAATAATAATTCATGGAACTTAAATTTAGGAAACCTCAGTTTGGTTCGGCTTGTTGGTTTTCTGCATTCAATTCGCAACAAAAATAAGACCAAAAACAAAGAACCCTGTAATAATTATTATAATAATAATAACAATAATAACAAGAAGAGGAATAATAGGAGAACAGTTGACCCGTCGTTGATCCAAATTAATAGAGTAAAAAATAGGCCAGTGGCTCTTCTCCACTCCGGCATACCATCACCGCGTGCGCGCACTTATTATCACTTAATTGTGGTCAGAATGTGATAAAAAGTACCTTTATAACACCTCTGGGAGAAATATTGTTTTCCCTGCCTCCCTCCTTCTGCTTTTGGGCCCAACGCTAATAAATATGTCAATAAATTCAGCCATCAGTGCGCAATGCCAGGGCGCATTATCAGTCTTGGGCATCGAGGTGTGTCTCACTCGACCCAGAAGAGGGGGGGGGGGGAGTGTGAGTTTGAAATAAATACACGGGTTGATCCACCTGGAATGGGCCGCGATAAGAGCAGCCAGTGTTAACCAACACGTTTCCTCTACACCTCATCCGAGTCTTCCTTTTCCAAACACGCGTTTCTTTAATGTCCCGGCCTGTTTTTCCAGCCTATGTGCGCACCGACGGCACCCAAGGGAGCCGAGGCCAAATCAGCCACAGGCCAGTGAGGGAGCGGGGGGCCGGGACACCTGCTTTGGAAAAGACACTCCAGACACTAAACTTTGCTGACTTCGTTGCAATTCGTTCGTCCTAAAAAACACTTGCTTGCGACATGGAAAAGAGACTCGCCTTTTCCCTTTTGGCACCTGACAGAGGAGCATATGGAAAATAAGATTTATCGTTAAGTACTTTGGATTCCTGTTTGTGCAGAGGATAAAAAAAGAAGATTCTGCGTGCAAGAAATGAATCCAAAGTGAAAAGCTGGAAAAACAAAGAAAAGGGGCAAAAACACGTTGATCTGATAACAGCAGTGCATGAACAACTCTTTCTGGCTACAACAAACTGACGCATATAAACTTGATTCACCAATAATAATAAAACAGTAATAATACAAATAATAGCACATATTTTTAGACGTTCGTTATGAATTAATACGATAACGATAATACTTAATACGAGGCTTATACGCTTTCTCCAGCTGTAGAAACGCAGGCTGAGCCAGATGGATGTGACCTGTATTATCCAGAAATATCGTTAGAGTCGATGAAAACAATAATTATCTTATGTAAAGACTCATTTCAACGGCAGAAAAAAACAATTATTGCCTAAAGAATATTACTAAACAATGTGTGTTTGCACCTGTTGTAAAGGTCGCGGGATAAACTAATTGCAGAGCGCACAAACTGCAGAGTAAGTATTGAATTTGTAAGAATGCAGGACGAGCAGCCGTCATCATTTCATAAATCAGAAGCGTCAAACAGGTTTTTCTGTGGAAAGGATCAGATGTCAGTGTCCGCAAGGTTCAGCCTTACAGGTGGGGAGTTTTCAAAGGATGAAAAATCTAATAATTCATTCAAAATCTTTAGATTTGCAAACATAAAAGTGGATTTTTTTTTGTTTTCATTTACTATCAGTTTGACTTCATAATCGTTTGTGATGACGGTGCAGTCTTTACGCACGGGGGATATTTTAGTGGCATTGCTGCGGATCCGAGTGACAGACGTTTCGTGATGATATTCGGCTCTTCACAAAGAGACGTTTAGCTCTCCTCAGATATTGGCTTCCCTGGATAATCTGAATTCCAAAGCTCGGAGCCTCTGTGCTGCTTTGCTTGTTCATAAATCAGACTTTGCTGCAACCAATGAGAAAACTCTGCACGTGAAACATCTCTACATGCCACTCTGAACCTCCAATACCCAAGTGACCCACCACTGTTATTCCCTCAGAGAAGCTGCAGTCTAAATGTGAACCAGTTGTCCTTGCAGAATTTTTTTTTTTATATAGCCTACTGATGTTTAAAATATAAATGTTATTCAGATCAAATTACAAAGTTGGTAATCATTAAAAATGACTGGGCTTGAAGGAATGTTAATGCGTTTTAATAGACTCGCATAAACATGCATTAACACATGCGTTGAAAAAGTCGTTTGGGTTGTGTTCATTTGGATTTTTAGTGCCACAAGGAAGACTGAAAACATTTGCATTAAAACGGTACAAAACGATCTGCCTTAACAATTCATTTCACGGTGCATTCATCTTAAAATCATGCTTTTGTTTAAAATAAAGTAATGAATACATCTGCATCAGGGATAGATAATGTCACTGTCTTCCAAACAAATCAAGTTCTTTTATGTATTTTCTTATTATTGTGAAATTGTTCTTATTCTGATCTTTTCAAACGCATTGACACTTTATTCTAAATATCTTGGAATCGAGCAGCGCTGACACGTTACCAGTTATTATAGAAACTTTTACGGCTTGAGTATGAGCATAAATAACATAATAAGATGTGGACTATGTGTTTTATGGATTTAGGCAGGTATAGTTTTAGGTAGTGTAATGTCAAAGTGCGTAACGATTCTTACTCGCGCAGTCGGTGATTTGGGAAGAAAGAGATTAGTAAGAGTGGTATTTCCTTTTTTCCTCTCTCTCTCTCTTTAGTTGCATGCTCAAGTCCCATTCTCTGGTCAAGTTCAGTGCGTTGTTCTCCGGACCGGACGGACGCTTCTTATTGGTAGGTTGCGACAGTTACATCACGCCGCTCGTGACGCGCACGTCTTCCTGTTTCCTTCAGCCGCGTCTTAAAGTGAATCTTAGTGGCGGAGGAGCGCTCCAGCATCCAGTCCTCTGCATCCAGTGCGCCTCGGAGACGCACACACGCAGTCTCTCTCTCTCTCTCTCTCGCACTCTCTCTATGTCTCTCACTCTTCTAGTCACAGCAGAGGATAGAGGGAGAGACCGACGCGCAAGAGCTCTTTTCATCTTCTATGTTTTTCCTATTTTGTTCCTTTCGCTCGCGCCGCTGACTTTATTCCAGCTCTTTCTTCTCTGAGAAACTGTTATACCCCAGCTTCCAGCAATCCGCCGTGCTCTGCGTATATTCTCTCTTTTTTTCTGCCGTAGGAGTTCAGGTTGTCCCCCTCTTCATCTAAAGGGTAAGTAACCTTGTCCTCGGATACCTCCCTCTCTTGTTCTGCCTCGCCTGCGCACGGTGGGCGGAAAAAAAATAAACAAATCAAACATCATTAACGGGGAAATGTATTCTGGTGATCAACAGCTAATCATATCTATACGACATTATTTGCTCTGTTTCGTTCCCCTCATAATGATGTGTAAGAGTTGCGTGAGCAGCCCGTGTTTTTTGCGAGGATGATTTGCGGACGGTAGCCCAACCTTCCTCATCAAAGCGGAGATCAAGTTGATTTGCAACTTTGCGAAGTAAGTTTTGGGGAGCGTGTGCTTTTTTTTCTTTTTTCTTTTTTTTCTTTTTTTTTTTGTTGCACGGGTAGACGTGATTTAAAAACATGAGTTGATTTTAGACGGAGACTGAGATTTACCTGTGTTTGATTGAAAAGCGTGAATTTGCTATTACCTCATGTAGTCTTTGTCCTGTGGGCTAAATCTTATTTTAACACCTCATACACGAAATCCTTATCCGGGCAGTCACGGAGCTTGTCAGGTTTGTGTGTCGAGTGATTTAGTGAATTTGGGGTCTATCTTTTGCGGCAGCACTTTTGTACAACTGCCGGTATGTTGTTGTAAGTGTACGCAACTCTCTCATGGGTTCTGATATCTTAGTCTGTCCGTTGACCATCAAGTGTGCAAAGAAACAGCCAGTTCACTTTTACCATCTTGTAGCGTAAATGTTGTTGGACTTTAACTTCTAGAAGTTACAACAACTGTACATTACTTACATTTAGGCCAAGTCTCATATCTGAACTTCACTCCGTATCATACTGTTTGTTTCTTATCAGCCGAAAGGGTCGTTTTAGGTTTTCAAAAGGCAACATAAGGTCTCCAGTGAAGAACCAGGTTGAAAAGATGGGGTGCAGATCTATAAAAGTTGGAGAGAACATCTACAGCTCGTTGTTCAGACGTGTAGTTCATTTTTTACTACAGAGAGAGAGAGAGTGCGCATGGGCAATGGCAGACAGGTGCGCCGTCGGAAAAGACAGGTGCTGGTGACTATTTCAAGCTCATTGTTAAGATCCTGAGGCGATCAAGTCAAGTTTTTTTTTCTTAGAGATGTATCACCTCTTGTCTGAACTGCTGGATGTGGCTGTCAAGACTTGGGCCAAAGCCATTTATCAAAGGGTTTTATTTTAGAATACTGGTGTTACATCAACAGGACGGTTTTTAGGGGGGAAACATTTAACCTGTTCTTCCAGAAAAATTTGACTTTTACAGTTTTATCTAGTCGGTTTACTGAATGTGTTTTTCAGAGTGAAAAACCTGCCAATGCGTGTCACTTGTGTGGTGCATCACAATACACAGCTTCTAACAAAGCCGACAGCAAAGTTGTGTGTGTGTGAGTGTGTGTGTGTGTGTGTGTGTGTGTGTGTGTGTGTACAGTGTGAATGTGTCTGTGAGACTGAGTGATAAGAAAGAAGCCATTCTTTTTTTTTTTAATAAGAAATATCCTTCCACATGCAGTAAAGATGATACAATGTCTTTTAGTTAGAGCAAGCAAATAATCCGTTAAAGAAAATGTATTTAAATCTCACTGGAGTTCAGTTTTCCCTGCTGTTTGCCCCCATTTACCACTAAAACTGGATCTTCAAATTAGACGTCTTCATATCATAGCAAAATTAAACATAGATCTGAATCAGTCATTAGACATTTTTGTATTTAAAATTCTAATTCATTCTGTAGATCTATCTTAAAGTCTACCTAAATCAGTGTAACGTTTGATTATATTTGCCATCTGTAAAACTGAAGTCAAGAAAAGAATACTGCATTTGTATTTGTTATATTTTATCATTGTTTATTGAGCCACTGTGAGTCGTAATGAGGGCTGGTGTTTTCCTGAAGAGTGTAAAAAGAAAAATGCAAATTGTTGCAACACTTTTGCCACTTTTACGCTGTTAAATAAACATTGCCAAATTTATAAATTTCCTAACCTCAGAAAAATTATAATTTTTAAAGACAGGCATACCGATGAAATTGTCTCTGATAATATCACTACATTTGAGATTGGATGCATCTGATATGGCTTTGAGTAAGACACTGCCACCGCTGCTTACATAGCATTATTGATGCAGGCCTGTACTGACAAAACGTTTTGCTTTCAGAGGGGCATTAGGGTTTTTGTAAGAGCGCTTTAAGTTGCTCCTTGCCAGAGTTGACCCTTGTGACCTATTCATTTGAGCAGAATTAACTGCCCTTGCCAGATGAAAAGACAAACAAAAAACACAGAAGTGAGCTCACGCTGGCACCAAAATCAATAGGCCTATTTTGTTTCTTTTATGTGTCACTCTCCCCATTGCTTAAGATATGATGGCTATATTGATTAATGTGAACACAGGACTTGCATTTTAAAATTACGCAGTGTGTAAACACGGTTTAAAAAGATAATATTTTGTTGAATTGATCAAACGATAGCTCACTTACTTAATAGGATTTCGTAAAGTGTATATAAAGACATGTACAATGTCATTGCTTCCCCTTGTACACTACCTTTTTTTTTTTAGATACTCTTAACCCTATTTCCTTTTATTTTATTTTATGAGTTAATAGCTCCTATGTTGGCTCACACCCCACAAAAATGGAAATGAGGACAAGTACTTAAGTAATTATCATAATTTTATGCAGCTTTGTGTTCCGTGGGAACTGGTTCAGTGTCGCGCGGCGTGTAACAGGGGACAGGATAAAATGTAGGACTTTGCCCTGGAATGTCGAGCCAAGGCCTAATTCTGACCCCATCTTGCCTGTTCCCTTTACCACTCTGTCACTGGTCCTTACTAAATGTAACCATGGATGTCCCTGTCCTTGTAGGAGCATGTTAGGAGGGATTGCCTGCTGGCTTGAAACAAAACTCCCCGGTTATATCCATAATGTAGTCTAATGTAATTTTCTTTAGGTTGACAGATTAGATTGTTTCAGTCAAATCAATCAAAAACATTCAAGCTTTACTGTTCAATGTACATTTAGTTTTGAAATGAAAGTGTTGTAGGACATGTCCTGCCTGAATGAGCAAGTGACTTAGATTCTTAAAATATTTTTTACTTTGGTGAATCATGCAGCTGTGAATTTTTGCCCACAGGTACTCAAAGGCTTTGATCCTAGAGGACTGGGTTTGTGGGATATGGCCCAATAGCAGCAGCCCGTGATGCCGGACCATGACAGCGACTCCCTCCTGAACAGACAGACCAAGCGAAGACGTGTGGACATTGGTGTTAAGAGGACCGTGGGCAGCACAGCCTCCTCCACAGCAGCAGCCACAACAGCAACCACTGATAACATTGCCCGCGCCAAAGCAGCCATTTTCAGTGCCATGAACTCTCTGAGCTCCCACTCTCACCACGGATCAGACACCGACTCCATGGAGTGCTCTGTAGTGCAGCCACATGGTGGGCCTGGCGTTGTATCAGCCAGCGACAGTGAGTCCAAGTCCAATGTACTCCGAAAGCTACTGAAGAGGGCCAACTCATACGAGGACACAATGATGCCCTTCCCTGGCACCACCATTATCTCCCAGCTTCTCAAGAATAACATGGCTAAAAATGGAGGAGGACCTGAGAGAGGAGAAAGAGGGGACAGGGGTGATCGAGGGGATGCCGGCTTTCCCGGATCAGGGCTCTCCAATGCAAGTTCAGATGCTCCCCAGGAGGATGCCTGCAGTAACTCCTCCCAGGACAGCACCCCTCAAGAGTGCTTGTCACCGTTTGGTCGTCCTCCTGGCCTGGCCACCTTTGACATCGAACGTCTCAATGATGAACACCTGCGTGCCAAGCGAGCCCGTGTAGAGAACATTATACGGGGTATGAGCCACTCACCCAGTGTGGTGGTGCCTGCTTCTTCCCGTCATGAGCATGACCATGACATGGATGGAGACAGGGAGATGGAGCTAGACTGCCCACCCCCTCAGTCTCAGCAGCAGGCCCCCAGCAGCCCACGGGGAGGCGAGGTGTGCAGCAGTAGCAGCCGAGAGAACAAGCGTAAGCAGCGTCTGCCACAGCAGCAACAGCAAAGCTTCACCCAGCTGGTGTGCCAGAGGAAGGAACAGAAACAGGAGGAGCGACGACAACTGAAGCTGCAGCTGGAGGACATGCAGAAACAGCTACGCCAGCTGCAGGAGAAGTTCTTTCAGATCTATGACTCAACCGACGACTCAGAACACAATGACCTCCACAATGACCTTCACAATGACATAGGAAACATGTCTGAGGACAGCCCAGCCAGGTCTGACACTGGTGGAGATGACCGGGGTGGAGATGACTTGCGCTCTGACAACGAGATGTCTGACCTGGACCCGGGCCATTTCCTGGACAGGGCGCGGGCATTGCTTCAGGAGCAGGCCCTCCTGGCGGACAGAGAGAAGCCAAGAAGAGAGGGGCTCGGCCGGAGCAAAGGCCAGGGAGGTCCAGGCTCCTCCATGCATGCTGAAGGTAAACAGCTGGCAGAAACACTGAAGCAGGAACTCAATTCAGCCATGACCCAGGTGGTAGACACAGTGGTAAAGGTGTTTGCGAAGCCTCCACGCCCTACACCCCAGCAGGCCTTCCCCCCACTTTCCATACCTCCTGAGAGATTTCCCACCGTTGTCAATGGAGACAACCCCAACTTCCACACCGCCAACCAGAGGCTGCAGTGCTTCGGCGATGTCATCATTCCCAATCCACTAGACTCCTTTGCCAGCATGCCTGGCATGCCAGGCGCCACCAATGACCAAACTGAGGCACTGCCGTTAGTTGTGAGGAAGACACCCAGTGAGCACCACCACCACCACCACCACCAGTCCTCAGCTGTGGGTGCACATGGCGGGCACCATCACCCCGCCCTTCACCCCTCCTCACTCTCTGCCTCCATGGGCTTCAGCCCCCCATCCTTCAGACACCCCTTTCCACTGCCTCTCATGGGCTACCCTTTCCAGAGTCCCCTTGGTGCGCCCACAGGTGGCTACACAGGAAAGGACCGTTCCTCACCAGACTCCATGGACCTGTCCCGGGAGACCACCAGCCTGAGGACCAAGATGGCATCAGGTCACCACCTGGGGCACCACCATCGCTCTTGTTCACCAGCGCACCCAGGCAGCACAGCCGAGGGACTCTCCCTGTCCCTCATCAAGTCTGAGTGTGGTGACCTCCAGGACATGGCTGACATCTCACCCTACTCAGGCAGCAATGTATCCTTTAAAAAGATCTGGGTGGTGTGTGTGTGTGTGTGTGTGTGTGTGTGTGTGAGTGTGCATTTTGAGGGGTTTGAAAGGCAATAATAAGTGAATGTGTATGACCCTGATGTTTTCTACGTGGTCTAGTTCAGACCAGCTCATGCCTGTGTAAGCCAGGAAAAATCTGATTTCAGGTGGTAACTCCCTGTAGAGACAGGTGCAAAACATTGCATCTTAAAAATCCAATCTTTTTTAGCCTGTTTGAAACTAGCCTAAGAATCTGAGAAATTGTTGATGAATCACTTTTCCTCCCACTGCTGTTCTCTTCTCCATTGTACTGCATTGTTGTATTTATTTTTATACTCATACCTCTTCCTTCTCACAGCACCGTACAGCCTTTTTCTTCCATCTTCAGTCCTAAGTGCTTTAAAAGCTTTCTTGTCACATATCACTTACTCACAAAGATTAGGTCCCCACGACATTTACTGCCCCAATTCCTTTTATAAAAAATGGCCTGAAAGAACAAGGAGAGAGATAGCATCCTGAAACTTGGCACACAATGGTGTTATATAGCCTCCCTTATAGTTTAACCCCAGTGTGCCCCAATCATGCCCTACGGATAAAGAGGCTATGCCCTATGGGAGGCTCAAATTGAATCCCCTGGGGACTCAGGACTAATAGCTTAAACAGATATATTCAGTCCCTTCTCTGTTTCCCCTATGCCGCCTTAGTCCCTAAGTATTCAACACCCCTTAACCCTTATGAAAGTTTGATTTGTGTCACGCTGGTTGTCCTTAGAAAGCTTTGTCATTAACATTCATTACATGCTTAAGAAATTAATCCAACAGCTTTTTACCTGTTGGGGCTTTATTAGTTAAGTGAATATGTATATTTAACACTTTTGATGCCTTGTTTTTGCTCTTGTGTGTACCTGAGAGCCTAGCCTTTTGCGTGTGCGTGTCTTTGTGTGTGTGTGTGTGTGTGTGTGTGTGTGTGTGTGTGCATGTCACAAAAGGTTCGCCTGAGGACTCAGTAAAGATGTATATTTATGATTGCTTGTGTTTTCTCTTGTGTTCCTCTTATCATCCATCGCTGTTGTAAAAAGCCCACAATCATTGTCGTTTCTTTTCTCTTTTTTTCATTTCATAAAGATCTGTCAACAGCCCGGGGGGCCCTTCGGCTGTTGCTTGGCAGCCAAATACTTCTTTTTTTGTTTTCCCTCCCTGCAACCCCCCCCTCCTCCCTGTCTTTTCTTTGAAGCGGACGTTAACAGGTGTTTGCAGCGAGCTGTTTATCTTTCATTACCTCGCCTTGTCTTGTCTTCTGACCCAAGGGTGAACGCTTTCCAGAGATCCATAATCCTTTGCTTCTACGGGCTCCCGATGGAGGGATGAAAAGAGCAAAGGGAGAGAGACA
Organism: Enoplosus armatus; assembly: GCF_043641665.1. NCBI lineage: Eukaryota > Metazoa > Chordata > Actinopteri > Centrarchiformes > Enoplosidae > Enoplosus > Enoplosus armatus. The sequence continues at coordinate 13,698,123 of NC_092198.1, read as the reverse complement.
TACAGAGACTGAGAGAAAGCAGAAAACAATCAAACAATAACCACATATGCCAGATGCTGTGGCTTTCATTGTAGCATTTATAAATTCAGGGCATTAACAGATGTACTCCCCCTAAATGAAAAGAATAGGTAGAAACACATGTCCACATGTGGTCTTTTATTTTTGATTCCCAGAGTTTATTCCACAGGTTTAGGAACTAAGTTTCTTGTAAATGACAAGACATCGTTTTGTACATTTTTTATCATAATTTCTACGACGTTTATAAATCACTTTATTTGCATTTGTACTCTCTCTGTTTATAACTGGTTCCACTGATGTAGAATTGTTTGATATTTCTGTAGCTTTCTTTTTTTTCCTGGAGCCTCAGAAGCCAGAGACAGCTTGTCAGACATTTTGCGAGGTGTGTTCAAGTTCACCAGCTCTCGGCAGCGTTAAGGAGCAGATGGCTACTATCAATTTCCTCATTTGTTCTCCGTCCGACTCCAAATATTCTTGTCCTTACACCTGGAATTAGGAAGTGGAGCAGCTATTTTCCTCTCATGACTTTGGGCTTTGGGGAAGTGTTGTGAGAATGATGATGTCTTGTCAGATGTGGCAAGCGAACAGTGGGCCAGCTGGTATGAGTGCACCATCATGACAAAATAATAGCCTAGCACGCCACCCCTAAGTCCAATCACAATTACATTTGCAAGCTGTGAGTGAATTGGAGATGAAAATGCCTCATCAGGAGATATGAAGCTTCTTAATTGTCGTCTGAAGGGAGGTGATATTGTGTTTATGGCCTGAGAGGTAAAACCTCGACATCTTTGTTTTAAAATAATTTTTAATTTCAATGATAAGGGGAAAGCGATGCTAATCCTAATTGAAAAAGCAAAAACAAATTAATCTAAGTGTAAGTGCACAGCTTTCACAGCAAATAAATCCCACCTTGCCTTACTGAAAAAGGGCTCTCTTTTTCTCTGTCTGAGGATCCATTGTATCCCCTCCACTTGGAGCAGATGGTGTGGTGTGGAGAGTGAAGTGCTGCTCTTTTGGCCAGGCCTGACAGAGTAACACCAGTCTGCCAGGGTTTCCCCCACAAGACCCTCGCTGCGTATACAACTAACTCTCTCTCTCTCTCTCTCTCTCTCTCTCTCACTGAATCAGACAAAGTAGACAGGGTCTTTAAGGAGCCAACCCAGTGTGGTTCAGCATTTGCTGGCTTTGCTGTGTAACCCTGAGGCCAAGGGCAATCCAATCTAGCAGCTGATGCCTTCTTCCCATTCTATAGTTACAGCTACATCTGGACACTTGACTGATTTTAACGATCACAGCCACCCCTGCAGATCATAAATAATGTCAAGCAATGTATTTTGTCCACTCAAGTGTAAACAGTCTTCATGAAAACTTAGGGCTGTATCTTCAGTGTAATTTAAAGCCCTGTCTTGCTTCTGCTTGATGAAAACCCTCTTGTTGAAACAGCCTGAGGTTTTAACATGCAGCCCGCCCCCATCCCCGCTCCCTTTTCAATGTCTTATCCTCCAGATTGATATTATCAGATGCATTATACGGCCGTTAATTCACCATGGAAATGGCTTGGGCCGTTCGGTGGCGCAGATGTGTTTCAGTCCCCCCCATCACTCGCTGAGTCCAAAGCCTCGGAGTCCCTCTTCTCCTTCTCCTCCTCCTTCTTTTGCTCCTCCAAGGGTTTGGCAGCGGCTGAGAGGCTGGGGGGTAGGGGTGGAGCAGAGGGAGGAGGAGGGGGATGTAATTGAAGGTTGGAACCATACTATCCCTCAAGGTGCCCCCACCAGTCCATCTCCATCCTTTCCGCTGTTCAATCCAGGCGATCCATTAGGAAGACAAGGCCTCTGACATGTATTTGAATACGGCCTATGTGAGTGTGAGAAGGATTTTCATGTTGCTTGGGCCAGTGTTTGGGACTATCTCCTAGACCTTGTTTTGTCACTGATATGAAGCCAATATCAGACAGTCATATTCAGGCTTGGCATGTGTTGTCGCCAAGCCATTAGGCCTTCTTGCCCGTCACTGGCGTTAACTGCTGTCTTTGTCTGTGATATGCAAATGTGTCCTTTTTTCTTCTTCCTTTTTTTGGGTGGAGGTTAGCGCAGGGTGTAGGCAAAGGCGTTTGCTTACTTTGACTGTGAAATGAGCCTCCTTATGTAAAAGCATCGGCTGTAGTGCTGGCCAGCGTTTTATTTACCGTGACGCTCTCACACCTGATACGCACGATGCTAATTGCAAGCAAATGGTTTTGCTTTGGTCCCCCCCCCCAGCCCCCGCCGCCCCCAGCAGCCCTGCATTCATGCCTGAAAGGACATTTGGTTACCCATCATCCAAATGATAATTTCTTGCCAATCTTGCTGCCAATTATTAGCACGCACATATTGTATTTGTGATAATATCAGTAGCTACATTTGCTTGATCCACCATAAGTTGTTTCCCCCCAAACAGTTGTTAATGTCCTTAATGGAAGCTATTTTCAGATCCAAGAGGGTCTCTCTCCCAATCATCTGAAGAAGGCCAAGCTCATGTTTTTCTACACCCGCTACCCAAGCTCTAATATGCTCAAGATGTTCTTCTCTGACGTCAAGGTAAGTCCAAACATGTTCTTCCTCTTCAGTCCTTTTAGTTTACAACATTATATCTTCCTTTTTAATTCTGATACACTATGATCGTTGTACCTTAACCTTCTTGAGATGGTGACTTTTTTTTGCTGCGTGTAACAAGTGTAAAGATGGATAACACTCTGTTGCCTTAATTTTCTCTTTTCTGCCTTTTGCCGCATTTCTTCCTTGTACATTTGTCAACGCACCTGCTTTAGAAGAGGAAGTTTAGTATTTGTGACGTGCCAGCTTCAGTTGCCGTGAACACTGTATGCTTGTCTGTCTTGAAACGAGTCCCTTTCCCTTACTAAGTTATGGTTTTATGCAAAAGATGAAAGAAGAGGAAGTTGAATGGGTTTACATGAGGGAGCTGGAGAGCCTATGAGTATTCTAAAGATAAAGAGCGGTGATGAGTAATGGAGGGGTGGAGAGGGCAGAGAGGAGGATGGAGCCTAGAGACGGAGGAGTGGTTATCTGAGCAGGTGTAGGGAGGATAGTTTGATAGAGGGAGGGGAGAAGAGAAAGAGCCAGTTTAGGGAACATGGCAAGGATGAGCGTTGGCTCCGCTCGGAGTTTAATGAAGGAAATTTGTAAAACAAAGCACAATATGTAAGCTGCAAAAAAAAACAAGAACAACAACACAATGGCCGTTGTAGTGTGCGCGACCGAGTTTGTTCGTGTTGTTGTTGTTTTGTGTGTGTGTGTGTGCGCGCCCCTCTCGGACCATACGGAGGGGTAAACATTGTGACATATCCAGGCCATCTTATTCAAATCAGAAGATAAAGGTCCCCTTTTTTCCCAGCTGCCCCCTCTTGGATGCCGTTGCCACCGACCATGACTCGCGGGTCACATGCTTTTCTCTCAGCACATCATTGGTCATCTTGAAAAGGAGGGTACATGTTTGCACCTGTAAATGTTAAGGGTTAGAGTTATAATAAACATTACATTATATATTATAATATTAAAGCATCCCACTAGTTTGACATTGATGTTATTTGCTGTTGAACAATTGCAGCAACAATTACCATTTTATATTTTAACCACTTTGTTTCACTGACTAATCATTCCCAAAGAGGTGGCCTCTTCGTGAATGGCCTCATCAGATAGTTAAACAAGGTCAAGATAGTTAAGGAGATTATGAGTCACACTGGTTTGTTTTTGTTTTCAGTAGAGAACAATGGACTCAAGCTGTAAGTTAGTAGACATGTATGGGAATGAGACTGACTATCTAATTAGATGCAGGCAGTGAGGCCTCTTAGCGAGTGGCTGTCCTCAGACATAAGTCTTGAAGGCTAATCAGGTCTCGACTAATCAGGTCTTGACTGTCAAGAACCTAATGAACGTGGGAAGTGGGTTGCCCCGACAACTGGGGGACGCTGTAGCTGTTGTTCCCCTTGAATAAGCTCCTTTTAAGACTATTGTGACTTTTTTTTGACTTTTGGTGTTTTTGAAATGTTTTGACAGATGTGTCATAATACCATTGTTGGTGCTGCTAATGACAGCCTATGGTATCATCCCACTAGCTTTAAGACGTCTCATTATTATCACAGATATTGTTTTGATGAAGGGTGAATAATTATAACAGATTAATGAACAGATTAAATAAAGACATTCAGTCAATTAATAAAGTCAGCTAAAGTTATTTGCTTTGTAAAGAGATATGGTGTGTGGATGTATTGTATATTCATTACAGGCTGTTTGGACCTTGATGTATTGTAGATATACATTGTCATTTAAAAAAAAACACAACCTGACACACACACCTTGCTTTCTTTGTCTATCTCTCTTTGGCTCTTTTAGAGACAAGCCTCAGTATTTGGGCCAGTCATGTGCTGTGGAGTAGCGGAGGTCAGGAGGGTTTTCCCTTTTCTATATGTCATTCCTTCTCTTTTCTTTTTTTTCGCTGATGGTGTGGCATGGTATGTGTGCCTCGGCGGGGCCGGGGAGAAAGAAAAGCCAGCCGCTGGATTTGAGTCGCTGCAGTAACAAAAGCCCGCTTTCCAGGGCCGCTTTTTGTGTGCAGTCAGCCAATAGGCAGCCGGAGATTATCTCCCACAATTCACCCCTGCGAAAACAGGAAACGTTGGAAAGCCCTGATGACTGTGAAGGGGCTTACGATAGAGAGAGAGAGGGAGAAAGAGAAAGAGAGAGAGACAGGGAGAGAGAGGGAGGCCCGTACAGGCTTCTCTGTCTTTCTGCTCGCCTCTCCGGTTGTTCTGGATGTAGCTTAGCACTCTGAGGTCATCTGTATGCTTTCTGCTCCATTGTTGACCACTATGTCAGAGAAAGTGTTGGCAAGAGACACACTTTCGCTTTTCATTCCAAATGCTTTTCAGCATTTCTTTCATTTCATTTCACATTTCATCCTAAACCAAAAGACTGGAACTATAAAAACCAATTTCATTCTACATACTAATAAATTAGCTGATGTGTGTGCAGACGTTTGGGACCGACAGTCAAAGCGCCTGAATACTTTTGGCAGGCGACTAATATAGTTTAGACCAAGGATACTTGAGTGTTTTCCTATTCTGGACTTAAGTATGCGCCTGTGCATGAGCAGAACGTGTGTGTGTGTGTGTGTGTGTGTGTATGCCACTTTCTATCTTGTGCTGTTAGCACTAAGCGCTGACCTTTCACAGGCTCTTGAGTGTGAGTGTGAGAAACACGCTCTCGCTGTCTCTCTCTCATCTGCCTCTCAGCCAGGCACGCACACACACACACACACACACACACACACACACACACACACACCCTGATACACACTTATATGCTCAAACGCAGTGCGTCGACTCAAACACACAGACACACATTCTCCTCGCTGCATCTCATGTCTGTGCGGGCTGACCCCTGCCAGCTCTGATTAAGGAGCTGCAGTGATGTGCTCCTTTGAACCAATTCCCTCCTTTTACACTGAAAACACTCGTCCTTAGCCGCTATCAGGGGTCCTCCGTCCCCCACCAGCAACTTAATGAACCAAGACTGCTGGAAGCTGCAGGGGGACTTGCCAAAATTGAGTCCCTGAGTGTGCTGGGAGCAGTTGATGCGGATATAATGTAATTTAGTGCATTTACCTGCATGTACAGTAAATATTGTACCTTGTGTGGTCTGTGCGGTGATTGAGCCACAGTTCAGTTCAACTGCACAGGCCGTAATGCATCTTCTCCTGAGCTGTCAGTATAATAAAGTAATCCTTGTCCAAAGTGACAAATCTATCTGTCACTCGGATGCAGTGACACCAAAGGTCTCCCACATGAGCGATGGTAACTCTTTCACTGACTTTAATCTCAGTATGTAGCGCTCGGTCTTGCACGCGCTCAGATGCATGTACGCACACACGCTTGCATGGATCCCGCACCAATTCGCTAATGTCTCAGATTCACACCCAATAAGACGTGTTCTGATCTTACACACAAGGAAAGGTTTATATTACACAGACAACTTGAATGAAATAGTGTTTTTTGTGCGTTGTCACACTCCGACCGTCTGCTGCATTGTGTGTGTTTAAGAATAGCCCCGTGCAGCCGATGTATTTGTAAGTGTCAGTAGTTTGTTTGTTTGACACTCCGATGTCACGACCCCAGCTTGCTGACTGCTCACGTTCCGACCCTCTGCCCCCCCCCACCAGCGAAGCGCTATTGTCCAACGGCACTGACCTGCACCCGTCCTCCTCTCCTCCCTGCCCCCCCCGCCTCCCTCCCTCATTTCCCCATTTATGCTCACCCTGCACTTTACGACAGTCACCATGCTTCCCCTCCTCCCCCCCACATACACCCTCCCAAACCCCTGCCAAACAATGTCAAGCTGACTTATTCTTTTCCACTCTGCCATTATGTCATCTGCTGATCATTCCAGAAAGGCACGGCCCTCTCCTTTAGCCCCGTCCCACCTTGGTCCAACTCTTTCCAGGCTTCTGATTCGCCAACTTCTCTGCCCCCGTCTCTCTGTTCTGTTGCCTCGCCCTCCCATCTTCATGTGCTTGCGTGTGTTTGACTGCCATCCCGGATTGCGAAGAGTGTGCGCGCATGTTTGTGCGTGTCTGTGTGTTGTCGAACAATAGCCAGAGCCTAATCTCCATGTCAAAACCGCTCTGCCTCCCCAGCGAGCAGTCCGCTCAGCGTTTAGTAGCGTTTTGTCCCCCCATTCTTCCAGCACCACAAAAAGAGCAGAGGGGAGGGAGGAGTGAAGGCCTGTGTGTGTGGGTGATGGTTAGGGGTATTAAGCTTTCACAGGCTAGAATTTAGAATTTGTGAGATGTAATTTCGGGGAGTCACTGAGGAAAGAAGTTAAGGTGTTATTGGTATGTTTTTAGGGGTTCTATCAGAGCTTTCAGGGGGGCATTTTAGGGTGACTGGGCTAGGAAGCTATCCTGAGCCCCTGAGGTCCTTATCTAGAGGTCTGGATGTTTAGACAGTCTGTTTTCATTGCTGAGACCAGGCGTAAAAAGAGCCGGGACCAGCCGAGGCTCTTAATAGGTTTACCTCGTCCTATTGAATCCAGTCGAGCGGCACAGATCAGATAGCCACAGTCTTCTCCGCAACGCTTATCATCTCTTTCTCTCTCTTCCTCTTTCTTTTTTTCTGGCTCTTTTTCTTCTCCTTTCTTTCTGGCTGGGAGGTGCGGAGAGGGGAGGAGAATCAGGGTGTAATTGGTGAACGGGGTTAAGTACATGTTTGAGCCCCCTGCGGGCCAGGGCGCTTCAGATGATGACTTAATCGTTTTTCTGGTCAATTATGTGTTTGCGGTCTCGCACCCCCCTCCCTCCCCGCCTTCCACCTCTCTCTCCACTCTCAGGGTTATGATAGGGGGGAGGTCTGCTCCCAGTGGGGAAGATGAACCACACACACTCTCACGCACACACTCCCTCCCCCCATCCTTGCTCGCTGTCTTACTTAATATCTCTATTATCTTCCCTCACTCCACGACCTGTGATCCGTCTTGCTCTCGTCTTTTATCTTTCTCCATCAGTCTTTTAAGCTATCACCTCACGTCTCGACTGATTCTGATGTGAAATGACACGCTGTCATCTCACACTTTTCGCTCATACTCAAATGCAATGACTTAATAAGGTCTAGACATGACAGTCTTTCCTGTACGCTGCTTGCATGAAGAACATGTACAGATCTCATTGATTTCCACTAAAAATGTCTTTGCATTTCAAGTGATATTTGACTTTTTCTTTTCAACAATACTAGCACCCTAAACAGTGCTAACTCCTCCTCATCTCTCGTTCCAGTTTAATCGCTGCATAACCTCCCAGCTCATCAAGTGGTTCAGCAACTTCAGGGAGTTCTACTACATCCAGATGGAGAAGTTTGCCCGCCAGTCCATCAACGACGGAGTCACTGGGACCGAGGAGCTGGGCGTCAGCCGCGACTGCGAGCTCTACCGAGCCCTCAACATGCACTACAACAAGGCCAACGACTTTGAGGTAAACACTTTCAGCAATTGAATGCACACCAAACCGTAAAAAGCTGTATGTTCTCAGTGAGGGGAAGAGCTGAGAGATAATGTGGTCCATATCAAAAAACGTTGATTTTCACCGGATAGCTCATGATGCAGACGGGTAGTGTGACACCGTCTCACTGTGTCCTCTCTGACACCACCTCGCTGTGACTGCTCTCAATGCTGAGTTCAAGTCTCTTATACATCCTGCCGCACTCGGCACACTGCACTACAATGTATATCGTCGCTGTGAAAACCCTCTCTAGAACAGCCTAACTTTCTGATTTGTGATAATACGCTTTCTCAGAAATACCCGTTTTCAAAGAAGTAGGAGAATTTTCTCAACTTAATCCTTCAGTTTACCTGAAAAACTCATCAATTCACCAAATTTGGAGATAGAGTTAGCAATAATATGAAGAATATATTGTTTTTCTAAAGCCATATAGAGGCCAATGAGGAAGAAACCTTACGGACACCTCGCTCGTTTTGCCTCTTCCTCACTGTTAATTTCCCCTCAGTGGTTCTCAGTGTGTGTGTGTGTGTGTGTGTTACTTCCCCGTCCTCAATTTCCTATCATGTGTGGTGAGATGTTTATGCGTGTCTTCCAGTGTATTGTAATCATAAATTCTCGGCAGGCAACTTCACCTTTAATATGTTTCATTTTCACACTTCTCCTTTCGCCACTGTGTGTGTGTGTGTGTGTGTGTGTGTGTGTGTGTGTGTGTAAAACGTTTCAGGATCGCCAGTGCTCTCTCAATGTCAGCTGACAATAGACCTTTAAAAGGCTTGTGTTAAGAAGGACCTGGAGTGATCTGGGTTTGTGTGTGTGTGTGTGTGTGTGTGTGTGTGTGTTTCTGCGTGTGTATTTGTTAGAGAGATCGAGTCTGTGTGTGTGTGTTCGTGTATGTGTGTGAGTGTTTTGTTGTTGCTGCATTTCCCAGTGTCCTGTTCACCTCGAAGGGTACAGCCGTCCCTTGGACCGGCCTGGCATGCTGGCAAAGCACTTCTCCAGTGTGTGTGTGTGTGTGTGTGTGTGTGTGTGTGTGTGTCACATTGAGGGGGGAAAAAATCTCACTGTTATCAAGGTTAAGCGTCCTACTGTTTTAGTGAGAGGAAGGGGAGAGAAAGAGGGGGAGAGGGGGAAGAGGGAGATGGATAGATAGGGGATAGAGGGTGAGAGCTCAGAGACAAAGGAGAGAGCGATGAAGGGAGGGAAGGAGAAAGGGAATCGAGGGGAATGGAAAGGGGAGAAAGAAGGGTAGAAGGAGAGAGGGGGGGAAAGAGAGATGACGTGCACGAGAGAAGTGCCCTTGCGAGCAGTGGGAGATTTGCAGCGCTCACATTTAAAGTGCTTCACTCTCTTTCTCTCTGTTTACGTCTCTCTCTCTCTCTCTCTGTCCGTTATTTGTCCACTGGGGCTCCTCTGTGTGCACCCAAACACACTCACACACACACACACACACACACACACACACACACACTTCCCCACATCCATCTTCAGCCCTCTTAAGGGAGGCTTTGAAAGACTCTGGCAGGCAGAAGCACTTGTATATATGAGGTCTCAATAAGCCCAAAGTCCATCAGAGCAAAGCACAAAGAAAAATGACACGATTCCTTCTGTTCTGTTGCTCATGACGGCAGGAATGATTTGTTTAGTGACAGGGGGATAAGTTTAAATCAAGAAGATAGAGTGACCTTAAATGGCTGCAGCAAAGTGTTTTACACCACCAATGGTAAAAGCGAATCGCAGTAAGGAGAACACTGGTAAAGGATAATAAGTGTTTTTTGGGTTTGTCCTAATCATTTAGGTTTCATTTTTCCTGATCCTGGAATGAGGGATTGTTTTCCTTCAGAAGCTTGTGTCTTTTTTCATATCAAATTATGCTCTGCTTATGGTAAATCACCTGACACCCATGACAGGAAATGGAGGTCCCTGTTGGGAAATAATATCCCACAAACACACAGCATCACAAACTGGGTATTTATATATATACATATATATATATATATACATGTGTATATGTATATATATGTCGTTTTGAAGAACTGAAGCTAAATATCCCCTTACTTAGTTAAACATTTCTAAACTTACATCTATTCCTTCTCCATCATTGAATAGTCCAGAATCTATGAATTTTCAAAAATCAAGCTTGATTGTTATGAAATCAAGTTATAAGACAAGCACAGATAATTGTTCTAACTTCAGCAGACACATTTGAAAACAGTCTTCTAGTGTCAAACTGCACAAACATCTTTCTGCACAGTGAAGCTCAAACATCCAAGTGAAAGAAACAATAAGCAAAACACATGTTTGAGAGGAGAGGGACTCTCAAACATTCAGCATTTGTTTCACTTTGTTTGTGCCTTGAAAAGAAATAAATGTAAAAAATCTAACTACATCAGGAGTGGGGCCAAATGTAAACTGGATGAGACAACTCAAACCTACATATCTTTGAATGTATTTCACTTTAAAGAAAGTAAATGGACCCAAAAGATTCTTGGACAGGGTTGCGTGAGTCACATAACCGGTCACAGAAAACCATGGACAGAACAACCTTTAGGAAGAGAGATTGTGCAAACCCCCCTCAAAAAAAATATTTGAACTCAGCACCCAACGAAAATGCCGTACCAGCCCACACACAGGTAACATGCCATCTTTTCCCCCGCTGACAAACCCCTTCTTTCTGAGTCTCAGACAAAACTATCATTCTTCTCCTGGCACCAGGAAGCTACTGTTGAAAACGGGCTTAAGGGGAACAGCCTATTTGCATACATAAATGTGAAAATTTGCAAGAAGACAGACGGAGAGGAAAAGAGTGAGAGAGGCCAGGTGAATAAGTCTTCTGTTGGCCGAGGAGCTGCGGCGGTGGAGGAGGGAGGGAAGGTGTTTTGCATATTAAGGTTTTTTTGCTGGGCAGGTGTCTGAGAGATACAGGAGCTGATTAGAGTTTAGCACAAGGAAAATTTGCCCAGCCATGCAAATTCTAACCCCCCTGACAAACCAACCGCCTTGGTGAGCACGAAGACTCTGCGTGTAAGTGTTTGTGTGTGGCTTTCTGGTGTGTGTGTGTGTGTGTGTGTGTGTGTGTGTGGGTGTTATTTGTGTGTATGACTGCGTATGTTTGTGAGTGCGGGTGCGTGGGATGTGTGTTTTTTGCTGTTTGATGTTTGTGTGGGAATGGTGTGTTTGTGTGTGTTATGCATGTGCACAAACACATTTGTTATGTTTTCGCCGTCTTATGTGCGTGTGTGTGTGTGTGTGTGTGTGTGTGTGTGTGTGTGTGAGTCATAGAGGTAACATGGAGATGGAAATGTACTGGATGTGTATCAGGATGCCCCCAAGGCCCTTTTCTGTGGATCTCTCCCCTTTCTCCTCCTCCACCTCCTCCTCCTCCTCCTCCTCCTCTTCTTCCTCCCCTACCTGCCTGCACCACCACTTGAAACAGGAGCCTACGCAGATTCAGCAAGCACACACACACACACACACACACACACACTCTGAGTTTTCCCTTTGCCAGATTCTGCATCATCAAAGTTCCATCCACCTTGGTGGCGTCTTTGGAATGAATATGTCCTCTGTTTCAGTGATCACACACGCACACACACACACACATTGACACACACACACACGTCTGTGGCCTTTCTTGTTTGATGCTAATCTGCTCTGTCACTGTGCTGGCCTAATACGCTCCCCATCTCCCTCCCAGCTTCTCTTTTGTCGCGATTGTTTCCCCTTTTCCTTTCATATCCCTCCTCCCTCGCTCCCTCTCGTCGTTCTCTCTTCCTTCTGTTGCCTCTCTCCTTTCATTCTTTCATCCTCCTCTTTTGCATGTCTTCCGTTATCCCCTCTCCCCCTTTCTCCCTCGCTTTTTCCCCCCATTAGGAAGTTTTAATGGCATAATTGTCACATTCCTTCTGGCACAATGAACACCAGCGGTAATTAAAGAGCTTGCCGTTAATTACCTAGACCCCGGCTCTACTTTCCTCTTTTCTCAGCCCCCCTCCTGATGCCCTCTCTTCTTCTCTTTCTTCTCCGCTTCTCATTCGCTCTGTCCATCGCCATCAAAGTCTTCCGAAAACACACCCGGCCTCCCAAAGCCTTGACTTTGAGCGAGCAGCGCTTTCATGTGAGGACTCAAGTGAAAATTCTCCCTTAGTGTCCTTTTCTTTTTACTCCGCAGCCCCCTCTGTCTGTCTTTGAACCCCCAATGACAACACACATCATCTTTCATAAGACAGGAATGTGTGTGACCTGGTAATGGGTTAGAGACAGAGAGAGGGAGAGAGAGCGAGAGAGGGGGGGTGGGGTCTGATAAAGAGGCAGTTTTATGATGGCTCTGGGAAACTCTCAGATTTCCATAAGACAGACTAGGCCAAGTTTCCTCTGTCAGTGACCACTCCTCCCACAGAAGACACACACACACTCACGCATACACCCATACATGCACACACCTCGGCATTTAAAAGAGGAAGTCCCTATGATCTCTATGTGAGAGGGAGGTACCAGCGAACACGGTGAGAAGCCTTCGTCCGCACATACACATGCGGGTATCGTGTGTCCTCCCTTATCAGCTGCTCTTTCTCCTATTAGAAAGATGTCTCACTCCTTTTGTCCCTCTTCCTCTTTTGTCTGTCCATCCGTCTGTCATCCCTCTATTTGAATTGATAACGCCCTTCCACAGATACGCACTTATCCACAGTGATTTTTCATCCAAAGTGACCAAATAATGAAAGCAAACTTTCGAAAGTTTGACTTTTTCCGCTCCTGTTCCCTCAGCCAGCTCTCTGCCTTTTCCCTCTATTATCCTCTCTTCCTCCCTCTTTTTTTCCCCAGCTTTTCCTCCCGCTGTCTCTCTCCGTCTCCCTCCTTTGCGCTCTCTCGGTGTCTCTCCAACTCTCCATCCATTACCAGAGCCACAGAGAGCTGAGAGCAGATGCTGTCTGTCCAACCGCCGTGCCCCATAGCATTGTGTGCTTCACCTCTCCTTCCCCCCTCACTCCCTCGTTCCTCCTCTTCACGTCCCTCTCGGGGCTCCATTTGTTCTCCACCCAGAGAGGCTAATGTCTGTTTTCTCCTCCTCCTCCTCCTCCTTCTGCTTTTCCCCTCCCTGTCTTGCACTCCTTCATTTCTGTTCTTTTTGTTTTCTGCTTTTCTCACCACGTAGGTCATGGTGAGTTTGTGTGTGTGTGGGGTGTGTCTTTGACCGGGGTTCGACCTCAGGGAATTTGAGGTGAAAAGGTCACGGCCGTTGCACTGGATGCACAGGCAAAGACACAGATACAAACATGTATAAACATACGTACCTAAAAACACACACTTGCACACAGGTGTGGTGTTTTCAGTAAAAGGCTCTAGGGTTCTCTTTGAAGAGCGATTGAAGACAAAAAGAGGTAGAAGATAGAGGGAGAGAGATGAAAAGCTGGCGGTATAGATTTAGGTTCAGCGCTGCCAAAAATACAACCGATACAATTTGCCAGTGGCTTTATGTCAACTACACACACACACACACCTCCCCTGATCCCCCTTCTTCCCCTCATATCTACAGTATCTACTGTCATTCCCCTGGTCTCTATCGCTCCCATTGAGAAAAGGTTGATGTACACCAAACTACCTTACATGTGCATTTATCATGCGTGCACATTACAGCTGTACAGCACACGGTCATACACAGCAACAAATAATAAGTAGAGAAGTTGCTGTAGTTGTATACCCACACACAATCATGTGTGTGTAGATACACCAGCTTCAGTTTCTACAGAGATGGAACAATTAAGGCAGTAATAATGATGACCTGAGGAGATGTTGTACGCTTATATTTATCATTTTCAACATTTTGAACTGAATCACAGATGTGAGAGATGATCATAGACACAGACTGAGACGCAGAGTTCAACAAGACACTATGATACACTCGTACAATCAGATTCTCATTTAAACGTCATGAGACTGTGAGAAGTCACAACTTTGTGATGATGGCAACATGTCTTTCCAGAAACACTGTCCCTGATACTCTGGATAATCTACAAAACACTGTCAACAGTTTTTATTGAAACTACTTTCTAACAACGTAATAATCCTCATACAAACCAACGCAAATACAACTCCCAACTGTACCCAGCTGGTCTCAGTGGCAAATGTATCTACGAAAGATCTTTAAAAAGATTCTAACAAATTGAGATAGATAGATCAGATATTGCACCGGACCTTCGCTGTGCCATCAGCGTCATTTGCGACTTGACTTGGCTTTTTAATTCTCCTCGTAAAAAAGTTAGGGAAAGAAAAGAATAGAGAGCAGGATCATCTGCTTCTCAGTGAATAGCCGGGGGCTATTGAGGGCCCCCGTTTGACGTAGCCTGACAGGTCTTTTCTTCACCGTGTGTGTGTGTGTGTGTGTGTGTGTGTGTGTGTGTGTGTGTGTGTGTGTGTTCGCATATGTGCATGTGTATGTGAGAATAAGCCACTTTATTCTGTGCGCTGATTAAATGACCAGAGCTGTGTGTAGAGCCTGGGGCACCGGGGGTGGCAAAGAAATCACTTAAACATAAAGAACTACATGATCCCCTCTCTCCTTTTCTCACCTGCTCACACACACACACATACATACCCTCTCGCTGCGCTCGTCCAACACTTGATTCTCCCTCCTCCCTGCTTTTCCACCAGTACCCCCCCTCCTCCTCCTCCTCCTCCTCCTCCCTTCTTCTCCCCTCTCCTCCCTCCTTCTGTCCCTGGTCACCTTGTGAGGGGCAGCCTGCTCTGTGGCACAGCTGCTGATTATGTCATTATTTCTGGACCATTTTGGTCTCCCTCCCCATGTGTGTGTGTGTGTGTGAGACTAATGAAGCGTGGCAAAGGGACTCATGCCAAAATGACCAGGGCGTGCATCAGAGCTGCAGATGTGTCAAAGCAACCCCCCCCATTCACACACACACACACACACACACTTCCCATTTCCCCTGCCAAACTCTCCCTCCTTCAATCCAATCTGCAGTTTATTATTTTTCTTTCTTCTCCTGCCATCTTGTTCTCTCACTTGCCCTTCCTTCCTTCCTCCTTCCATCCATCCATCCATCTTCCATCCTCCCTCCTTCGCTGCAGCTCCTTGCTCTCCATCCTTTATTGTTTTCCCCGCCTACCCACACCCTCCTTCCTCCTACCCTTCTATTCTTCCTCTCCCTCCCTCCCTCTGTTCTCCTCCTCTCCAGATGTCCTGTTCCTATCTTCCAGACTCCCTTGCTCCTTTCTTTCCCTTCTGCCTGCTGCTCTCTCTGTCTCTCTGAGCCGGGTTGACTTCCTGACCTCCAGAGGCCCTGTTACAGCGCTCTGTGACCCCCCTTCGTTTAGATCGCTTTCACTCAGCTTGTGTCTGCCATACAAGCTCAGACGATGAATTTTTAAGTCTCTAAACAAGGGCTTGAACTGTGATTTCTGGCTTCCCCTGCTGTTTGCAATTTGTCTGAGTTTAGGTAATTTTTCTGTCTGTGTCTGTTGCTTGGCTTGATATAAAACTAGCACCTTCGCCACAACCCCCAATTTCTATAAAGCAAGGGAAAGAGAGGGGATGGAAAGAGGGGAGGAAAGACATCAAACAGGCCCTGATATGATATGAATTCTCAGCCTGTCTGTGTGTCTGTGTGTGTGTGTGTGTGTGTAGGGGTGGGGGGTTGAGGCAAGTGAAGGTGTAGGGAGGAGTGAGGAAGATGGGATAGGAAAGCGACTTCATCAGCGTCTTTGACCCTGTCCTGTCCTTGACTCCACGGTGGAGGTGCACCTTGAGAAGAGCCCATGTGACGCTACTGCTCGTGCTCACACACATACACACACTAGACAGCAAGACACACACACACATACATGTATACACAACAGCCCCTCAAGGCTCCATGTTCTCAAGGCTATCAGTAGAGTGAGGGTGGCTGGTGTTTGCTCAGCTTTGAGGCCTGTTTCCCGTCCCAGTAGTCACCTAAGCACGGAGAAAAAAGCACACTTTGGATTTAAAAGGAATTCAGGAAAAGTAGAAGGTTGAGATGATGAAGAAAATTAAGGACTTGGGAAAGAAATGATCAAACGACGGATCCACTGTCCGTTCTTTTTCCTCGCGAGTTGGTTGGACTGTTCAGCCATGGCACAGTCTTATCAGCGGGAGAGGGGGTTGGGGACAAGCGCAGTGAGGGGTAGGAAGAAAGGGGACATGGGTTGTGTTTGCCTAAAGTGACAGTGTGGGCCAAGGGCTTATCAAGGCCTTTGTAGATTATTGATCAGAGCAGATACGTGAGGCACAGGGGCCTATGTGTGAGTGTGTGTTCGAGGTTCGGGAAGCTCTGGCTTGACTCACTGAAATGTCACAGGCCTGCTCAACTTCAGTTTCAACTCTTGCTTTCGAACGTATGTTTCGCTGTCAGCAAAGTGAGAATATTCTTGAAAAACAGTCACTGCAAAGAAACCCCATCTGTGGCATTCAGTGCATTACAAGATCTATAAATTCCCTGTCTCTCACACACACACACATACAAACAAATACAGTGGCCGAAAAGCATGTGAAGTGTTGGTATTCCCAGGCTGTGTTGGGGTTAGGAATTAACCTGGCTGGTAGCAGGGGCTTATGTTGTGTCCCTGCATTTCATCCTTCAAGGCTACAGCTCACCAGCACACACACTCACTTGCACACACAGCCTTATCTTCCAGGGTCTCGTCTTGTTTGGCCAACGCTGTGCAAATAGGAGGTGCAATACATCTCCTGACAGTTCCCAAAAGCAAAGGGGAGAAAACACGTTGGCCAAACAAACAGCCAACCCTGAGTCACCGAGAGAGAAGAGATTTCTCAGGCTTTAGCAAAACACATGCAAAGACACACACACACACACATACTTGCACACAGTGTGCGTAACAGTAGCCTTTATGCGAGGGCTTGGGCCTCTGGCTACCTTTTTAAACGTTTGTCTAAGCAGTCTTAAGACAGGGGCCACTGCTGGAGTGAATAGCTCTCAGCAAGCCGTCCACAGGCTCCTATTGTCCTCCGTCATATTTTATTATCTCATCAAAAAGCAGGAAATCCGATTCCCTCTCTCTGAAAAAGAGCTTATCCTTCTGTCTCAAAGCAACCTGTCACGAGAGAGGGAGATGGAGAGAGGTGGAGAGAATGGGGGAGAGAGATGTGGGGGAGAGGGGGGAGTCGGTGAATGAGAGTGATTAACTGCCTCATCGCTGTCTCTTGTCAGAGAGGTCCCTCTTTCTTTCGGTCTTTCTTCCTTCCTTCCTTCCTTCCTTCCTTCCTTCCTTCCTCCTTGATTGGCATTTACCCAACATACAGCACAATGCAAATGCAATGTTAGGGAATTATGTATTAGAGACCAGCTTTTTCTCCTTTGCTGATTCTTTTCTCCCGTTTCCCCTCTCTGTCTTCCTCCTTTCATATTGTGTTACACAGGGGTAGAGCAACAATAATATCCCTTTTCATGAAAGCTTTTGTTTTTTTGGACCCCCCGCCACACACACACACACACACACTTCCATCCTCCCTGTCTTTTTCGCACCTTCTCTCTGAACAAAACCCCTCATTTTTCTGAAGGCCATACGATTTTATCAGCAGAAAGTGTGTGTGCGTCTGTGTGTGACACATGAAGAGGTCCACCTCAGTCATGCAAGTCCTCTTTCATTCAACCACAGTAAGTCAGCTAAATTTGAAAATGCTGTTTACATCTGAAAACCACTTATACTATATTTAATTACAGTGTTTTAATACATGTAAACTTACAATTTAGGGATTCTAATGTTCATTTTTCTTCCTTTGTTACCTGAAAAAGCATGAAATAGTGATTTGATTGCAGTCTATAAATGCTTCCCGTTGATCAAGCAAAACAGCGTTTCCTGAGCTACGCTGAGAAAGTTAGAGGAGACAGAAGGTTGTCTTCTTAAATTTACTGCCACTTTCCAAAAGCTCAGTTTTTCACACTAAAAAACATTTATCCGCCCTGGAGCTCTGTTTTCAGGTGAGAAAAATGCCGTGACCCTGACCAAAGCCAAAGAGAAAAAAGTGCGTTTTCAAATTTAGCCGGCAAAGTGTGGACGTACTCTCAGTCACCTTGTTTGCCTTTTCCAGGCGTCATTCCCCACACACACACACACACACACACACACACAACCCTCCATCCATCGCTCTATACTTTTGTTTTCCTGCCTCTCTCCCTCCCTCCCTCCCTCCCTCTCTCCTCCCCTCTTTGTACATCTGTCCTTTAATTTTGGGCTCTGCTGAGAAGTTGTTAAAAAGCCCTATGAAATATGTATGAAGGATTGTGAGCCACGCGATTGGCCCCATTTACCGGACAGTCGAGCGAATGAACGGCCACACTGGATAATCCCCCACAATGCCTCTGGAACAAAGGCCCAACAGCTGACCCTAGAGAGAGAGATGAAGGGGAGGGGGGGCGGGTGTAGTGGGACAAGGGAGGGGTTGCAAACAGTTAAGGCTCACTGGTGGTCAGGAGCTCCCATACACAACTCACACGTACTTGCAAAACAAAGGCTTGTGGGACAGGAATAACTCCCCCTGTTCTGTCGCTCCGCTCTCTCTCCTTAGACTCTTCTCAGCCCCTCCTTCTCTTGCCATCTCTCCCTCCCTCCCTTCCATTCTCGCTCTCTCAGTCAAGAGGATCTGAAATACCAATACCCTTTTCTCCTTGACATTGCTTTCTCCTTGCAGTCAGCGTTTTGCTGTCCTTTTATAGTCAAAACGTCAGGAGAAATTCCATGCAGGAATATTCTTAGTAATGCGGCACTCCCTGCATCTAACGGACAGGGCGCTGCGCTGCACCGGCCCGTTAGCGAGGTCTTTTGGGAAAAGGGTGCACATGCCCACACAGACCCTTACAACGCATACACACACACACACACACACACACACAGCTGCCCTCGCACTGGGGTCATTGTGCCAGTATTTCAGAGACGACAGCAGCCCAAACAATGAATTATATCCACTTCTATCGCACCAGAGGGGAATTCAATATTTGGGGAATTGGGTTAGCTTGCGCGATTTCTCTCTCTCTCTCTCTCTCTCTCTGTCAAACACACACACACACACACACACACACACACTGTACAGGCTCCTTATTCACGACTCACCTTTTCACTCGAGCAGTGGACAGAAATATGCACACACACCAGACACACGGGCATCTTAGCCTCCATTCATCACCCCGAGGGGGGTGGGTGGCTGTCCCATGTGTGTATAAGTGTGTATGTGTGTGTGAAGAGGCATGCCTGTGTGTTTGACTGTGAGTGTACATGCCTGTCTGTGTGTGTGTGTGTGTGTGTGTGTGTGTGTTCCAGTGGCCACTAACCTTGCTGTGTCCTGACACTCCTGATGAGTATCTGCAGGACACTGGAGGAGAGGAGCGGAGTGCGCACTGTCAGGCATTTGGGCAAGCTGCTGCTGCTGTATGAGTGTGAGTGCGACAGTGTGTGTTTGTGTGTGTGCGAGCATCAAGGGAGGCGGGCAGGGAGACAGTCAGCATTATCCAAGCAGGTGACCCCTGAAGGCTGCATCGCCCTGGAGCTTTGAGTCGAGGAAAGAGACTCAGCCAAATACACCAGGGTAGCTAGTGTATGTGTGTGTGTGTGTGGCAAGCATTATGTAGAGCTCTGTAACAGTACAGGATGTGTCATCTCCTTGGCACAAGGAGGTGTGTGCACTGGTGTGTGTGCTCACGCCTGCATGAGTGTGTGTGTGTGTGTGACAGAGTGTTGGCTTGGGGGAAGGTGTCACAGATCTTTGCCAGACTAATCATCTCCATGGTGTCGGTGAGCGCTGCTGTCAGGGACACTAAAGAGGCGGCGTGTCTCCCCGTTCCCAAAGCATTTAGTACTTCCTCTTTCGCCAGCACCTCTCCGCCGCTCTTCACTCAGCTCCGCTCTCTTGTTTGGTCACAGATTTACAGTGGGACTCATAAAGATGTCACACTCACCGTGTTGTGGGGAGAGAAGTGGGAGGTGTGAGAAACCTGAGAATTCACAAGAAGTGACTTTTCTCAGGCTGACGCCTCAATTGGCTTTTAAGGAAGTAGATACTCAAGAGACAGGAGATTCATGGTTTTACATCCACTGTGAAAATATGAACATATTCTACAAGGGAGGGGGTGGCAGTGTTGAGCAAAATGCAAGCAAACACGGCTGCAAAATGATAGAGCTGTGAAGGGGAAGGAGGTCTTTTGGGCATTCAGGGTTCCAGATGTCCCGTTCATTTTCTGCATAGACACTTGGAAGGTTTGGATGGACAAGAAACTCCCCCGGTTCATCAGTACAAAAGATGAGCAACTGCATTAGAAAATGTTCCGTTCTTTGATGAAACGGCAAAGGCACAAGCCTGTGTACGTAGAAAAAGTAAGGAGAGAAGTTAATTACAACTCTCAAGGAGCTTTTCAGAAAACTTTCTGCAAACAATTCACTTTCAAGCTTTGAGTCAATTCTAGATGATTTTGGCAACTATGACAGTGTTTTGATCATATTTTCTTTGTTCATATTGGCAACTGTAGCAGAGGCTTGTGGGTATTGTAGTGTTTAGAGCTATCCACCATATCAAACTGACGGGTGTTTTGTCATCAATGTACTTCCATAGATGAACCATTTCTTTCCTTCCTGTGTCTATTAAAGGTCCCTGATCGCTTCCTGGAGGTGGCCGAGATCACACTGAGGGAGTTCTTCAACGCCATCGTGGCCGGCAAAGACGTGGACCCATCCTGGAAGAAGGCCATCTACAAGGTCATCTGCAAACTTGACAGCGAGGTCCCCGAGATCTTCAAGTCCCCCAACTGTCTCCAAGAGCTTCTACACGAGTAAATTTCTCCTCCTCCTCTTCCTCCTCCTCGCTCGACGCTTTGCGCTTTTTTTTCATAGAATTTCAAAATGATATTCTCTTTTGTTTTGTTTTCCTTTTCCCCAACTTTACTTTTGATTTCCTGTTTTTTTATTTTTTTATTTTTGAATGTATGAAAGTTATGAAGTAGCATTCCCAATCTGAAGCCTCTGTGGCAGTTCCTAAATGACCTAGCTATTGTGTTGTTGTTCTTATATGATAATTATCATGATGGTTATTATTTGTTTTGTTTTTCTATGATTCTGAACTGAAGAGACTCTAATCTTATTGGGTGTTTTTTGGACTGTGTGAACCCTCATTCGTTTGACCTGTTTTATGATCAACACTAAGTCCTCGGTGTGTGGAAGGAGTTCCCATTTACACTACTAAGAGAATAGGCTGGGTTCCCTAAAGACTTTACTCATGGCACCCAGGGGTGTCCTTCAATCCAGTGGGTGCCCAAATGAACTGTCCCTGCAAAGTGGGTGCCCAATAGACTGTGCTACTGAAGATGTCCGCAACAGGACAGTCACACACACATGCACACAAAAACAAGGCCTAGTGAGGTTATTGACTGGACTCAGACTGGACTTGTGGTACTGGTCTGTACTAGTCTGTGGGACTTGGACTGGTTTCAAATAGCTACTGAGCTCTACCATATTTTGAAGTGTGTTTTCCCTGCAAGTAGGGCATTGTGTTTATTGGCTGTACATTATTATTTTGATTATTATTATTATTGTTGTTGTTTATGATTATCATTATTTGTCATCACTGCTTGCTGAAGATTGGCACTTCGAGATTTGTTTGTCCCTTGATGCCGTTGCAGAAAAAAATAAATTATTGCTATTAATATTATTCCACAAGAGTTTAGATTCTGATATATTTTGCCCCCACTTCCCATTCCTCTCCTTACTTGTTTTTGTTTGTCCATCTCTTACGTGGACTTATTGTTATTTTTTGGTGGTCGGGGTCTGGGGCAACTTGCCTGGAAAGTGTTTTGATTTGGGGTTTTAATGGAGGGCTGTCAGAGTGGGCTTCTCTATACACCTGTAGTGGCTAGCCTATCCTGCACAGGACCAGTCTGGCAACAACGCTGGAAAAGGAGCAGAAACACATTAAGTAACCAGTGCAGAAGTATAGAAATATGCAGAAATGAGGCCTTTTTGGTGCGTGACTTGCTGTTTTTAAACAGCTAAATTTCCACAGCTAAATTTCCACTCCAGCTTTGATTACTAAACTGCTCCCACTAAACAAGCCATTTGTTCAGGCATCAGATTATTCGTCTAATTATTTGTTCAGGATTGGTGAACATACACAATAATGACTGCATAGGCTTTTGTCTTTTTATAGCACTGTTTAATGAAAAGCTCATGTGTGAGATGAAGTTGGCCTGTTTATACGGCAGGCTTTTATTGTGATTAGCCTATACAAGGTGTAAATTACATTATGAAGTTATTGTTAATAGCAGTTGATACTTGAATATAGAAGAATACTGAGGCAATCTAAAGTACAGTGTTGCTGAAACAATAGATGATTGAATACATACGAATGGAAGTATCACAGAGAGGAAGATAATTCAAGGAGGGCAGACAGAGAGAGAGGTGAATATGAACTGAAACACAGGGGTTCATTAATTCTGCTTCAAGTGGAACTTCCCCCCACAAACACACAAACACACACTGCTCCTTCCTTCCATGTTCACCTGCCTAGCTCCTCTCTCACTGCAACAATACGAGGTCAGAGGTGAGCACTCACCCCCCGGGGGTAGATGGAGAAGCTCTCAGCACTACAAAGAGCGGGGACAAAGCCACAGAGCGAGGAGCAACACGCACCTGAAGCTCTGTCCCGCCGTCCCAAACTGGCAGCTTTTTAAGACCCAAAGTGAGATTCTGTTGAAGCCACTGTGCCCAGTTTGTTAAATGCCATTCCTTTCACTTTTACCTGAGATTCTAATCCCAGATTTTCCACTTGAGTTGTACATGTACATTTTATTGTTTTCATCCGCCCTCTCAGGCTTTTAAGAATTTTTAAGAAGCAGTTAGTGTTAGCTGCCCTTTTGATGAGGTAAGTTTGAAGCAATGAGAGGACTTGAATACTTTCTAAAGCGCGTGCAAGCTAGCTGTTGATCTCACCTTGGCGACATCAGCTTATAGTGTGTGTGTGTGTGTGTGTGTGTGTGTGTGTGTGTGTGTGTGTGTGTGTGTGTGTCACAAAAGATCAAAAGGGGCAGGTTGCTTAACCTGCTGACTTGTCAAAGCGAGACAAAGCGCCTGACAAAAGGAGGCAGAGAAAGACGGAGAGCTACTCCCTTCATTATGTCCCCCCCCCTCCTCCTCCCCGGACAGAGTTCTTCTTAAGATCCGGAGCCCTGAGAGAGCGAGACGGGCACATTTCTCACTGAAGGATGGGCTAGGTCCTGCATGTCTCAGAGTCTCAAAGCACCAGCCAAGGGCTCTAAAGCGCCACAAACAAAGGAGAAAGGAAAGGACACTTTTATCTGATGCACAGATTATTATCGCTCCCCGCCCTCCCCTCTTCCTGCAACCCCGCCCTAAAGTTAAAGAGTTCCTGCGCCTAAAAAGATTAATTCAGGATAATGAAGACTTATGTGCAAAAAAAGATGGAGTTGAGAATATTTTTGTCAAGTTTTCCTTTTCTGGGGCCGTTTGATTTTAAGGATAACATTATTGAAATACATATATAGCCTTTTTTAAGAATTGTAAAAGATAAATCTATGGGGAAAAAATATATACAGTAGTGGAAGTTCTTTGGAAGGCACTGTTAGAAATTGTTTCATAAAAGAAATCTTGAGGGTATTTTTAGTGACGGCTTTGTTCAAATCTGTATTCTGAATAAGTGAGTTGTTGGTAGATTAGGAGCAATAGTTGTAGGTTTTTTGCAGGTTTTGTGACCACTTTTCCTTTTGGTTTCTTTACCTTTTTGTATCGTGCTGAATGGCTGTCTTCTTGAGATCAGAAAAATAAACTTGGAATATGTTTTCAGAGTATGAAATATTGTTGTTGCTACTGTAAATACTGTCAGGATGAAACAAAGAATAGCTGTACAGTTTTTCTATTATCTCTCAGAGTGCTAGAGAGGGGTGAGAGTGGTTAAAAAAAGAAGGGTGAAAACTAAAAAGAGGGATGACTCTCTCTCTAACTGGACTCGTAACCACTTTTCCAAAAGCCCACAGAGGAGAGGTTTTGGTTGTTTTTTTTCCCCCTGCCATGCCTTTAACGGGGGTTTGTTTCCCGTCGGCAGTGCCCTTGAAGTTGCACCAGCATCCGTTTCTTTAATTTTTGCTGACAGATCGACGCATTAGGCTAGCGGTCGGGTAATGATGATGTCACAGAGTGGCCCATTGGCAGTCTGCGGACCCGGTCTCGTCCAAAAACAAGGGCAGACTGCCGCCGACGTAGCTCTAGATTTGACCCGGGGAGAGAGACAGGAACTCATTGTCATCTGAAGAGTAGTGTCATGGAGGGGGCACATGTTGTACAGTAACAGTTTAAAAAGACACTGCAGACACAAGAAAAAGTGATTTATACCATTTTTTACCGGGTTCAAACGGTTGGAAAAAGTTTGGACTTTTGTTGAATTTCTGTAGGCTTTGCATTTTGCGTGTGTGTGCGTGTAGATGTATATGAGTGTGCGTCTGTGAGAGAGAAAAGACCGATTATGAGAACCTGTGAACCAGTGAGTGACACAATTCTCAACACTGTGGCCCCTCCCCCACCCCTGGGAGTACCATCCTGACATGTAAATGATTCTCATTAAGCGTTGGCAACGTGTGTTTGGTGTGTGTGTGTGTGTGTGTGTGTGTGTGTGTGTGTGTGTGTGTTGCGATAATTTCCTCTGATCTGTTTTCTGACCTGTTTGAAAGGGGTTTTTGTTTCTCGATGCTTTCAGTAGTAATTCTTTTTTTTATTATTATTACATTGCTCCTCTTTTTTTGTAAATATCAATGATGTGGACTTACAGTGAAAAATACTGCCTTTGTGTAACTTAGCAATATGTTATGTAAATAGTGTTTTGTTGATGCTTTTTGTATGACATTATTATTCGATTATAGTGCAGTAATTCCAACTGGAACAGCCATGTTTCAAAATACAGTCTGAATAGTTACACACAGGTTGTAAAATAAAACTCATGACATGGCTGCTTTTTTTCTGTTATTGGTGTCTATTTGTCTTGCAGATTTTGTGTAATTTATTGGTTTAATTTATCCTAATTTATTTGATGTTATTTCTTTTGTTTTTTTCAAACAGGGAAGGCTGTACTGCATTTCATTGAGTAGAACCAACTTAAAAGATTTTAATCCTTATCTACCGAAAATTGGATTTTAAAAATTTGTATTCTAGCGTGCTCATTCAATTGAGAGAAATGATAAAATGGAGATCTTGGCAGCTAAATGCAACTGGACAGTTTAAAAAGAAAAAAAGGTTGTTATGTTTTTGTTCCAGGACAGGGCCGAGGGTGGGCTAGAAAGCTGAAACTAGTTTGAAGCAGTTTTGTATTTTCTCTTGAGATTTTTTCCCCTGTATTGCTTTGGCCCAGCCCAAAAACAACCAGTAGTCAAATTGCCTTTCGTGCCTTCACCCTCTATGAACTGAATGTATGTGCAGTATATATGCAAGCTTGTGCAAAATGAATAAAAAATGGAAATAAAAATGAAAAAGAGTAGAAAACTGCTGTTCATGGTTTATTCATCTCACCTCCTACAAGGTACATGCACAATAAAAACATTCATTTTGTTTGTATGTGTGTGTGTGTGTGTGTGTGTGTGTGTGTGTGTGTGTGTGTGTGTGATGGTGGGAGATTATTTATAGAAAGAAAGTGACTTAAGAATTTTAGTTACAAGTGCATCACTGCAACATGCACCTGAAGCTCTGTCCCGCCGTCCAAACTGGCAGCTTTTTAAGACCCAAAGTG
Organism: Enoplosus armatus; assembly: GCF_043641665.1. Taxonomy (NCBI): domain Eukaryota; kingdom Metazoa; phylum Chordata; class Actinopteri; order Centrarchiformes; family Enoplosidae; genus Enoplosus; species Enoplosus armatus. Next base: position 13,672,301 of record NC_092198.1, on the reverse strand, counting down.
AGATTCTGTTGAAGCTAATGTGCCCAGTTTGTTAAACGCCATTCCTTTCACTTTTACCTGAGATTCTAATCCCAGATTTTCCTTGCATCACTGACTACAATGTATGTGTTTACTGTATAGTTACTGTGCGGTTTGAGTGACTCAGTGCTGCTCTGCTCTGTGATTCAATGATTCAATGCACTAATGAGGGGTTTGACAGCAGAGCACCAACCTCCCAGCCTAGTTTTCTCCACAGACGACTGCAGATGCCGCCTCATCGGGCGAGACACACACACACACACACAATGAAATCATCTCTAGAGCTGAATAAAGATATCAACTACACAGTTGTGGAAATTAAGTGCATGGTGTTTATAAAGTCAAGTTGATTTTATTTATATAGCCCAATATCACAAATCACAAATCTGCTTCAAGGGGCTTTACAGTCTGTACAGACTGGGTAATAAATACTTAGAAAAAAAGTTTAAGAAAACAGCAGAAAGACAAACTTCTTGGAATTTGGGTTTGTTCAAACTAGAGATGCAACTAACGATTATTTTCATTATCGATTAATTTCTCAATTAATCATTCTGTCCATAAAATGTCAACAAAAAGCCTGTGACAAATTCCTGGTATAATTTCCACAGCTCAAGCAGATGTATTCAAATTGCTTGTTTTATTCAACCAACTCAAAACTTGAGAAGATGGAACCAGATAACATTTTTACGTGAATAATAATCACAATAGCTGTATATTAATTATCTGTCAATTGACGAATGGATTAATCAACTAACTGTAGCAGCTCTAGTTTAAACCAATGCATTGTGTGCCTTTGTGTGTGTGTGGTCGTTCAAACTGGTGAACGTTCTAAAAGAACACACAAAAAAAACAAATATATATGAGATATATTCTAAAAAGAAAATGACGCATTCACACATATTTGGATTTTTTTTGTGGTTCTTTTATTTGCTGATGAGTTTTGGGGCCTTTTAAGTAAAACACAAGTCTATTTTAAAAAGGCTTGGTGTGTTCTCTCTGCATCATTTCGCTTTTTCTTATCATGACCTCCGTTGTACTTTCCACCACGCCTGCCCGTTGCTCTGTTCCTTTTCTTCCTTTTGTTCTTGCCTCACTGCTTTTCACTCTTTTTGCTTTGATGCTCACTTTTGGAGTTGCTTCTTTTGTGTCTTTCTTGCTTGCTTGCTTTTATTCTTTTTTTTTCTCTCTCTCTCTCCCGTGTTCCTTTTCCCTCTCGTCCTCCCGCCTGCCTCCCTCCGCTTGCCTTAACCGGAGGCTACAGCTCCTTAGGTTGGGCTGAGACAGCATCTTTGTACAACACCGACCGTCTGCTCTGTAATCAAATACCATCTGTCGCTACATCTGAAGACTCACTCTCTCGCTTCCTCCATCACACACACACACACACGCACGCATGTAGGCACACACACCACATCTGTGCCTCCCACTCTTGAACAATGTGTGTGTGCGCTTTCTATGTACAATGACCCGTGTACTTACAATCATTCCACCTGATTCATTCTTGGCCTGCAGGGAGGAAGTCACTGGAGTCACTTTCACCACTTCCTGTTTTTTCCACCTCTCCCGCTGGAGGTTCAAAGGTCATTGTCTTCAGGTATATCCATGTTTGTTCTGTTGCTCTGTGTGTCAGCAAGACCTTGGCTGCAGTGTCAGACAGGAGATAGTGGACTTTAGTTCCTTAGTCTTAGATCAACGGCCCACTATCTCAAAGGCTGCCAGTCTTTCCCAATGTTTGCCCAATGTTTGTCCCTGCTCCGGCACAGAAAACGTTGACACGGTCCACAAGGTCCCTCTCCAAGTCCCTCCTCCCTTCGTGGTCCCCTGTTATCACATGCTCAGGTTCAAGAACATTTTCCATTTAGTGTTAAGAGTGTTGGGTTTTTTTCCAGCTGAAATTGTTTTCTTTAAGCTTTCACATTCACAATTAGTGGGAAAGTGTGTTTTACGGCCTGGCAGCAGTGGGGGATTTACAGCACGCCAACCCAACAACTAACAGAACATTCTTTGGTAAACATCACCACACACACACAAACTGATGTAACTCTGAGGAACCTTTGTGACGAAGAAACACAAGTACTCAGGACCTAATTTTCGATTTCTCTGTGCGATCCTCCTACCAACGACCAAAATGAGCTGTCCACCGTTTGAACCATTTTGACACCTACACCTGCAAAATGACTGTGGGCTTGAAACTCAAACAGCTGAATACTATTGAAGTTTTTCTCCATCAGAGGACTTTTTGTTTACAAAGGAAGCCAATCTGTATGTATGTATGTGCACCTCTCCTTTTATTTGCTTAACAGTGCATTTATTTCATCACTGCACCCAGAATTAAAAACACACAGAAATGATTCCAGTTTCAATCAAAAACCATGAAAACAGATTTCCACATTGCACAGATTGATGGATTCATTCTGCATGTGTTAGTAATTAAACACTGGATTTCATCTATTGTGGATGGAGCAACACACTGGTCTTATGCTCCAGAGGCACTGGCACAGTGTGGGATTAACTCTGGGTTGCCCACATTTGGCATCAGTGATGGGGACACCTAGTGGTCAGTATGTGCAACTTACACCCCGTGTATGCTGTTTTTGATGTCTTCTTCATGTCATCCTTATGCATTCTTTTCCATCTATGTTTTTGTTCAGTTCTATTGATTCTTTATTCAGCATCCTTTGATTAATTTGTTCTTTCTTTTTCAACCCCCTCATTTCTTTCCATCTCCACATCACTTGCATGCGTGTGTGTTGTTTTGAGGAATTGGAAGATTCCAGTTGGACAGATCATTGTGCCCCCTTTTTCCTCCCAGCCTCTCTCTCTCTCTCTCTCTCTCTCTGGAAGGCTCCAACGCAACTGGAGCCTCGGAGGCTCAAGAGAGGAGCCTGGGAAAGGAGGAACAAAGGGCCGTCCGTCTGCAGCCATCACCACTCCGCACCTCCTCTCCTCTACCCCCCACATCCCCCGTTCTTCTCTCCCTTGGTCCCCTCGCCTCTCTTCCCTCTCCCCACTGGCCAGCGCCCCAAATTAAGACTTCAGACAAGAAAATGGGCTCACTAAAAAAGGGAGAGAAAGAGAGAGAAAGAGAGAGAGAAGGAAGTCCATAACAAGCCAAGAGGAGCAGAGCGACAAAGCCTCTGTTGTTGGATGGCAGGGCCCCTCTGTCGCTCTGCGAGGAACTGTCACTGTGTCAACTTGGACCCCTTGTTGCAAGTAACACAAACACAAACCATAATGAACACACACACACACACACACACACACACAGGCAGAATATGCTGCAGTGGACACTGCTAACACACTCATACTCACAAAGAAATAGGCTGCATGAGCGTACAGTGTGTAAACTCACATACACAAGCACATACAAATCATGCCAAGCACATACTGATACTCCAAAATGAATATAGACAGTATAGGTGAGAAGAAAGCCGCTGTGAATCCCCACAGCACACCTTCATTTTGACTGCCAAGAAAGGTGAAGTGGGGGTGAGGAGGGAGGAACTTCCCGTAAAATTGAATAAAATGAAGGTTTGTGAATGTGTGCACATGTGAGAACATGTGTTGAAGGTAGACAATGGCAGGATAAGTGATATATAAATTATATCAGGACACCCATTGATACTAGGCCTTTAAGGTGCACTGGGGGCCCCCGGGGCAAACACCTGTTATGGGGTCTTATAAAGTGTGTACAAACACACACACACACACACACACACACACACACACAAATAGTAGCGAGGCCTGTGTTTGATAAATCAAAGATCAAAGAACTGCAGGTTCCTTTTACATACCCCCCCCCCCACACACACACACACACACACACACAAAAAACACTCCGTAGACTTTAGATTCACTTCAAGAGAGGAAGTGGTCATGGGGAGTGTATGTGTGTATGCGTGTGCGCTCGCATAACAGTGCATTGGGGGCAGAGATAGAGACTGAACTGAACTGGTTTGGCTTCTTCCAGTCTAAACTGGGTCTGGTGGGTCCAAGACAGATGGCACTCAGGGCAAAGCCGGTCTGGGCTCTCAGTCTCTCTTTCTCTCTCATACACACACAAACACACATCTCTTTTAATAGCCATTATTGGCATCCTTTGCCTCTTCCAGATCCCTGAATCAGAAATCACAGAGGCCCATTATATTTCCTATTGACCCATTTGGCAAGATGGTGGGAGCATCGAGTGCTGGATTAAATCGAAAGCAGTTTATAATCCAGTAATTCTAATGTTTTAATTACTTAGATGAACAGGAGGTGTTTGAGCAAAGGCTAATCTCTGAGACATAAGGGGGGAGAGAGAGAGAGAGACAGAAAGAGAGCGAGAGAGAGAGAGAGAGAGAGAGAGAGAGAGAGAGAGAGAGAGAGAGAGACAGAAAGAGAGCGAGAGAGAGAGAGAGAGAGAGAGAGAGAGAGAGAGAGAGAGAGAAGAGAGAGGCGGGAAGAGATTTGTCTTTCTCCTTTGCAACACACACACATAGGCTTACTCGTGGAATATTAGCGGCGTATTAAAGTTTATCACCTGTTATCAACACAGATTAAAAGATTCACAGACTTTATAATTCATATTAAGGTGAGGTCCACAGAGTGGAGGTGCCAAACGATTACCAAGCTTTCATGTCACTGTGTATTGGTATGTAATTTACATTTGCGTCTGACTTGTTTTTATCCCATATGCACCATTTTGACAAATCTGTATTTCTAAGATAAATTCTGTGAATTATCACAAGTGTTTTTTATTGGTGACCTGCTGTATCTTGAGTGACATCCATGGCTGTAACCGATCCCACAATTGTCTTTGATAGCCACCCCTCCCGTCAGTCAGGCTGTAGGACAAAGGCTGCTAAACCAAGGCTGATGACCTCATGCCTGGGGTCTGCTCCATACCGAAGGGGTCTTAACACCGTTCAACTTGCCTTTTGTGTCTGGGGCCGTTTTTCAGACGCTGCTGTGTACCGGGAATCGCCTCACACTCTCTCTCGAGGCTCGGGATGCACACGCATACACACACATACATGCACCACTGAGCCAGGAGTGAGCCTTAAGACAAGGAATGACAACCGGGACAGCTGCAGGGGCTGGAAGCCAGTCTTAGCCCCCCACCCCTTTCCACCACCACCACCACCTCCCATACCGCCTCCAGCCAGCCAAACAAGCCATTGTTTCTGGCCAGGGCCTTTGGTATTTCATTTGTCATGAAATGGATACGGACACGGGACGACCATGAGGCTCTTTCTCCAAAAAAGAAGCTGCTACTGCTGCTGCTGCTGCTGCTGCTGAGCCCAGATTGTTAACTCCCCTCATCCTTAACCTTCTTGTGGAGCTTGCCCCAAGCACCCTGCTCTGAACTATTAATAAACCTGCTTTTTCCAAGGTAGAGATGTAGGGAGGGGGTGGTCCGAAGGGTATTGTTCTCCAAAGGGGTGTAAGAAGAAAGAAAAAGAGAAAGAGTGAGAGTGTGGGAGGGAGGGAGGTTAGCTTACGTGCCAATCCGCTTTTGCCATCCTTTCTGATCTTCATTTTCTCAGGTTTCTCAGTGGACATTAGGCAGGTTAGGCCTGTGAGCCAGGTAGGTTATCAACGTCCTGCTCAGCTGTTGTCAATCTCTGCTGAGACTGAGTTTGGTTTTGTGGGTATTATGACAGGGGGGGCTATATCCGCCTCACAACAATTGGCCAACCTTTACACGTTCACATGGCTGCTTGACGCTAAGCTGCTCGCGCATGCCGTGTCTTAGAGCAACTTTCAACACGTAGTTAACAGCGAAAACGAGGAACTGACAACATACAGCTGCGCTTCTCGTGGCATTTATGAAAACAGTAAAGATGCTAAGATGTTCATCACCCTCGCAGCTCCATCATCTGTAAGTACCCAAGTCCAAAAGAGTTCATGGGCATCAAAATAAATAAAAAAATACCCCTCTATCTCCGTCAAGGGCATTCCTTGGCACAACAATAGGACCATCTCCTCCCCCCGTATTTTCCTTTCCTCCCCTCCCTCCTCATTCTCCAGCCCCTCCATCAAAGAGCATTCCAGCTCCAGAGCCCCCTAAGCCCTTCACTCTGGGCCTGTCCATGTGACACGGCACGCAGACAGTCATCTTTAAGAATTGATTCACTCTGGTATCCAAAGCCTATGGAGCCTGGCTGCCAAGATACCCGGGATAGGCGCCACTCATGGGGTCCAGGTACACAACAGCTGCTCCCCAACAATAAAGGCGAAAAATGGGAGGCACTCAGGGGGAAGATGCAGCCCTAACCTCCCTCTCAAGCCTGAACTGGTCACCTTGAGCCAGTTGTTGCCTGCCTGCCTGCCTTCAGAGACGACAAAGGATCGGGTCCAACTTTGGGATGAGGGCGGTAGAAGGGGGTGACCACTGAAAGACACCTATAATTCACAATAAAACTGGAGAGAGGCACGGTACAAAAGAGGAAAGGAGATATATTTTTTCCCCCTTCCTTGGAAGAAGCACGCAGTCACGGCCGTGTTGCCAAGACGGTACAAAGCGACACATGCAAGACCATAAATAAGACAATGGCATGTTGTTTTCTTCTGAGGCACATTGTGTAGCAGCCTGGAGGTCAAGTGAAGGAGATCCAAGCCCATCACAGAAACCTCACACACACACACACACACACACACACGCACACACACACACACACACACACACACACACACACACACACACACGTGCACACAGGGAAGTAACACAGAGTATATCGTGATACTACAGATAGAGATCACAAATCACACAGAAGGAGACAGGAGAGATATTACCTCACCTGAAATGTTTCCATAAACTCCAGTGTACCAAAGCCTTGGGAAGTGGTAACACTATTCAAGCAGGTCCTGACCCACACACACAGTGATTTATGATGATACAATCTAGCACATCATCCATCATAAACAAGGGAGATTAAATGAATAGACTGAGGCTGTGTATACAGCAATTCCACCCTCAGAAATGATGTGTACTGTTGAGCCACTGTGCAGTCTACAAACTAAGACAGGATGGTTTAGGAGAGAGGAGACATTCATCTGTCACTTGTTCCTCAAAGTTAAGGGGAAATGCAAAAGGCAAGCGACAGAGAAGAGAAAGAGGAAGCAAGAGACAGAGAGAGGAAGATGAGGACAGACAGGAACTTGGCAGCATCAGTCTTCCTGTTAAAGCGGAAAGGCAGAAGAGGGGAAGCGAGCGCGATGGAGAGCCGGGGAGACAGGGGGAATTTACCAAAGCAGCTCAGGAGGGCCCTCATTACGATATTAAACAAGATTTAATAAGTGAGAGTGATTTGATGAGGTGATTATCCTGGCCCATTAATCAAGCAGGCTTCTGGCCTCGCTGTAATATGGCCCATCTTTCCCCCTATACCAAAGCCTCTTTAGACGCTGAGCTCCTTACTGCACTAACGCCGCTTCAGAAACAACACCAGGGCAATGGGAAAAAAAAGGCATATTACGTCTCATCTCTCAAGCCTGCGGGTATTTTCGATGCTCACTCATCCCTCCACCTCCCTGTCCGCTCTTCTGGTGCATCTGGTGAATTGAACTCCTTAACAGCTGGGTCAGAAAGTAAAGTCTTATCAGAGGGAGCTAAGAGTGATAACTGGCAATGATAACCAGAAAGCATCTGTTGGCTTTAAGGCTTTTGGTTTGAGAACAGAAGGAAGTTGTACGGATTTCACTGGATTGTTGGGTTTTGTAGAGAGGTAGGGGTAGCGTGCGTGTGTGTGTGTGTGTGTGTGTGTGTGTGTGTGTGTGTGGGTAAATGTGTGTGGATGGACTGAATCATAGAATGCTTCTTGGGAAAATGAGGTACAAGTTGCATCAGTGAGAGTGAGCACAGTCTGCTGTTTATGCTCAACCAGGCTGAAACAGAGTAATATGACCAAGACCGGCAGACCTTGTGAACCAGACCCTCTAGCGCTGCAACCAATGATCATTTTCACTATTGATTTTTTTGTTTTTTTCACAAAATTACAATTTCCCAGAGCCTAAGATGGCATCTTCAAATTGTTCATTTTAATTGACAAAAATTTAACAGTCAGAATCCCTGATTTGACAACTAGCTAATGTTTGACATGTGTGCTTGATAAGTAGCTTAGACAATTAATCCATCATCAAAACATTTGGCTTTTTTTTATGTAAATTGACTAATCGATTCGGCCATAACACATTTCTGTGTATCTTACGGTAGCATATGTAATGTTATGTACAGCTGCTACTGCCAGAGAAGAAAACAAACTTCAGCCACTTGCAAATACTAAGTGGTAATGTGTGTTTACCAAGCATGTTGGGTAAAACTCCTTGTTTTCTAGGCGATGAAGTGTGACTTTCTGTCAGTTGCATTTCTCATGACTGTTACCCAGATCTTTAGACGTGTTCCAGATAGTCAGTTAGAGAGTTTTATGACTCATAAACAAAGAAAAGGGCTTAAACTGATAAGTTGAGGTTTGTTGAAGTGTCCTTCAGCAAAACCATATGTGTGCCATATGTGAATCATGTATTTAAATATATTAATATTGTCTTCAGATTATTCATTACTTTTGACTGTTTACCTTCATGCCGCCATGCTTGTGTAACGTTGATTAACTGCCTTGGCGTTGAGGTTCCATACATTATATAAGTTGTAACATCGAGTGGCATCCCACAGCACATTTAAAAGAGTTGATATTCCACCCTTCTGAGTCTGGAGTGCTGCATTGTACTATTTAGTCCCAGGAAGCAGCTACATGTCTGTGTGCGTCTGAGAGAGGGCGGCCCGCCTAGAGCTGAAACAATTAGATGGTTAGTCTATCAGCAGAAAATGAATTGGCAAGTATTTTGATAATAGAGGAATTATTTTTCAAGCAATTCACTCTTTTTTTTTGTCATATAAACTGAAATCTTTGGGTTTTGGACTGTAGCTTTTTCCATGTTTTCCTGACATTTTATAGACAAAGCAGCAGAATACTCAGTGATGCAAAAAAAAAAAAAGTTGCAGCCCTACGCAAGCTTTCACAAACTGACTGCAGGTTGAATCACAAGCGTGCTAGAAAATAGACTTTTACATATGTGAGAATACTTGTTGTAAGAGTCTACACACAGCTAAATCCTATAATTAGAGCACAACAATAGGACATCCGGGAGACACATTTGGATCGAACAGTGGAGTAAATCATACCTCTGGGGCAGCTATGTGCCTTCAACATTTCATTTAAACTTCAGTAGGTATACTGACTGAACAAGTCCAGTCTGGCACAGCCCGGTTCCACATATTTATTAAAGATATATAATTTACCGAGTGGAATGATATGATAGAGCAACTGAGTCAAAGACAAGAGGTTAAATATAGCCTCAAGAGTGGGAGAGAATAGGTATTACAAAGACAGCCAACCCCCCAAAACATTTTAAAAGCTCAAGTGGAAGAAGATTACCTTAAAGCAGGCGTGGGACGGAGCTTTTTCTGGGAACTGCCTGAGAGTATTAATACAATAAGCACAGAAAATATAATACAAGAATGTTTTTATCAACGTAATCCGGAGAGATGAGGCCAAACCAACCTGGAAAATAATCCCAAGGAGAAGGTCCCCTGGTTATCTGTCATCTGGGACACACACACGCACACACTTATGGAGACACACTCATACACAGTGTCTCTCCATGTCTCGTCCTCGCTTCAAATAATCGACAGATAATCTTCAGGAGGAGGTTGTCTCATCTTTACTGTAATGTCCCCACCAGCAATAAAAGGTTGAGAGGTCAACTGCTGGCTTAAGCTATCAATGAGAGGTCAGCTTGTTAATATTTCCATTAATATGACATCTTTGTCATGATACTCCAGCATTATTTAGACACTGGAAAGGTTATTTGTTGGCTAAGATCCCATATTTGATTCAGTGCCTTTCTTTGCGATTTAAGAATAAACCAAAGCATGAAATGGAAGCAGTCGGCTATAGTAGTAAACAAGGTCAAACCACACACAGTGAAGCTGTGTTTAGCTGTGCACAGATGGAATCAACTTTCTGCCGACTTTAAATGTGCACCAACTTTAACCACTTTCAAATTCAAATTTTATTTTTTCTCTACTGCCCTATTATTTCCTTTATTTAATTGTTTGGCCACTTAGTAGTGCGCCCATTTATTGGCTTTTATATTTGTCTATTTGTATTTGTATTTACTCTCTTTCAATTGTTTTTATTTTTCTCTTTAATATGCTTTTAAATGTTGTTCTACTGCATTTCTTTGCCCTATGTAAAGCACTTTGGATTGCCTCTGCATTTGAAAGGTACAAATCCACTTGCCATGTGCCTTTATAATAAAACAGTTAGATTATAATGATAAAGCAAAAGTCAGGGCTTACTTGAAGGACAGATACAGAATTTGGTAGCTGACACTCTGAGGGCTGTAAGACAATGTCGCCTTGGCGAGTAACTTTCTCTCTCGCGCTCTCTCTCTCTCCCTCCGTGTATCTAAGCAGCATAATTTGAGTAAATGACAGGGGAACATCTGCTGTGCATAAGAGAGAGGCCAACACTTTAACATGCAGATGTCTCTCTCCATCTGCATTAATTCAATAATTACCGCAATGGAGGGAGGGGAAAAAAATCTTTTTTTATAGCTTAAGACAATGTTATCTGTGCCAGTTGGTATGGGGAGGGTGAAGGGGGGGAGTGTGTGTGTGTGTGTGTGGGTATGTGTGCATGTGCTGATGGAGGTTTGTGAGAGGAGGGGTAGATTATTACACCATTTAGCCAGAGCAAGCTGTCACATTGCGGAGAATCTCACTAATTCCATTGTGCCCTTGGTGAGTCGCTGGCAGACTCCAAGTGACCGATGATGCCTCAGCGGCACCACTTGGTCACCGGACGACCAACCTGCTTCACTCAGGGTGTAACTGTATGTGTCTTATATTGCGTGTGTGTGTGTGTCAGATGACTAACCTGTGTATTTCAATGTCTGTAGGAGTATGTGAGTGTGTGCTTGCATGTGTGAATGCAACCATGTTGCAACTAGACAAGCAACCTGCTTCCCTCTAGTGTGTGTGTGTGTGTGTGTGTGTGTGGACATGTATAACTCATGTTGTGGGGACATAATTCTGTTTACACAGTCACCTTGTGGGAACTCGCCTTCCTTTTGAGGACAAAAGTCCACATAACGTAAACTTAACATAAAGGTTAAGGTAAGGCAAGTAGCGGTTATGGTTAGGGGAAGTCTCCAGGAAATGAATGTAAGTCAATGTAATGTCCTCTAAAGTGATGGAAACACTGCTGTGTGTGTGTGTTTGTGTTTGTGTGGTTGAGTGTGACAGCAGAGAGATAGTACAGCCCATCGGCCGAATCCCAAATTAAAAGGAATTTGTGGCACAGCGGCAATTCGAGAGAATGGCAGGTCAAGGCTTTGACATACTACTGAATCAGTCCTTGTGACATTTAAAATGTCAGGCAATCATATTTTGGCTGGCACCAACAATTACAATGGAAATATTAGGCCAAGGAGAACATTAACATATAATGGTTTCCATTCAAATAGAGCTAATTACTTTATTGAAAGGTGGGCTTCAATATCTAATTTTCATCAAAAGCATTTATAAAGCAATCAGACAAATCTGATTATAATGTCCTTGTTCAATGAATGGAAGAGATGAAACGTGAAAATCTATTTTAATGATAGTGGGAGGTTACTCGTTGCACACACTCATAGCACTACAACCAGGAGTTTTGTTTAAATCATTTACCTGAAGATGAAAAAAGAAAACCCCTAATTAATAACAGCAATAGATGAACATATGTTCCACCAAAAAGCATACCAATGCACCGACAACCTGTGAAGGCACATGACCTCTCAAATAAAAAGGTCGCGCTGTCAGTGAGCGGCTTACGGCTACACTCGCACAGACACACACAAACAATTAGAGGATGTATCACTGTACATATACGATTACACACATAAATAAACATACAACCTGACATAATACCCATGAGCACGCACACACTTGCTCGTACAGACATGCACCCATATCCATGCACAGTCACACTCACACATCTGACTCTTCCATGCCTGCTAAACATAGGGACAAAGGAAAATATCTGTATACTGAGCAAGCCAACTTCCTTTGATTGCAGCAGTGCTGTTGTAGGAAACAATGCACAGGCACTATTAATACTCCAAGGAGAAAGAGAATTCCTCTTAGAGGAAAGCTCAAAGGAGCCACCAGCCAGGCTATTTACAGACTTACTGACTGATTGGATGACTGACTCCACTATACTTACTGTAGTCTCTGCATCTTGTCTTACTCAACTCCTTTTTTTCTGCAAGGACTCTGACATGCTGACACATGCAGTACATTGTGCATTGGAGAGGCAGTGGTACATATTCCTGCACAATACCGTCTTTTATATATTTTGCTGACTTTTCTGGCAATTCAAGTTTCAGTGTACAGATATCAAATTGAAGCTAGCGCATGAGGAATGTAACAGATCTCTTCCACCGCTGTATCGCATCCACACGCCTGTGACATTTGACTGCTGGTAAATAGCCGCCCGGCCACACTTATGATCGCCTCTCCTTTCTAAAAGTGCCCAGTTAAAGAGCATCAAATCCCCACTCGCTAAACCCACACAAGCCCAACCTTCATTAGCATAGCTAACAAACTCCCTGAAAGAGCAACAGTGAAGGGAGAGAACAATGGCAGTCTATTAAAGGGGGAGATGGGGGGGGGTGAGAGGAGGAGAGGAGGGAGGGAAGCTATTGTTCTGGTCTTATTTAGCCCTTGGTGTCACCCTGCAACTGTTGTCACTTCTAAGTTTAGCCGGACGGCTGAAGAGGACAGCGAAGAGAAGAAGGAGGAGGGAAGGCAGGCGGAGGAGGAGGAGAGAAAGATGGAGAGACAGAGGGAGGGTGGACAGGGAGAGATGGTGTGAGGAAGAGGGGATGATGAAGGGCGGAGGATAACATGGATGGAAGTGGAAGATGGAAAGAATGCAGAGTGAAGTGATGTTAGTCTCTGTATCCCAGAACTGTTCACTGTTCAGGCTTAACAACAATATGGCTGTCATTTCACTGCAGATGAATTATATCGCATTACAAGCAATTAATAGGGGTATATATAAAATGCAGTTATGACTTTAAAGCACATTAGTCTATTTCAATCAACAGTCATAATGTTTTTCCTCACATTTGAGAAACTGAAACCAGCATAAAAATTACTAAATGATAGTTTCAGATGATTTTTTTGTCAATCTGCTAATCTTTTTGCACCAAATGTAAATGATGCATATATTCTTGTTTAGTTCAAGGTACAAGTCCCCGAATTCAAAGGCTACAACTTATTGAACAGATCTCATGGAAGCTGCCGACTGAAGCCTACCAGGGGTGTCAGTCCGGCAGGTGCACAGTGTGTTACATACGGTGCACACAACATACCTTACAAGTCAAAGCCGACTCAAGTCAATAAAGATGAATTGTGAGCCGTGTAAAGTTGATTTAGTTGCTCTTCTCCTTTGATTTCCCTGCTCTCAAGCTCTTTTTGAACTTTGTATTGAGTTGGTAAAAAAAATGTAGCACAGAAACATGCAAATGGATAATTTTTTTTCTATGTGTGTATGTGTGTGTGTTTGTGTACTGAGGTAACAGAAACGGCAGTGTCTGTGTTTGAAAGGCATGAGAGCCAACAAGACTACAAATAGACGACAAAAGGAGCCAAAAGAAGAGATGAAGCAAGATCCAAGGAGAAAGAAAGAGGGAGACAGATTAGCCCAGCTGTCTGCTCATAAAGCGGCTGAGGGGTGAGGCGCTAAGCCCTCCAGTTAAAGCAGAGCTTAGGTGGGTGACATAGGGCAGTGGACCCCACTCAGCCCACAGTGGCCTACAGCGTAGGGTCTGAGCCAAAGCAAAGACACATGGATAAACAGTGGGAGATGAGGCTCCGCGCCTGCAAAGCCCGTGGGGCTAAGACGGCCGAGCAGGCGAGCAGGCAGGCAGGCGTCACATTCCCCCCCAGCCAGGAGTGGAGACAGGGGGGTTAAGGCTTAAGGCTTGGCTCCCTAACTGGCTGACAAGGGACGAGGCGGGATGGTAGACACTGTCTCAGTCATTGAGTTCATCAGAAAGAATGTGGATTTATTGTATATTGCCTGGGCTCGGCTCAGGAGAATAAAGGGACAATTACATAGGGTCTTGGCATGCACCCCCTCCCAAAACACAGCCCAGAATGATCAATTACTCTATCCCCACTCTCTCCACTGGACGCGAACACACAGCACCGTCCATCTCTCAAGCCGTGCCCTGCTGATGACCCCTAGTTAGCACAGCAGCCTCGGAACGGCATGCGATGACAAGGTCATGAGTATGAAGCGAGGAGGCCTCCGTCCACCACTGCTGCAAGACTGAAAGTAGCAAAGGTTTTTGGCCACACTGGATTTCACACACAACCCTCGTCCGCGACCTCGTGGCAAAGAGGCATTAGCAGCTGCCGTTTTTACGAGGTCCCCAATGTGACAACGTACTGCATATATCCATCAGCAGTATGACCATATGTTATACATACAGTGTCTTCTAAGGGTGTAAAAACAGCCGGAGTGCTTACGTAGTTTGATCCTTGAAGAGGTGAAGGGTGAAGAGAGCTCTGACAACATGCAGATAAATTATGAGACAGTAAAACTGTAACGGTTGTGCACACAGTGACGTGGACTCAAAAGCAGGACTTCGAGGCAGAGCAGTTAAAAGCAATCAGTTGGTAAGAAGTTCAAGGCAGAGTGCGGCAACAGGTAACCAGTCAGCGAGGGCAAGCAAAGCAGGCAAGGGGTGTGAGTGCTATGAAAGTGAAGACATTTTCTTCACTATTTTGAGATTTTAATACAAGGACTGTAGGAAAATATTGAGTTTACAAACAAATATAACAAAGAAAAAGAGCACTTAGTACCTAAGTGAGTTAGATGAGATCTATAATAACTGGTGTATAAAACAGCTTACTCTGAACCAATACAAACGTTGTGGTGGGATCCATTTTGAGTTTGTAAGACAAATAAAAGACCTGAACTTATCTCTCAGACCAAACAGGTCAGGCTGGCTCTATTTAATACCTCTGTCCTGTCTCTTTTCTGTCCTGTCTCTTATTCTGTTGATTTTCCCTAACAGGGTTTCCTTGAGAACTAAATCTACTTAGGATTTATTGTTTCTTATTATTTCTCGTCATTGGAAATTATAATCCTTTCACCTAATCCCCCTCTCCCTCCCTCTCTTTCAGATCATATTCATCAAGATCATCCCCTCTGACAAAGCAAGAAATCAGCACAGTGGGGAGGTCTAAAGAGAATGCGTACTGAAACAGGGGGTTTCTTCCTAATCAAATCAGGTTCCTCTGATGTAATCAAGACGAGACGCCAAAGACGACGACATAATCTCCCAGGGACATGCCTCCCTTGCTTGCGCGTTATTAAAAAATGAGGAGGAACAAATCTTTAGATTGAAAGACTGGAAAATGGAATTATAATAAATCGGGGGGAAACTGGGGCAAGGTTGGATAAAGCCTTCAGATACAGATGAGGGACAAATCTTCACAGTGGTTTGTGCTTGTATGTGTTTATGTGTGTATGTGTGTGTGTGTGTGTGTGTGTGTGTGTGTGTGTGTTTGTGTGTGTGTGTGAGTGAGTGAGTGAGTGTGAGAGAGAGAGAGAGAGAGAGAGAGAGAGAGAGAGAGAGAGAGCATGTGTGTAATGTGTTTGCATGGTTGTTGAAATATTTCAATTTACTCAAGATCAAGTCCCTGACCTGAGCTCTACCTCTGTGTATAAAATCAGGAGTGCTGGTCGTCCCACTGGAACTCACTCAGTGTTGTCAGATAATCTCTCTGTCTCTGCGGTGACTAGTGGACTGTGATGCATCATGGATGGGCTTCTCAATCATTTAAGGGTGCACTTACAATTAACACCCACATGATGGCACAATATGACAAAAGTGGACACCAGCTATGGAACTTGAAGGCTCTTTCTATTAATCTGACCCGGTCTGATCTCCACGATGAATAAAGTGCATAATGAAATCAAGGCCTGTGTTGTTACAGGTGAATATTAAACTATTAAAAATGTATTTAGTGAACTGATCTACAAACACACAGCTGCCACAACACAAAGAGTGAATTTATTCAACAGAGTAGGCATCAACTGCCAAGACATTTTTGGCCTTCACCACCAGATGGCCTTATTGAACTGCAGTAAAAAGTAGCAACAGTAAGGAAATAACGGTAGGCTGTTCATATGTATGTTGATTTTTGTTTTTTACACAACCTAAACATTATTTGGCATGTGCATCAGATGTTTAAGGTGGATGTCTGAGTGGATGTCACACTAAGAATGATATTCACTGTATAAAATTGTCTACCATCAAAGATTGTGCTTCGTTTATAACATAATACCTGTCCTGTTCATATCTCAGGGTTTATAAGGCCATTGTCAGAAGTGCTGCAAATCAATGAGAAAAGCAGCTTAATGGTGATATTGGATTTTTTTATCGCCATAAAAATCATTATCAATGTGATGAAACAAAATGATTTGTCAGGTATGTCATTCGCTGCATTAACCAAAGATAAAGCTTAATGTCTCATTTTCTCCATCAACAATTTCTCAACAAGATTTTCCGGACAAATTCAGATTTGTAACACTCCACTGTCCACTGTGGTGAACTACAACAAGTCACATCAAAAGGTATCAATGCATAGTGAACACATGGCTAACACACTCTTCTTATATGCTTGGCATACAAAAACAGCCTACATGGCCTACAGTGTAATGACTCATTATACAGCACAGATGAAGAAACTCTCACAAGCAACTAGCAGACCTCCACAGGCTCATTCACAAATACCTCTCACACCATCAGCACCTGACTGAACAACCAATAAATGCTAAATTGGAGAAATTATCAAAAGTGCCTGCAGACTATTTCCTTGCAACTGTGTCTATGTAAATAGCATCAATAACACAACAGCTTTGCAAACAAGTTACATTGTCTCATAACAACAACACAGACTCATAACAACAACACAGGAAGTAGTTCAATACACGCAACCATCGGGAAAAAAAACAGCGATCAAAGACAACAAAGAGGCAGACAGATCCAGAAACAGGCAGCGAGAGGGTGGATTCATCTGACTCACATTATTTGACGCTGTGGCCCGTCCTGTCTTGGAGGTGAGCTGTTGAATATCCATGTCATGTAGTCCCACTGCACTTGTTGCTCTGGTTGTTTGCTGACAGAACTCCTCATCCTCTCTCTCCACACAGCTTCGTCTCCATCACTGGTAAGTACAGCTAACCAGTCTCACAAAAACAGTCAGGTTAGTTGATATTGTTAGCTTGTGCATGGCAAAACAAGCTAACTCCCCTGGTTGCTTCATGATGTTTGCTAGCTTTCTGTTGTTTGTTATGAGAGCAGAGTGTGGCCCATTCACTATACGACTGTGTGATGCTACTTTTCGAGTCAACTTCTTACCAGCCACTGCATGTTTGCCTTAACTTCATTAACTGTGAGTGTAATATCATCGTTCACCTCACAGACCAGTCGCTAGGGGCGCTGTTTCGCACATTTGTCGAAAAGCAGTGAAAACTTGGGCAAACCACAGAATAAGAATTGCTAGTTACAGTGACAAATGTAATTATTCAACATTTTAATTAAAATGATAAGTGATTGCTATTTTGGATAGAGAGGGAGCCTCGATTTTTCTTGGTTCCTGGGAGAAAACGCCGCTGCATTTTTTGGGGGGCGCACAAGGGGGTCTTGTGGACATAGGAGCCCCTTGGAGCCCCCACCCAACCCTCAGACTCACCACTAATGTTATTTAACAGTTCAAAAATCATTCTATAGGGCACCCTAAATCAATTATTGGGTGCTGTAACAATAGCAGACGGCCTTATAAAGTCCTATAATGTTTTCTTAGTTTGTATAAAACAGCAACTGGTCTCATCTCATCCTGTGCCTTTGGGTGCCATTATGAACTATTATTGGGAGGGTGACGCCCCAACACGTAGAGCCGGGGTGGGGAGGGGGGGGTGCAACATCCCACTTCTCTCCCGGGTTCTTGTGAGTCACTTTGGAGGAAGACAACCCGAAGAAGACACAATGACGGGCAGCATCAAGGGACTTGAGAGGTTTGACAGTCCGGGGAAAGGGCGAGGTCTCCGCGTTACCAGACCCTTTAAAGTCGGAGAGCTGCTGTTTTCCTGCCAGGCGTACTCTTACGTGCTGTCAGTGAAGGAGAGGGGCTGCTACTGCGAGTGCTGCTTCACCAGGTGACAACGCGTTTCATTTTCTCTCTGAGCATCACGTGATGCAGCTCACACAGAGTCTCAGCTGAGCACTTTAGCTTGAAGCAGATACTGTACAACCTTTGTGCTACCTGACATCATGTGACTGCAACGCCCCATTGCATATGATATATTTCCTATAATATTTCCATATATTAGATCTGACCACCACACAGCACCATATGGGCTCTCTGTCATAAATGTGCCACTCCATAAAATCTATTTTGGTGATGTTGCTCATCTTTCTGAATGGTGGCTGGTGTATATCCTGTTCCACGTGTCTGCGTCATACATGAGTGAAATATTTTGTAACCTGAAAGGCATCCTGACTACAAAATACAGTGTCTTTCAACTCTAGCTGTAGTTGTGATTAATGTAGTAGTGATAGTAAATTGCAAATAATATCACTGCTGATCTGTTGTGCAGACACGTACCATCCTATCTTATTTAAATCAGTTTATGGAGTGATCATCTAGTAAGGTAATCATAAATACAAGTGCATACATTCTAACATGCATTTTTTAACTAACCAGGCAGTCAGTCGGTTATTGTGTTTCCTTGCTTAAATGTCTTATAGTATAGGTGTTATAGTAATAATGACAATCAGTTACAATCTAATCTAATGTCTAATGATTGTCTTTATGGTATGGATGCAACTGGTTGCACAGCGAAAACACTCCTTTCTCTGAATTGAGAGCACTGTGATGTAAAACATCAGTCTTGCAGCAGCAGTTTATGTATTTGTTATGCTTAACATTGAGAAATTAGTTATTGCCCATATTAGCCCCAAGTGGTGGTCTTTTTATATGGGAAGGTTCTGTGTGGTTCATTCATACATTAAAGCTATTGAAATATTGCTTGTGCTGCTTTAATGATCCTTCCTTTAAACTGCTGTGAAAAGTTGCGGAGATCTAATTATGTACACAGGATTCTGCGCAGTGAGATTGTTCATATTGTCCAGTGCTGATTCTCAGCTATTGGGTGACAAAAAGCAGACGTTTGAAAAGTATCACTTCCTCTTTTTGTCTATTGTAAACCACTATAACCTTACCTCTGACCTTGACCATGTTAATCTCAGAGAGATCTCTCCAAAAACTGGAATAAGGAGACATTTTAAGATCCTGAGACAGCCATTCAATTTGCTGTAACTTAAAATACAGCCTCATTGTGAGGGAGCCTCGAGCCTAGACGACTTTTTAATACAGCTCACTTTAATTACACCAGGTAGTGTATTCCCAGCTTCAGCCTGTCATGTTCACCCTCCACTAACAAGCTTGTTGGACCATCACCAACAGCAAGTGTCTCAAAAAAAGTTTTGGATGGACTTATGGGCTGCTTTACTGTTTCAGTGTGGTAGAGAGACAGCTGGTCTGTCACAGGGTCAGCTCTATTAATACTTCATTGCTATCAGTTACGACAGGCCACTAGCAACTGCTGCTTCTTGTCTCAGAGTAATGGAGCACAATGTTTTAATGTTCCTACACACACTTGCAGACTCAAGCCACCAGAAACTCACACACAACTAGATACTCCACTGGACGTACAACTAGATAATCCTCCATCCACTGAGCTCTGATTGTTGAGTTTTGTTTGTCTGTGTGTCTGGGAACTTATGCAAGGATGTGTCAGTAACTTTTTAATTGTATGCTGTTCATTATCCATGAGCTAATAGACTCTGTTTTTTTGTTTATTTCATTTATAGGAAAGAGGGATTGGCAAGATGTGGGAAGTGCAAGAAAGCCTTCTACTGCAATGTGAAATGCCAGGTAGGAAGCAGTCTGAGGAGGGACAGAATGACTTTGTAATGTAATGATCCTGACCCTTTTGTCAGGAGTGTAACAGCTCAACAACTATTGGATGGATTGACATGAAATGTTTCAGACATTTATGGTCCTTATAGGATGAATCTGAATGATCTGGGTGATCCGTGACTTTTCAACAGGTTCAATTTCATGTCCATGACAGTTCATGATGGTACACCTTTAAAAACAATCGACTGAATTCCTGTCACTCACATTAGCATGCAGATCGAAGCACAGCTAAACCTAAGTACAGCTGAGGCTGACAGAGTACAGCTGTAGACTGTTTAATATCGAGCTAAGTCTGATAATGTAGAGCTGAGCCTGCAAGGCTGAGCCTGAGATGACATAAATAGTCACCTGTCCTCTGCCAACCTCAAGCTGTCTGTTAGTGTAGTTCAGGATGTGTATGATATGTTATGTACCTGCATATGTCTGTATAACATAGTATGGTAAAGTATGTACATGAGGGGATATATAAAGTGATTGCTGACTTGATTATGATGAACTAAATCAGAGAGGGGTACCGAGCGGTCAATGAATGGGTCAGTTTGGATATGGAGGGGTGAACGGGTGAGGGTATCATTAGATTAACACAGTGTGGAGTCACATTCCACCATGCTGCTTAATGCATCAGCTGGTAATGTAGCTCAGGGGCGATACATGCCAACTGTTAGGCCTTTTGTTGTGGTGGGACCTAAACTGTAAATAGTTGAATCAGCTTTAAACTACAGGGCTGCTCTTTTGCATGCTGTTATAATATTGATGTGTGTTCGTGTGTAGAAGGAGGACTGGGCCATGCACAAGCTGGAGTGCTCTGCAATGATTGCTTTCGGAGAGAACTGGTGCCCGTCAGAGATGTCCCGCCTGGTGGCCCGGATCCTCGCCAAGAAGGTTGGGCGGTTAATAAAAGACACAGTGTCCTTTTTGGAGTGTCGTCTGGCGCATTCTGCGGTTCATTCAGGTCATTTCTGTTAATCATGCCTGTTTTCCACAGAAGACGCAGAAAGAAAGGTGTGTCTCTGAGAGGCTCTTGCTCATAGGAGAGATGCAGTCACGTGAGTAACACGTAACAGCTCCTTTAACACATAAAAGCTAGATGATGGCTGTTTTGTGATTTGACTTTGATTACTCTTTGGGGACAACCCTTATAAACCCACCAGGAAAGTGTCTGTGCAGATTCAATGTAAAGTGTTCAGTGACTCTCCTAAGTGTCCCTAGATATCCCTCTTAAAAAAGCACAACCCATTCAGATTAGACTGAGAGAAACAGCCATGGCCATGTCTATATATATCCTATAGATGTGGGTTGAACGGCCATTAGACAACATAACAAGTGTAACAACTTGAATGGGAAGCAGGAGCACTTTAGACTAACACACACAGTGCTGACTGCATGAGTGTCTGTAAAGCAAATGGGATTGGATCGAGTTAATTGTATTAACAGAATTCAGAGTTGAGGTTTAGTTCAAAATTATAAGAAAAACTAATATTTTCTGATGTTTAATAAATATGACATGTATAAATATATACAGTACATGTACAATGTTGGTTTGCAGCTCAAGGCTGAAAAGATCAGCTTTCCTTTGAAATGTTGAGTTAGTGTAAGTGTCTGATGCACAAGAATAACTTGACTCACACATACATACACACAAACACACAGACTGTAGTTTGTAGTATATGGATGACGTGTTGACAGCGTGTTTCTGCTTTGGCATAGTGAGAGTGACGAAGAATTTATCCCCTTATATTTACAGTTGTTGGAGATTAACAGACCAGACCTGATGAAAACTTCTCTAAACTATCAAAGAACCTTAGCCTGGTGGTGTTCACCTCGTTTTACATAAAAGGAAATCATAATCTAAAATAAATGCTGCTAAAGAGTATGCATGCCACTATAAGGTGTAAAAAAAAAAACTACAATCAAATCAAAATGTCTTCTTCCTGTAACAGACGTGGAGGATGAAGATAATGAGAAAAGACAGGGGATCGAGGCAGATGTTGCCGGCCTGCATCGTTTTCACTCCAAACATTTGGAGTTGCCCGACCATAAAGACCTGCTCACACTCTTCTCTCAGGTACTACACACACACACTGACACACACATAAATAACTGGTGCATAGATTGAAGCATAGATTTTGCAATACTAATAATTTGCTATTCCATGATTTCCACCATCGACCACTGGAGTTTAAGAGGAAAGAAGACATAATAATTATATATGATTTGGTGTAAAACCGGTGAAAGATTGGTAATATTTATTTGCATTGTTTTATTTATCTCCCCTGTGTGCTTTATTCAACAGGTTGCCTGTAATGGTTTCACTGTCGAGGATGATGAACTGTCCCACATGGGTACTGCAGTCTACCCAGAGTAAGAAGGAAAACTCACATGCACACACTCATTCTGTACCGTTTCAACAACACATGTAAAGGTGCAATCCATCACACAGCACATTATCCCCTCCTTACACAGCTTCTTCTGTGAGGGTTTTTGCTTGTGTCACTTTTTTCATTTTATTTTGGGACATTGGTCATTTGCTTAGGACAGAGTAACAGAAACGGCTCATGAAATAGAAGACATAATTACATGGCTAACTGCACAGACAAGCCATATTACTAAATGAATGCTGAATGCTACAATTAACAGTGTTTGTTTTATGTTTTATGTTGCCATTTGGTGGTAAAACCATCTCCCTGCTGTGGCTGAGGCTGTTTAAAATTGGCTGTGTGAAGGTGAATTTGCCCTCTCAGCTCCTTTTTGAGCTATTTCCAGCCTGCCACCCAGGTAATAGCAAGGTCGCTAACATGCTTCAGGGAAACTCAAGTGCAGCTGTAGCATAGTGCTAATACCACTTAAAATGAAACACTTAAAACATTGTTATGTCACTGTTATGTCATTGCTATGAGCAATAATCAGGTGGCACTGTTCTTACTGCTCATACATAATCCATTGTAAGAAAAGAGAGAGCTGGATTTTTATTCTTATCTGCTTCTCTCATGTTCTGTCTATCTATCCGCAGTGTGGCACTGATAAACCACAGCTGTCTTCCCAGCGTCGTAGTCACATTTAAGGGGACGACGGCTGAGGTTCGGGCGGTGCTGGACATGAAGGCTGGAGATGAAGTGAGGAAAGGCGACAGCTGCCATTAGAGGGGGTTGGGTTTAGTTTTGTTTTGTTTTTTTTGTGTGTGGGTGTGTGGGTGGAGAAGGAAGCCATTTGTCTGTGAGCTCGATTTAATCCGTATAAAATGTAATGCAATAAAAACAACATTTGGTTTGGTTATAGTTTCGCGGGGGTTATTTGTCCCGATTTGACTGTTTCTTGGCCGGGCTCAGTAACTTCCTGGAGTCATATCATCACTGTGAGGTTGCCAGGCAACCAGTGGAGACTGGTTACTTTCCAGAGGGATCGGGTTGTTACTTAAAGACAGAGCCAGGTTAGCTGTTTCCCCATTTTAAGTCTTTATGTTATGCTAAGCTAAGAAGCTACTAGCGGTAGCTTCGTATTTACCGCACATACATGAGTGGTATCAATCTTCTCATCTAACTCTCAGCAAGAAAGCGAACAAGCATATTTTCCCAAAATGTCAAGCTATTCCTTTAAATCTTGAAAGAATCTTGACAGGCTGTGGTTGTGGTCTTTTTCTCAACACAGGAGAATATGGATGAGTAGCCTTGGAAACTTGACGTTTGGGATTGTGAGATTGAAAGGCTAAAGACAGGAAGTGTGAAGGCTTTGGCATGAGCAGAGCGTGACATCACTGCTGATGTACAGCACCAGGACAATGACAGCTTACGTGTCAGGATAGTGCTATTGAGGAAGAGTGTGCGTGGTTTGTGTGGGGGATGCAGCAGCTGACTAAAGAGGCTGGTGAGGCTATTTTCAGTCTGACCTTGTAACCTGCACTTTATGAGCTGTCTGGCAGCAGATTGAGGCATTCGAACAAGAGGAAAAGTGTCAAGTCAGAGTGTGCAATATTTAGGATTCTCATACGCTGTTTGTTTGTGTGTCATTTCCATCTCTAGGTGCTCATCAGCTACATAGACCTTCTCTATCCAACAGACGACCGCAACAACCGGCTGAGAGAGTCCTATTTCTTCACCTGCGAGTGCCAGGAATGTAAAAGCAAGTCCAAGGTAAGACACCGCAAGAAGTGCTGAGTGGAAAAAGACTAAATTAAGTGATATGCATTATTTTTGGTTAACAAACACAAGCAGGGGCCAGCGCAAACAAAATTTAGAAACTGCTCATAATTTGGTTGACTGGCATGCTCGGTGTGCTGTCTTCACCTCCAGGACAAGGCAAAGTTGAAAATACGTAAGAAGAGTGACCCCATCGAGCCAGAGGTCGTCAGCAACATGGTGCGCTACGCCAGGAAAACCATCAGAGAGTTCCGGGCCTTAAAACACGTAAAAAATATCCTTTAATGTCACTAAACAACACTGTCTTTTTTTATCAAGAACACCTGCAGGAAATATTGTGTAGAAAATGTTGCAAAACTGTTCAGTATTTATTAAGCTTGCAGTTAAACTTCACTTTCCTCTGCTGTATTACACGCTTTGAACTAATTGACTGATTTTGGTAAATCATTTTCATGATGATAGTGGTGATTAGTATATATTTTGTCATTAGTTGTACTAAAGTTGAGATTGGTGATTCTGAGAGAACAGAGTTAACTTACTCATTAGATTCAGTAGCTTCCCAGACTGTAAAACATCAGATTTTATGATCAGACGCCCTTTGACCTTAGAGCTCTGCTTGTGCTGATGCAGCCTTGACTCTGTGGCACCCCCTAGTGAGTTGCTGGAGATGTGTGAACAGAGCCTGGAGGAGATGGGAGCCGTCTTTGACGACTCCAATGTCTACATGCTCCACATGATGTACCAGGCCATGGGGGTTTGTCTCTACATGGGAGATGCAGTAGGAGCTATCAGATACGGCGAGAAGATCCTCAAACCTTACAGGTGCAAAAACGCACAAATTTGTGTACATGAATTGACATTATGAAGGTGATCAAAGATTTTGTCTAAAAACGTTACTTATTTACTACTTTATTTATGATTACAGTACAGGAAGAAGATAGGATTTTAGAAAAGGAAATTCTTGTGATATTAATGCAATATATTACCTTGGAAAGACTTTTGGCTTATGTCCGTGTCCCTCCAAAGCAATGATTTACCTGTTAAGTTTAGTCACTATGTGTGATCTCTTTCCAATGCAGCAAGCTATATCCAGCCTACACTTTGAATGTGTCATCCATGTACCTGAAGTTGGGCAGACTGTACATGGGACTAGAGAGGCACTCACTGGGCATCAGCACCCTCAAGAAGGTAACAAACCTGCTGAGTTTTTACATCAGACTTTTATACTCAAATACAACAACTTTTAACAAAGTAAACAACAGCACATTTGACAATATCATCAACCTGGCTATCATTTGAAATTTTACTTTTTACAATACCTTACTTAGAGGAATATAAAGATGGTTTTCAACAAAACCATTTTAATTTAACAAATTTAACAAAGGAAGCCTTCTTCTCACATATTGACTCGTCTAAACACATTCATTAACTTTTAACATTTTTAATAAAATTTGGTCTGAAATTTAAATAAGAAACTGTCTAATTTACCGAGCATTGGGTGCCAGCTTTCAGTGCTTCACAGTTTTCATTACTCAGTGCTACACATTTCAGTTGGTACCAAAAAGGTAGTGAAGTTCGATATACCCAGACTTAGAAATCATGTACGTACTTGTGTGCTGTAAAATGATATTTGTTTGTGTGTTTACAGGCAATGGCCACAATGGAGGTGGCTCATGGGAAGGATCACTTCTACTTGACGGAGTTGCGCAAAGAGATGGCACAGAAATGAAGAGAAAGGAAAGATACGATGTAAAATGGCTGATACCTATGGACTGCATACACTCCTTTTGATTCGGAGCTTTAGAGACCTGAAGGCACTTTCTACTCTTTTTGGATAGAGAGCATTCATGTTTTTATGGAAAAGAAAATATTTTTGACATTGTGACCATAATGTGTTTAAGAATTCTTTTCCAAATTGTTAATGATTTTGTGTTTGTTGTGGCTTGTGACCGACACGTCAGCTGGACGCTGTCATCCATCAGAGTCGAGGTGTTTACATATGTGTGTAGGGGGTCAACGCAGCATAATCCCCGTCAGCCAGTCAGGACAGCTGCCTCACCACAAGGGGCCTATTAAAGCTGGAGAATGTGACTGAGTCACAATGGAGGGCTGGGATAGAGCACTGTGTCTGCATTAACACTGTGTGTGAGTGCACTGCGCTAATTGATGTCTTTCGTACTGCGGGAGAAACCCTCCCCAGCACACACGCACAATATTATCAGCTAAAAGAAAATGAAATTGAATGAAATTCCAAAATAAATGAATTTGTGGCCACAGTCTTAAAGAAAATAAGGCTTTATTGCATAATAAGCAAGTACGACAGCTTCATACATGTCTGGGGAGAGAAAAACAAAAGACTTGATGCACTGAAAACGCATATACAAAACATATGTACACATACTTTGAAAAGGTATTTGGAAGTTTTGCCAAAAAAGAAAAATTAAGGGGAAAAATTAAATATAAACAAACAGTTGAATGCCATGTGAGAAAATACTGTCACAAAGAGAACAGAAGTGCAACAAAACACTTATATGTCAAGAGAGCATAAAGCTTATACTTATTTGAGAATATATACATTGAAATATAAAAATGCATGCATAGTTTATTATGTTGCGGTATTTTTAGGGTACCAAGTCAAAAAAAAAAAAAACTATATAAAACATTTGTAGAAATCTTTTTCTCACATGCCCATTATGTACAGAGTTATTTTGGACATGGCTGGCTTTGCATCACAAGTCAGGAAAAAAAAAAGGTATTAACGTAACATGTAACAGGAAACTCTTCAGAGTGTAATTTTATGAACGGGATCCAGAAACATTGCAACGTAGTAATCTATTGGGTGTGGATCCAATTATTATAAACGGCTGCCTTTTTTGGCAAAGTCAGTTGTGCCACTTTTATTCTGTTCTGTCCTTCAAAAAT
Organism: Enoplosus armatus; assembly: GCF_043641665.1. NCBI lineage: Eukaryota > Metazoa > Chordata > Actinopteri > Centrarchiformes > Enoplosidae > Enoplosus > Enoplosus armatus. Next base: position 13,645,136 of record NC_092198.1, on the reverse strand, counting down.
AAATCAAGACATCAGCATTCTCCTACTATAAATCCTTACCTGAGAGTTAGGTAAATGATTTGAAATGTTAAAGTTGTTCTTTTAACAAAAAAGATACTATTAAATACTGATTTAAAGATTTAATCTTTGGAGGTAAAAAAAATAGTTTATCAAACCCACCCAGGATCCTAAAACAGGGATTGGGATGTCAGCCAGGTGGCTTCTCCTTGTTTCCTGTTTCAATAAGGCACAATGATACAGTATTTGCTGTATAAGGACACAATTCTCTATTGACTGCATATGCAAACAGTGAAATGTTTATAAACTTTTAGACTTTTGAAATGCTTCCAGGTAAGAAATGTAAGGAAGGAGGAGCTGAGATTCTAGAAACAAGTAACTGAAAATGTACTTTTTATGTGTGTGTGTTTGTATGTGGAGCGATCTTCATAGAAATGTATCTAATGAGGCAACTCCAGAAGGAAAATGGGACCGACCCTTTTGACATTGACAGGGAAGGCTTACCGAAAAATATAGGGAAAATTAAGACAAGTTCAAAAGATGAAAAGAAAATTGACAGGGCAAGGATCATCATGCTCGTCAATGCTCTGTTCAATGGCAAAGGTGACCACAATCTAAATAAATAAAAACATTTGTTACAATGTTGAAGTAAATATTTGCTGTATTAATCAATACTCTGTTAAAAATAAAGGAACATTTAAGAACAGTGATTTAAAGAATACTTTTGTCTGGCAAACTCTTTCAGAGTATAGAAAATAGTAATAATACTGCTGCCACCTACTGTTCATGCAGCATAGTGCCATTTCTAATCACGGCCAACTAATGAATGGGAAATGTAGCAGGCAGGCAATCTATCCAAACTGAAACTGACATTTGATTTCTCAAGAAGAAATCTCGAGAACACACATTCACACCTGCAGGCAAAACAAGCTGCTTATTCACCTGACCTGCATGGAGAAAACGCACAAACATGCATCCTCCACACAGAAGGACCAGGTCCAAGAAAAACACCCCGGGGGAAAAGAACAACATCTGAATACACCAATTAGGAGATTGTTCGTCAGTTTCTATACAGGCCTACACGAATTCTTTCCTCCCTTGAGGTGAGTTTGTATGAAAATCTGCCACACAGAAAGCTCTGTATCTGCTTCCAACCAGCTATCAGTTACACTGCATCTGTTGTACAGTCCTTGTGCTAATTTTAAGTACCATTGCCGTTATCTGGTGCCATTCTGCCTCCTCGTGTAGGGTCAAAGGTCAGCATCCCGGGCTCAGATGAGGCGGGAGTTCTTGAGGAACTGGATGAGGACCTGGTAGACAAACTTGTACTGGGAAATGGTCTGCACCATCAGCATCCTCTGCTGCCTCAGCCCTGACAACATGGCGGGAACCTCCATTGGCTGAAGGAACAGGGAGAAGAGACGAGAGAAAGTCGTTGAAAAACGAGGAATAAAAAGAGAAAAGGAGTAAAGTGAGAGACCATCCTTTAGTGGTGTACTGTAAAATGTACCTGTTATTGTATGGTGGCTAGAAAAAGACACTCAACACAGTCAGAGTATATTAAAAGTCCATTAACCCGCCTCCTCTCCTGTCACATGTCACAATTGCATTTTCTCACAACAGAGGATTCACAGAGTGAAAATAATAACATACCTGGACTTACCTGGTCTGCATACTTTGGTGAGAAAGTGTATATAATCTTTTGCAAATGTGGAGTATATTTTGAAAAACTCAATTTACAAAATAAAAGACCTGCGTGTAGGTTTTGTCATCCAAAAAATTAAGCTTTGTATCAATTAATGTGATACTTGTGATACATACATCAAATAAAAACTGTGATCCTAAAAATGACAAAAATGTACAGCCCAATCAGAAGCTTGAATTTGCAACCTTGTCCACCCACCTCATTGTGCTCCAGGCAGCTGATCATGAGCTCAGTGAGGATGACCACCCCGGTGCGACCCACCCCGGCACTGCAGTGCACCACCACAGGTGGATTGAGGCTCTTTGATGTGTCCAGCATGGAGTTGGTGTGTCTCCTTACAGACTGGATCTCCTCTAGGTAGGCTGCAGGACAGAAGACGGAGACAAAGGTAAGATGTGGGTATTGAGTCTGCCAGGCTGAAGAGATCATTTGTTGAATGTGGTTAAGATAAGAATATCAATACCTTTCTCATATCTGTCCGATAAATATGAATCTAGAGCCAGGAGACAGTTAGCTAACCTGCTAGTTTCTTATTTACTATACAGACATGAGAGTGGTATTGATGATCATCGATGTCAAACTATTCCTTTAATTAGTCATTAAATAATGAAGATACAGTGATTGTTTCACCACTTCCTGTTGTGTCTTGAAATTCACAGAAACTGATGATGATAATGGTGACACAATCCCACTCACCGAGGAATCCCTGGACATATTCGGGACAGCCCTGCTCAGGCCAGTCTGTGTACTGCAGGTGCCAGACCGTCCTCTCCTGGCCAGACAGCAGGTGTTTGACCTTTAACCCTGTGGTGGCGTAACAGCCCGAGTCGGTGCGGAATTTCGTGGTCACCTTGAACTTGCCGTGAGTGGCCGAGTTGTGTTTGGAGCCCAGTTTGGGCCAGTAGCGGTGGCTCTTGGACCTGCCACCCTCCTGGATGGAGGAGAGGGTGAAGATTGGAGGAAGAGGATGGATTGGTGATTGGAGGGAAGGAAAAAGAGAGAAGAAGAGGATTAGGGAAAAAAGATGTACACCATGAGCTCTGACACTTTTACATAATCACAAAGACACAGTAACGCACTCTCACTGTTGCCCTATTTCTCCCACACAGACAGACCCCAGCTGCCGGCCGCTGAAAAATATCCACATCTGCGTGTGCCATGTGTGTGCATATGTCTGTGTGTGTGTACCTCCTCGGCAGTAACCATGGCGATGACGTTGACCCCCTGCTCCCAGACCATCTGCCAGAAGTCTGCACAGGTGTTGGCTAGCGGGCCCTGGGTGGCGATGTAGTGCCACTCCTCCCCTCTGATCATCACCTGGGAAAACACACACACACAGACACACACACATAAAGAATCAATTAGTGCACATGGAGATTACAGTGACTGCAGTGCAAACAAGAATTAGACTTCACATGGGTAAACAAACATATTTGCTTGCTAACAACCACATTTAAATGAAATAAAGACTCACATGTAAGCCAGACATGAATGAATTTATACTTTGAAATACATGATGTTATGTTAACAACTAATTTACACACATTGACAATAATCTCATCCACCCCTGGAGGGCAGTATAAACACCATTTTCATCCACAGTTTTTTCCCTCATTTATAAAACTATCAACCCCTCTTCTTTAGCTTTCTTCTGCTTTCCCTCATTAATAATCATAAGGCATCACACAGCACTGAAAAACTCCCCGTCTTCAACACACTCTAGCCACACAGTCTTCAGAGTGCCATTACATAATGAGCATGTCCCAACTAATTCCTCAGGCCACCTCGTGACTGTAAACACTGTATTAAGAGATGGCTGGGGAATAAACAAGGTCTTTTGTTCTGTGGCAGCTACCTTAAATGATGGGGGGGAAGTAAGAGGGTTATACCGTGATAGGCAGCGATTCAGTGCTGCTTTGGTGAAATGCAAACTCATGCATACACACAAGCTTGTGCGCGCACGCTGTTTGCAACTAAGAATGAATAGAGGGCTAGTGAGAGCAGCTCAGGTTGACTTAAGAGGGTTTGGAGTTTGGACCACATTCTTTGGGAATTCCATGAGCTCTGTGAGCTTAAAAGGCCCAAACAGCCTTCAACAGCTGCCTTTCATCCTTTCCTCCGAGCCATTCGCTGCTCGGGAACGACCACAACAAAGACTAGCAGAGAGCTGATTTAGCTGAGTTTATGCTCTCTGTCTCTTAATTTGTGTTGTATGATGTGGGTGTTGAAAAGCAGGTTGAGACTGTAACTGTCATGTCTAGAGCCATACACATAAACTTGAATCTCATAAAACACTGTAAAATTTTCTATTACTTAATTTGACTGTTTTACCGGTCAATATTATTCTTTTCAACTGTATTAGTTCACACTGGAATGATTTCAAATCCAGGCTAATGATGTTGTATGATGTTATCTACCTTTGGATTTGCGTTTTGCTGAGTGCAAATGCTGAAACCCCCTCCCAAAAAAGTTGGAGTATCGATAAAAGGTAGAAAAGTTGGTGCATCGATAATAGCAAAATGCAACAAAGCGCAATGGAAACATCATGAAGCATGTGACTTAAACGTCACTCCGGCCTCCACTCGCTGAAGAGACGAAAAATTACAGCAGATCTGTGTGAAGCAATCAGGTGGCTGTAACGTTCCTCATGACACATAAATGCCATATTTCCATCATGTTTTCTACATTGTTTTTCCAAATATATAATGGATATTGTCAATGTCCAATGAAAACCATGTATCTCCAGTTTCCTTTATGGATTCAGCAGCTTAACCTAAATAAATGATTTAAAAACCGATGGGATTTTTGGAAAAATGAACATGGTTTTCATGGGACGATGTAACAACTTTTCATGAGTAAATACACTGAAATCATCTCATCAATTACATAAAAGTCTTAATTACAGAAAGGTGGGTGCTATAATGATCCCTTTTTACACTTTTTGACAGTTTACCCTCGACCCCTCGAGCGCACCTTGACATGCGAGGCATTGATGTAGCCCGTGTTGTTCTCCTTGTTTGGTACAAGCTCAACCCGATTCTCTTCGTACGGAACAACGTCACGGAAACGGTTGCGCTCTGTGTTTTCCGGCAGAGTTGTTGTGGTGAGAACACAGTCAGCCCTCTTCTTGGGAACCTGCTCATACTCAGTGAAGACCCGCTCCTCTTCCAGCTTCAACTCCAAGGTCTTACACTGGAGAGAAAAAGAAAGAGAGAGGAGGGGGTGTTAGTCATTGAATTCCAAGAAACACATCATTCAGAGGTTTCTCTTTCAGTCCCCAAGGGGCCTTTATTCGTTTACATTCCACCAGACCCAAGAGACTATTCAGACCAGGAGAATCCAGGAATCTCATTATAATATACGTCCACATTTCAAAACTCTCGTCATCACTCACAGTTGAATACTGACTTCAATATCAAAGAACTCAAAGTATGCATAATGCATCAGCACAGCTGTAAAAGAGCAGAATATGCAGTGGTGGTGTTCATCCTGGTGGGGGTCCGTGTTTATTAGGCCAGTCATGTTTGAGAGGGCAGCATCTCTCTCTCTCTTTCTATCACTCTTTCTGTGTGGCTTGCTCGTTCGTTCTCTCTCGGGTCACATTCTTAACATACCAACGGGCCTAGAGGCGATAAGCACCACCATGCCACGCGTTCCACAGCCCACTTAGGGCTTGCCCCCGTTAGCTTAGCAACAGTCGGGACAAAGGCTGAATTTCACACCTCCACACTCAAAAGAGAGCCAACAGACAGTATTTGGGAAATGGAATGCATTAAATAGTGTGATTATCAGAGACTGTGAGTCTTTACAGCGACAATCTGCAGCCGATATTAATCCTCCAATCATAAAAAGAAAATTTGTTTAAGTAAAATTTGGGCTTGGAGGTTTTTGGAATTTTCTAATTGAATGAAAAAACTCTTAATAAAGAATAGCAGCAGGTTTATAATTTTGGTGCGAGTATACTTTCACTACTAAATTGTTTGTTTCTGTAAATTTTGAGCAATTGTGAAAAAAACAGGACCTTGTTTTAAATCTATTGTACCACAAATTACAAGCATTTACATGAATAAACCTATAATTCTCACATTATAACGTGTCTAAGAAAATTTGGACAGTGTAAGATCTAATGTAGTAGCAACAACAAAACTGAAATTATTTCAACCATAATGCCATCAGTTCTTAAAGTTGTATGTATAAATCAAAAGCACACACTGTCTCACAAAAAACAAGCAAAAGAGGACATTTGATTTGATCTTCCAAAAATACTTCCTGATACACAGTTAAAGCTTTTTTAAAACTCAAGAAACTCCTCATACATTTTATGAAGTAGGAGGGAACATCTTACCCGTTCGTCGGTCGCAGCCTTGGCACCTTCTTCTGCAGGACTCTCGGGAACAGGCATTCGGGCCACATAGAGGCCGTTGAGGGCGGCCATCATCAGCGGCCTCTTCATGGAGTCCACGGACATCTTCTGCCTTTCCAGCGTCTTCAAGAGAGAGGAAAATCCCGGTGTCATGGTTATGGGTACCGGCAGCATAGCAAAGACTGACTGACCTGCGCTGGCCTCAAAACAGTGAGCGCGCACATGTGCGGGTGTCGAAGTGGGTGGGGCTGATTTGACGTGCATGTGTATGTGCGTGTCCTGTTTGTAGGGCAAACCTGGCCGTACCAATCCCCTTGTGTTCTGTCCAAAGGTGTCAACTAACGAGCCCCGTCTACAAAGCCTATTAACAGGAGACTTGCAGCTTCTTATCCATCTCACTTCGCCTTCAATTTATTTTGATGCTTTCATCCTTTTGTCCTTCCTCGAAATATTTTTCAATCTTTCAGTCCTTTGTTTATTCCCACCTACCTCTTTGGCCTTCTTTCCTCCCTCTGTCACCCTGTCTTTTTTCCTCTCTACCACACTAGCCAAACTCTGACCCACATTGCACGGTCCCTCCTTCCTCCAAGGATTACCGCTCCTAATCTCTGAAGCTATCAAACCTCCAGGACAGCTCCACCCTTCACCTCTCCACCTCCTTCTTTCCCTGTGGGACAGTCAAAACAACAGCTTGGGGGTCACAAGGAGTACCCTTGTACAAGATAAACCAGCTGGTATAAATGAGGGATAACAGCTTTGGAGTTTTGGATGGAAGTAACGCTAAAATATTATAAACTATAAACAGCCAGCCACACCAGGTCGTGCTTGAACAGAGAGGTTTATCGCAACTAAGTGAGGCGATTATACGATTGAACTTATACCTGGACTCTGGTGTTGTGTCAAATGTCTGTGCCTTAACAAGAGAGCCAACCTACACAAGAACACCCAACCCAAAGAATAATCTGAGGGATTTATAAGGGTTTTAGCTGCCTGGGGGGACTCAGAGCCTAGTGCTACCCTCTCAGGTGCTGAAGCCTGGATTACTGCTAATCAGCAGCTATGAAACTAGCTAGCAAACAACAGACTGAAATATTTAACTGGACCAGTATGGTGGGTTTTTTTGTCCGGTGCAGGATGATGTGCTGCCTTGAAATTTCAGTTGAATTACTTTGTCATGTCATGATTTGACCTGATCTTGTTTAAAGCCTGTCTACATACCATTTCCCTATACATCACAAATATACACTATGACATGATCAAGCTTGTTATTGATACTATGTTTATGTTGATCTATACAATGAATGCTTATACACTGTAATGTTTCATAAAATAGTAGGGCTGCTACTAACAGATAGTTGGATCTGGATTTTTATCAATTAACCTTTTATTATTAACTTTGATTATTTTACTTGCTTCATTACTTTAATTCAAATACGATCAATCGTTTATAAAAGCGAACAGTGAAAAAAGAACACCAGATTTCCCTGAGCCCAAGCTGACATCTTCAAATTCAGTCCTTCAGATTCAAATTCAGATATTCTATATAGAGATTACAGGAGTATACAATCTAACATCATATAATTCATATAATACAGAAAAAGCAGCAAATCTTCACATCTGAAAAGCACCAATGTTTGTAATTTTGGGTGATAAATCCTTTTCTGCAGATTGACTAATCAACTTATCATTTCAGCACTAATGAATAGCATCTATTATTAAAAATATGTTGCCACTACCATAAAATAAACCATGAATTAAGGGGTGTCAAGGCATTGAATTACTGAATGATCGTCTTACCCTCTGAGCGATTTCCCTCTCCACGATGCTGTCTTCTAAGGAGAACATCTCTGACACCGGCCTCTCTTTGACTGGCTCCTTCCTCACCCTTTCCTTCACACTGGTCAGGTCCGGTTCTGAAATGGATGGACCTAAAACCGCTCCATTCACCCCACCCTGGTCCCCCCGGGTCAGTGTCCCACCACCGCCTGCAGCACCACCACCACCTCCAGGCCCGCTACCACCTGGGCTCTGCCCAGTTTTGAGAGCTCTGCCTTGGGCTAGGTTTGGGTCCATTGGTCCCTGGTTGCTCTGTGGTCCTTGACTATGGTTGTGGTGCTGAGCGTGGTTGTGATTATGGGTGTGGGTGCGGATTTGAGCATTGCTAGGAGGTCTTGGAGGACCAGGGTACTCTGGAGGGGGTTTGTTGGGCAGCTTGGCCAGAGCAGCCTGGAGCTGAGCACTGATGCTGATGTCCTCATTGAGACTTGGGATTTGAACATCCAGCTCAGGCCTCTCCTCCTCCTCTTCCTCCTCTTCTTCACTCTCACTACTGTGTATTAGCATGGTGGCATTGGAGAGAGTCTTTTGATGCTGGTAGGCCACTGGCCCAGGTGGCACTACAGAAGCCTCAGCTGCTTTCTGGGAAGGCATCTGCATTGGCAACTCCTGTGGCTGCTGAGGTGGAGGCTGTGGCTGGGGTTGTGGCTGAGGAGTTTGGGCCTGGGGCTGGGGAATGGACTGAGGCTGAGGGGGCATCACATGTTCTCTAAGAGTATTCCTCCGATGAAGGGGAGCATTCATGCCCTTCATCACCAGGCACTCCATCCCTCCGCCTCCACCTCCTCTCATGCTGCTGATCACCTCCATGCTGTGTCTCTTGCCCAGGGTGGAGCGATGCTTAGCAGCTGCAGTTAACGGTTCACTAACCTCCTGCAGGGACTGGTGCACCACGGCCGAGCTGTCCGGCTGGAAGGTCTTGACCGACAGCTGCACCATGCGGGTAACCAGCTCTGGACTGCTGCCGCCGATGCAGCGGTGACGATGGCTGGCCAGGTCTGGGGTGCTGGTGGCCGGGCGGAAGGAGCTGGAAGGGTAAGGTGGGGGAGGGCGCGACATGTGGTTTCTCAGCATGTTAGCTGTAGCTGCATAGCTTCCTGCATTAGTCCCCTGCTGTTTGGTATTCGCCAGCTCAGGTGTGCTGACAGTGTGAGAGATGGAGCTTCCTACACCTCCAACCCCGCCACTGCCGCCACCTCCATTAACGCAGGGTGAATGACAGGGGCCCTGGCTGCTGGCTGGTCCTCCCTGATGAGGGACATGGGACACTGGCTTACTGTAGCTGATCTGCAAGGTGAACATTCACAGAAAAACAGTGTGAGAGGTAGAAAAGAGCAAGAAATAAAACATAAAATCAGAGACAGAGCATCCACCTCTACCTGTGGTGTGTAGGGTCCCGGGCTGGGCCCCTGGCCATGATAAGGGCCCCTCTCCCTCATCTCTGGCTGACTATACACCAGAGCCTCAGGCTGGCGATAAGCACACGCATTACTGATGTTCAAACTGCGCAGTGATTGGCTGTGGAGGTCATGATGAGCGGGGAGCATACGCCGCTTCTGCCGCATGACAGCATCGTACTCTGGCGTGGGCCGGTAGGACGGAGCAATGATGGCGCTGTGGCGGTGACTGGGGATGTAGTCAGGGCGCATGAGCTCACTGCCGGGGATGCTGAGGTTGGAGGACATGGGCGAGGGCGGGACGAAAGTCTGGGAATGATTGAGGGAGCTCAGGCTGGGGCTGCTGTACATGCTTCCATTGGGCACAGTACCGTTTCGGAAGGGAAAGTCCACCTGGCAGCGGTCCAGACTGGTCTCTGACTTGTAGTAGGGGTCGTCATGGAAGATACTGTCTAAAGATCAAAAGACGGAGGAAGAAAGAATGAAAAAAGAAGTTGTGAGGGAAGTTGATTTTTCACAGATTTTTTTTTTTTTGTAGGTTGTATTTTTAGACATCTCAGTGTCACAGTTGGTGGAGTTGTATGCTTCAGTTTTCCATAAAATAAAGGAACTACAAGAAAAGACAGAACATGATGAGTGTTCAAGCTGACAAAACAAACAGAAAACCAAAAGAAAAGTACATAAATAAAATTAAATCAGGAGAAGAATTATGTGATGTGGATGAACCAATGCTGTACTCAAGGTGTTTCTGATGTGTCAAAAATTGTTTTGATTTGTTGTCTGCACTGCAGTACCAAACACCTTGGAAAAAACCGACTTAGAACAGGACAGATGTGGAATATTTTCTTCCCACCAAAATGAAGGAGACAGTGGTATGCATGTTATTCCTCTTTACTCAACAAACAGAGCATTCTCTCGTGTGAAACTATCTCAAGCCCACAAGCAGGCAGACATACATAATCTCCATCCACACAAGCGGAGTGTAATGCCTGAGGTCACACTACACAGTGATCTCACGCCCACGCATAGTAGCACACCCAGAATGTTTTTCCACTCGCTTTGTTTTACTGTCGAGCCGACATGAGTGAAGCTCTTCAGATTATAAGGCAGAGTGAGTGTGTGAACAAGTCAATGAAAGAGCAAAGCACAAATGAGGTCACTGTTCTGCACCCCGAACGTTGGGATCTAATTGGCTGGGAGATTGTTAAAATACAAATAGGCTGAGTCACACGCCTGATGGGAAAGACACAATTAACTCCATTCAAACACTTCAGTTATTATCAGGGAGGCTGAAATCTTAAATTACACTGTGGTCAAAGCAGTGAGCTGGAGGAAACCTACTCTTAATGTGTATGTGTGTGTGTGTGTTTTACACGTACCTTGAGAGCTCTGTGTGTCCTGATAATGATCTCCATACTGGGAATGCATTGACTGGAAGTTACAGGACTGGGGACGCGGCTGAATGAAGAGACACATTCAATGCAACACAGTTAAGAAGATGCAATTAATTGTTTTACGCCATTAAGTTAAGCCTCCAAATAAATCTTAAAATATCATATTACAATCTTCACTAATTAATAATGATTCTCAATATGTACTTCACTTTCTTTCTGTCTTAACACATCTACACGACAGGTGACTGTGACTGACACAGGCCAACTCTAGGGCCAAAGAGCTGTCAACCGCCAATGCCTGCGGTTCTCTACACAGACATCTGAGCACTGAAGTGGACTGACTGAACAGCTATTGTGCCACATTTAGCCTAGCCATTGTCTGGCCAGCAGGGAGGGAGACGCACAAATCACTGCCTTCATTGTCGCACCGGAAATCAGACCAAGCAACACCCTTGCAAACTTTCCAACAACACCCACCACACCACCAACGCACGTTAAAACCGAGGCTCCATGGCACAATTAAGAGCTGCCCTGAGTGGGAGAGCAAGGTCAAATCTCTAACCACGGCCGTTTCTGTCTTCCCTACCAAATTCCCCCTCTGTCTCCTGGCTTCTGGTCTCATTTATAAAAGGCCAGAGGCAATAATCAACAGGACAAACCACTGAGAAATAACCAGTGATACTGAACCATATCAAAGCAAGCAAATGCTTCTGACGGTACCAGAGATAGGCGGTGGGTCCAGGTGGGTCTCCTCCTGATCGGTGCAGGTGAGTGAGTGGGCCTAAAGACAAAACATACGCATTAGTTGACAACCCAGGAGATGATTCACAAACTAAAAGTACGGTGAACTCTTTTACATAACCTTCAAAAGGTTGGTGAACCCTATTTTAAAAATTAAGTCACAGATATTACTGGATATATAAATGTTCTAGTGGCCTTCAGCTGGCCTCTCTGGTGGCCTTGAGACTCACTCTGCACAGATTTTGTTCTGTTTGTAGAATTTGTGTCTGGCCGTGAAAAGACGAGCAATGTACTTGGCCATTTCCATATCCTCCTGCAGAGAAAAACATTGATATTTCAAAATAACACAGCAGTTGTATTTATAGCAAATCAAGACAGATTTTGTCCCTGTATTTGTCTGTGTGCAGGGATATCTGGGAATGTGTTTGTGCACTAGACTTCCCACTAGAAACCTTGTATAAAAGCGTGTGTGTATGTGCTGAGACCACCTGCAGACACAACACTCACCATGTGAAAAATGATGGTGTCGTCTCTGCTTGTTATCTCCACTGTGATGGCTGCCTTGTTGTGTGCTATGGTGCCAATGTCCTTCCACCTGTCACACACACGGAAACACACAAAAGGATTGAATTTTCCCACACAAAAAAAATCATCATAATATTTTCTTGAATATCCATTAATTTGTATTAGCCCCACTATCTCATAATTACAGATAGGGGTCAAAATTCATACACGCTACAAAAATTAGCCGGGGGGAGACTTACTTGTGGAGCATGATGGATCTGCCATTTCTGTGTTTGACAAACACCCCAATGAAGGATACACCAATGAAAATATCGTTGGTGTAGTTGTCCTGTGGAAGAAGAGTGAATATCAAATAAATTAGCTACTCTGCAGACGGTGTGTGTGTGTGTGTGTGTGTGTGTGTGTGTGTGTGTGTGTGAGAGGCTGGGGGTGTTATATCTAATTAATCTACCTTAGCAGGAAAACTCTCCTGGCCAAAGCCGTCCAGTTTCTCCACATCCTTGATGTACAGCAGCTCTGCTTCAGCGGGCTGCATTCGACTGGAAAGTACAGACAGATACAGTACCAGGTACTAGGTATCTCATTGTCTCTGAATCTTTTTCTCGCTCTCTTTCACATGTGCACACATGTACAAACAGTATAAAGCGAAGCTGACAGTACCAGTGACTCTTGTGCTCCTCAGCGACCTTCTGGGTCCACTCCTCCAGCACCTCGTCTCCATTAGGCCAGTTCTGAGAGAAAAAAAAGAAGTGAACAAAACATTAGGCAGCACATAAGAAAAAGATGGAGGAGGGGAATAGGAAAAGAAAGGAAAGAGAAGCAACAGGTGATGGAGGATTAATGATAGACAGCAAGGTGAAGAAAAAATTGTGTTGAGTCTCAATGAGAAAAAGAACCCTAATCCTTTAAAACACTACATCACTTACTCTCTTTCTCCAACACCCTGTCCAACTGTTTTGCAGCTAAACTATAGTTAGCAATGAACATCACGTACCTGGCAGTGTAACAGAGTAAAATAGCGTTTCATTAATGTAATACATTTAGTATCCACTAGAGCTTTATCTCAGTCCACACTGTCACTCGAGTCTTTCTTATTCTTTCTCTGTTATCTGCCTGTCAATCAGGTAAGGGGAGGGAGGAGGTGCACAGGTGACACAAGAATGTGTGGCTTCAGGCAACACAAAGAGACACACACACAGACACACACGCATATATTTGAACAGTGAAGGTTTGAGGACTCACCACTGGGAAGAGCACGTACTCCCTGAGGAAGTCCTGAGACATGAACTGAGTGAAGTCTCCAAAGTCAGCTAGAAAATAAAAACACACATACATTTATAATCTTTTAGATAAAAACCAATGTGAACCCATTTTCATGTGTATGAGTGTAACATTTGCAAATCACATTACCTATACTGTAGTGTTTGTTGGTGGTGTGAAAGTTGTGTGCCAGTGATGCTAACACAAGAAGATAACATGTCAGGATAATTCACTCCAATTGACACCAAGTTCAAAACTCCTATTTTCTTTTTCTCCATAAAATTTCATAAGAAACACAACACGTTTGCCTTGTGCTAAGTAACATATTTTGATATCAAGACTGCTGTTGACTGTTAAATTGCTAAGTAGCTGGCTTTAAACTTTGCTAGACTTTTTTTCAATATAGCTAAAGCCGAGAGCTGTTTGAGTGTTTATATGTATAACATTTCAGGAGAAGAAATTTACACAGTTGCCACATTAGTGGGGCAACAATTACAGTATATTCCTACTTTGGCTGATGGTCTTTGATTCAAAGTAACCAGAGGCTACTTGTTAGCTTAATTAGCTAACAATTTGCTTAAGTAGCTAACTAATTAGTTATTGTTCCACTCTCGTTCCTTGTAACTACACAATCATTTGTTCCCCACCTGCACAACATCTCCATAACATGCTCAGGCCTCCTGATAGGGCCTGTGAGTGCATCCTAAGTACTGATCTGCTGTCTGTCGTCTGTCGGACAAAAGGAAGTGTAGCACAGGATCCTCGTCTCCCGACAGATAAGGGTCTTCCTGGTGCTACTAAGGGTAACCTTGGAACTAACGATAAGCTAACCGTCTGTTTACATTCCCCCTGAGACACAGACAGCACCCAGGCACAAGACCGAAAAGATGGGGGGAGGTTGTGTGTGTGTGTGTGTGTGTGTGTGTGTGTGTGTGTGTGTGTGTGTGTGTTTTAAGACTGATACCATAGGAACTCAAGTGGACTGGGCTCTTCCAGTGGTATGCAGCCATATTAGGTAGTGAAGTCAAGATGACCTGAGAAAGTGTGAGTTTGTGCTCACTCTGTCTCTCTTGTGCTGCCTGTCTCCCTCTGGTAGATTATTCACATGGGATGTTTATTCGTGCACACTGTGTGTGTGTGTGTGTGTGTGTGTGTGTGTGTGTGTGTCTTACCTTGTACTGCTAGGCCAGCTAGTTTGATCCCCTGCTCTACTGTGCAATGGAGACGTCCATCCAACACTTCCTTCTTCACCTGCAAGTAATACTGATACCTATAAAGGAAGACGGAACGGAGGAAAAAAGAAAGAAAGAATGAAAGTGAGAGAAAGAGAAAAAAGGAAGGAAGCGTTGAAGATGAGATGCTGTTGAGGTTAAGAGTCTATGTAAGTGTGACACATGTGTTGGACATGTTTTACTTTGACAAGACATTATTGTGTTTAGCCACTCTAGCAGCTAGCAGGCTCTAGGGATGGCAATGTCGGTCTGTCCACCACTTTGGTCCAGACTGAAATATCTCAACAATTATTGGATGGATTGTGCTGATATTTTGTACAGACACTCATGGTCCCCTCAGGATGAGTGGTGAGCGCCTGACTTTTCATCTAGCTCCATGGCTGCAGACTCTTAGTCTTGTTCAGAATGCAAACTGCAGCCTTTCTACCAGCTTAACTGTACAAAAAAATCTGACTAAGTGGGTGGTAGCATAGACACTCTTATTAGATTTCAGAAACTCACCAGAATTTGGTTGGTGGTTAATGTTATTTTTCCAACTAGCCACACTGTCTCTGAACACCACTTATATAAAAATCGAGTTGGAAAACATGATGGGTCTCATTTCAACACATTTATCCAAGGAAAGTAAGAAGAGCCGTGCTCATGGCGTTGCACATTAGCAACTGAAGGATTGCAAACATCCACTGAGACACCACAGAGAGAGACATAGTCTTCTGCTTCTGGTTTGTGCAACAGAAAGAGTTCGTCAAGACAGTGTTGGCAACAGCATTAGCCGGTCAAAACAATGCCAGAGAAGCCTGTTGCAGAATCCAAGTGAGGAATTAGTGAATCACCTCTATTTTAAATACCAGTGACTCATTTCTGACTTGAGAGGAATGCCAAATGTACACCAGTAAGGGCTACACAATATGAATTTATAGGTCTGTAAATGTTCAGCATGTTACATGGAGCTGACGAGTTTAATCTTGGGAAGGACCAACACAAGCTGGACAAAAGGGGAGACTTATAATTGCTGTGTGAATGTGAGGCAAACTGGGGAATGTGGTTTTGGGCAGTGGTGGTTCTGCCAAGTGTAAGCTGATATGATGACACTGTTCAGATTGTTGAGCCCACTTTCAGCCTTCACATAACATGCTGAAAGTCCCAAAACCAAAGTGGCTGAAACACACTGAGCTCCTTAAGTTTCTGAGCTCCTTTTGTCCACTTTTAGCTGTGGTCCAACTGGATGTTTGTCTTTTGCAGAATGGAGTGGCCACACAGGAGGAAAGAGGGAACTGTCAGGGTGACCAGGCTCAGCTGCATAAAAACTCGCACACCGTTTCCTGTTTGTTGCCATGGTGACCGCAGGCCGAGTCTTTCCAATGTGGTTCTGTGAGACACCTTGTCTGATGTGCACACTCACACACGGTCGGAAAGAGCTCCGAGTGGAAGAGTACATCAGACAGTCCATGCCAGAGTACACAAACGTCTATGTGGAAACCACTGAGCTATACACGCTTAGTCACTCACTCAGTCTTCCTCTCTCTCACATCATTTTCATTTGATCCCTCAATTCCTACTTTTTCTTTACTCCTCGTTCATTCATTAGCTCCCTCTGTACTATTAATTTACCCTCATAGTTTCAAAGTTTCATGCTCTCCTTTACGTCCTCACATCTTTCATGTTCATATTCTTCTTCACATTCTCCGTCCCTCTCCCCCACTTCTTCTTGTTCTTTTCTTTTTTGAGCTGCACTCAGCATACTCCCGGGCCTATAATCTGACCCCGCCCTCCTCCCTCACCCTGTCATTACACCCGTTGGCTAAGCTGCCATTCCGTTCCCGTGGCAACCCTCTAATTAGCCAACCCCAACCGCCGCGGCTGCAGCAGGAGGGGGGGATGAGCTTGACGCGGTCTGGAGGGGGAGGAGC
The DNA here is from genome assembly GCF_043641665.1 of Enoplosus armatus. NCBI lineage: Eukaryota > Metazoa > Chordata > Actinopteri > Centrarchiformes > Enoplosidae > Enoplosus > Enoplosus armatus. The sequence goes on along the minus strand of NC_092198.1, from coordinate 13,628,776 downwards.
CTCGCGGGACACAAAACCCTTCAAATGATTGTGGACTTTGTTTTTACAAACCCTCCATGTTTTCCCAGCGCTCTCCGTATGGGGTCTGGGGAAACGTTGAGGTTGACAGTGGTTGGTTCTCATTCTGAGGTTCAATGGTAACAACGTCATGGTGTTTATACATATGCGAGGCCAGCGGTGGAGAGGCGGACAATAAACTGTTGAAATAACCATGAACAAGTGAAAGCGTGACAGTGACAAAACAGCCACAAAACGCTTTAGGCTTTTGACCCTTAAATTAAACCATTGTCTACTTGTGAACGCTTTACACAAGTTGGATATGTCTTCAGGTTGTGACCAGTTCAACCAAAGGGGGATTATTCTTCCTCCATTTGTTTTACTTGAATATTTTTCAAAAACCAAAAAAAAGTCTGAAAAAATAAACCCAATGAACACATTTCTCTGTATGGTAGCACAACTAGGACCGGGAAATATGACCTGAAATCTATATAGAAATAAATTATCAGACAAGATAAAATACTGAAGTATCATAGTTCCTAACAAACTCTAACTTGTTTCACGAGTGTAACTACAAGATCTTGATTGACAGTCTGAAAGGTTACATCGAGTCTTGGAGAGCACTCCCTTTATCATAAATAGGGCGTGTTAATGCAGTTAAAATAGTTAACTTGCTCAGATTTTTCATTAATGCTTAAATATCTTGAAAATGTATATTAACTATAGCATTTCTTGATTCTGTTATTTTGCCATTTATCTTGTCTCCATTACTCTGGATGATCTACAGAACACAATAGCTTTCATGGGACTATTTCTTCAGCAGGAAGTAGGTCCGCTGAAAATTGTTCACAGTAAGGCCTGTGGATTATCCAAAAGTAATGGGAATGCTGTTTTTGGAGAGTAATTTTTCAGAGCTGTGAGTACCACAAATGAAACTCCATTTATCTTTATTGTTTTGGGATGGGAGCAGAGAAAAAACCCGGGCTAATAAAACCAAAACTATCTGCATGGCTAGATACCACTAGAGGTAAGTGAGAGAACACATGTTCATGTAATTTAGGTGAATCCATGCTTTGAATTGAGAGCCTTTAAAAGAGTAAATATAATAATAGAAAGAATAATAAATACAAATATACACTTTGTAAAACATTACGTAAAAAACATTCTGAATATGTGGTTCACATCTTACAGTGTAACCATGTTCTGGCATGTTCACGTAGACTATTACTCATAAGCATACATGTCCACAAAGACGTCGTTATGGCGGCACACACACCTGGCACGTATGTCAGAATGACATCACTACGCTGTAATAACAGGTGAATATACATACATAGAGATGAGGTAGAGCTTTCCTTCCTAAGAGCTACTTGTAACTTCCACCATGGCAGAGCGCTCTGCTGGCACTCCAGGCAGCCACACAGGCACAAAGAGCCCTTTATATGCCCACGCATGTTCAAGCCCCGCTCAAGACATGCTGCCAGATGTCCAAGTGGCCTGGACAACAAGCCTGCGAGCACATGTGCATGCATGCATGAATGTGTGTGTCTATGTGTGTACATATGCCTCAACCCCTCCACCTCTGCAGTGGTATGACCCTGACCACCCCCTCAACCCTGGATGGGTGCAGACTGCTTGTGTGGGAGACAGGAGGATTTCACTTTGAAATGTGTTGAATCAGCAAGGGGCACAACAGAGTACAGCTGTGTCAGTGTGTGTGCGTGTGTGTGTGATAACTAGCTGAACAAAGCTAGGATTTCAAGGCTGTTGGTGCTGTTAGCCTTGGGGGCTGCTGAGGCCAGCTGGCCCCGCTCCGGTCAACAGCTCTCTGTTTAGGTTCCTCACTTTCTCTCTCTGGGCCACTTTCCCCTCCTTCATATCAGCGAGACAGGAGTAACAGAAGGCTTCAACCACACACACACTATACCCTCACCTTCTGCAAGATGTGTGAGTGTAGTAAATTCAAAGATTTTCAGAAAGAAAACAGAAGAGGTGGTGCAGGATATCTAGTTACAAGTGAGTAATATACAGGGGGTAGTATGAGATTAGTAAGAGAAGCAGTTCAGGGGTCAAACACAGTGCAACCGACTGAGGATGATACACCCACACACTAAAAGCAGTCATTCTGTCTCTACACAAATAAAACAAAGCAGCCCCCCACACCAAAACACCCCAAACTATTTGGTTATGACCAGAAATGTGAGTAAGGCATCACTTTGATTTATGTGTTTACATGGGCTAAAAATGCACCAAGTCCAGTGTTCCAGTTCAAACCCACTCTTTTGCTACCGTGGTTTATCCTTGTGGCCATCTTGGTGTGAATATTGCTACAAAAACCATAATGTGAGTCAAAGTTGTTTTTGCATTGTGTTTGCATTTTAGGGAAGATTAGAGAAACAATTTTTACAATTTTACATCATCTGACTTTATATATGGAGAACACATAGTGTATCTTACAGCAATAACTTCAATTATCAGCATCACTGCATTAACATAACCGAGAGCGGTGTTTACATGGGCTCCAACTTTCTTGCATTACTGCCTTAATTGCTTAATAATTGGATTATTGGTGTGAATATGTAGCCAGTATGCGCACACACACACACACACACACACACACAAACATACTTTAGCCCCCTTCTCTGGGTAATTTTCACAGCTGCATGGAGGGAGGAAGAGAGAGAAGGAGAAACAGATGAATGGATGGACGGGAAGAGAGCGCGATCTAGTATCAGGTTACACACTAGTCAAACATTGAACATCAAAGACCTGACCACATTAGAAAACTCACATTACTTTCTCAGTAAATCTCATTTACTCAGAGGAGACAGTCGACACTCTGTATTACTGGTTTAGTAACAATGTTAGTTACGATGAATTTGTTTATAAAAGAGTGTAATCTGTTATTCTTTTCTTACAATCTAATTCCTGTTCAAATGAACAGAAAATGCATTTTAAACCAATGGCCTACATCTCAGCTGGGAACAAATCGAACTACATATATTTTAAAGGTCACACAGTAGGACGTAGAAGTTATATTTTAAAAGTAACTTTCCTCCAAAAGGGTTTTGTGACATAGTAAATCAAAGCACCAATGACCCAGAAACCAAATCCACTCACTCTTACTCTGTTTTTACACACAAGCACAAACATACTTTTCTATGTGGACACATAAATATGTATAAGTTCCAGCAAAAACACATGTGGGCAGCGAGCTAAAACCACATAAATAACAAGGTACAAGTCTTGCTGCCAAACTTTTGCTTTCTCTGTCCGCACTTGTCTTTCTCTTTGCCTCCGCCATTCTTTCTCCAAATCCTGCCCTCCCTCTCCTTCACCAGACCAGGTGTGTAGAAATAACAAAGATCTGCTTCTCTGGATCTGACCCAAAACCAAGTCAATAAATTATCTACGACAGTTGTAACTGTCACAGTTCCCACAGTGATTGATGGAGTCCTCAAAGGAAAGTAAAGACAGTATAAGAGCAAAACATGCTTTTAAAGATTTGATAAACCCTTGATTAGACCTGGGTTGTGGGGGGGAAAAAAGCGTTTTGAACTCCATCAAAAAAGTTGTGAAGATTGTTTTCAACTTGATGTGAAGAAAAAAGGGAAGGGGCTTTTAGAAAAGCTTGCCTCAGGGAGCGTGTACGTTCTTACAATGTGGTGTATTGTGACTAACTCTTCTGACAGGGCTGCAGCTGGCTTCTGAGAGAGGATTCTTGGGGGAGTGTGAGAGGTGTGTGAGGTGAGAGAGTGTGAGTGTGTGTGCGTATGTGTGTGTGTTTTGTAAACCAGACATCCCCCCCCCCACCCCTTTACCCCCAGCACTTCTGCTGGGAGGAATGTGTGGTCCGCCTCCTACGCTGGACGGCTGTGCCAACATTCCTGACTAACAGAAAAGGAGAAAGACGGAGAGAAAAGAGGCGGACGAAGGGACCAAGAGAAAGAGATTAAAAATGTGGGACTAGAGTGATGTGGAGATCTGCTCTTGATAAAAAGGAGTAGGGGTGACACTATGTACGGGGATTGTAAGAGAAAGAGAGGGGGCTTGAGAAAAAGAGGCGGCCATTGTTCCCTAAATTGCCCCTAAGGCCCCATCATAACCCCCATACACACACACACACACACACACACACACACACACACACACACACACACACACACACACACACACACACACTATAAAAGCCCGCAAGGGTTTCCTGGAATACCATCCCTTTACCAGAGCACATCCTGGCTTCTGTATAACGAACCTGCAGACACACACACTCCAGTGTCTCTCTATCACACACACGGGTGTGTATCAGGCCGCTCGCTGATACACGATGATTTCATTATTTTCAATGTCTAATCCTGCCTCTCAAAAATACTGAGAGAATTCAACAGCCTAAATTGTTCACACACGCTCTCTTTCTCACACACACACACCTTAAAACTAACTCTAGCATCAAAACGTCAAGCTGTGACCTGCAATCGACCTTTCCCACATCCAGCGAAGCAGAAGCCGCAAATTCACCAGCTCAGTGCGAGGCAGACCTGCAGAGTGTGTGTCTGTGTGTGAGAAGGAATCTGAGATGGCAGACTGTCCGCTACACACTGACCCCTGGATGCCCTTTTCACAGCTAGCTAACGTGCTCATTCACACTCTTTCTCTCACACACACACACACTGTGGTATTAAAATGGCTGCTGTTGATGATGCAAATATGCCTGATAATCAGACTGAAATGACATCAACCTCAAAGATGTCAATCGCATCCACGCTGGCAAGCTAAATAGGGACATGACGGCCGCATTCTTGATCTTGCACGCTTATCTCTGATTGGTCGTCTGTTTCTCCAAGCAGCAGAAACAGCCATCAGTGGGCACGTTCGCTGAACAAATCAGAGATGTGGGCAGCAGGTCAGACGTACACACATACATTTTTAGTTGTGTTTTAACCCGTCTATACCTCTTTTGCTCAATAATAATATGCACATGATATTTGACTGTGTTTATGTTGCCAAAGGAACATTTCCACTTCTAAGGACACTAAAGGCCAATTCTGTTCTATTTATACTAAAAACACAGGAAATATGGAAAAATAAGAAACGAAAGGGAAATTAACAAACCTTTCCACTATGATGTCATGGAACATGTACACTCTTCCACATTTATCTTTATGTACATTAAAGAAAATAATAAGCACAAAGCCACCACGTTTGGAGACTCACTGGCCTCTTTGTAGACAGACTCATTTTCTGATGTTAACAGTTTATAAAAGTTAATAGATGACACATGATGTACAGTAAGTCACAAGGTTTTGCTGACAGATTATACAAAAGAAAAGTAGTACAATTAGTAAAAAGCTCTGGTAGAAAAGGTTGTTGCTATTTTAAGTAAATAAAAAGTAACAGCGTGAAGCACGGGCATGTGAGTGTCTGACAGTTGGACATAGTGTAAGTGGTGTTTGGAGACTCTTTACCTGGTGGCTTCCTGCTCCAGCCGGGAAACGCTGGGCACGTAGAACATGACTCCGAAGAAGAGCAGTGGCTCATTGCCAAACTTGTCCAGCTGCTTCTTGAGGGGTTTCTCCAGCTCCACCCAGCGATGGGCCGGGGCCTGGGTCTTTCCTTGGAACCACAGCCCGAAGTAATGGGTCTGGAGCCGGGGGGAGAGATGGAGGGAGGGTCAGTGTGGCGCACAAGGTCGAGGAATGGAAATGAAGGAAAAGGAAACAGCACAAGAAGGACAGGAAGGAAGAGAGTGGAGGTGGGATGAAGGAGGAAGCAATGAAAAGATGAGTTGTGTAAGCTAGATGGAGAGAGATAAAGAGGCGGAAGAAATGACTTGGAGAGACCGGAGGGAGACTCCGGTAGGAAATGGTGGTACATAGCCAAGACAAAGTATTGGGATGGGAAATGGGACTTTGTAGGGATGGAGAGAAATGGGTTGAGGAGGGAAATGGGAAATTAGTTGAGAAATGCATTGGGGACAATTGAGCAGAGCAGAGACGAGATTAATAAGCAGCTGAAATACAATAAGCACATATTTCTACTTCAAATCTGATCAAACCTTTGACGTCAGCAGCGTAACTCTATTAAACATAAATATTAGACCAGACCCGTTGCCAGTAAAATTACCCTGGGAGAACAGAAACTATTACCCCATCTCACTAAATCAAAATGAAAACTAAACCTCTTGCCCACTGTTTTATCTAGAGATTCATGTCTTATTTGAAAAAGAAACACAATTCAGCTGTATAAACAGCAAAAACCACATCCAGAAATAACCACACAGGCCTTTTCCAGTGATATGATCAACCCATTTAAAATTTGTGAACTTCTCAGCAACAGTTCATCTAAAACATGCAGTACTGATTACAACACTGGCCCAAACAAGAGTGAGTGGTTAAGCAGTGGAGCCTGGAGGTGCTGTAACCAGTTCAGACTGCAAGAATCAGCAATTACCTCAACTTTGACTGAGAATACTGATTTGCTTTGAAATGATTTCTTGACAGTTGATGTTGTTTGATGCAGGCTAGAAATCCTATAGAAGGCTGTTTATATGGATCTGGGGCAGGTTTGAACATGAGATCCTGTCACCTTCCACTAATTAAAACAAACACCATACTTGCCACCCATGCATGCGCATGCGTGAGCCCTGTAAGACTCGCAAGTTTATCTGCAATTTGTGAGAGACAGTCATTTGCGAAACATGACACTGCTACCAATCTGTGTGTAAGCAGTGCTCACAAATGGCTTTTGTGAAGCGGGCCTTCAGAGTTTGTCTCCTAAATAGAGATCTAACCAAGTTTGTCAATTTTTTTATTTTTTCATAGTTTTTGCCCCCATACTACTAATGGCTAACCATGTAATTTAGAAAAACACAATGACGTTTCATTGGCCTTGTGTGTGTGTCACTGGAATCACGAAGAGGTAAGCACACCTGTTTCGTCCACGTGGTTTGACTGTACTGTAATGAAAGTCGTAAAGCTGCAAGCTGCAGCTGCAAGGGCACGCACGCACATACACACACACACACACACACACATGCAAACAGACACACTCAAGGCCTCAGGTGCCGCAATAAAGATGAAAACAGCAAATTTAGATGGACACACACATACACACTTTGTCCTGAGATAGCGTGCACGCATGGGGGCAGACAGCCGCTGAAGCTGAGGCGTCACACCACCTTATTTATAACATCGCTGACACCTGGCAAATACCACAACACTATGTGAGTACGCACCACCCCTCTCTCTCACTTTGTCAGCAGCTCCAGCGGGCGCAGACACACAGTTGAACACACGTAGTCATCAAACTCAATCAGTCGTCAACCAAACAGACACATTCTTTCTGCGATCTGTGAACAAACCGCCCTGTCACACTCAAAAACAACTCCACATTGCAAATAATACACCCCATGCAAAGCCACGTACGTCTAGTTTGTAATGAGGACAGCAACGGACAGATGGTCAGAGGGAAGAGGAGAGAAAAAAGAAAACATGGAATTGGATGTGTTCTGCTCCCTAGTATAAGTCCACCTGTGTGAGCACAGAGCAAAGTGGTGGTTAAACCTTGATGGAGGAAATGTAGAGGGAAACAGTGGACAGAAAACACACAGAGAAAGCATGGACAGGAGGGGAGACGTGGGACAGGGGGGGATGAGCAGTATCTCTTTCTTCTGCAGAGAAAAGAGGACGGAGGCAGCCACGCTTCGTTAGAGACAGACAAGGACTCTGCAGGAGAGAGACAGCAGAGGGCAGGCAGACACTCACAGGGTGTGGGGAGAGACGCGTGGCGATCACACACACACACACACACACACACACACACACACACACACAATCTGACATTCATAAATGTGTGAAAGCGTGAGAGTCAATGTTTTACTTTTACTTTACTTTTTCTGTGTATGCTTGATATGGGTGATTACCAAAGGGTGGGTGATATGACAATACATACTGTGAGACAATATGAATTTGTATATTGTCAGAGGTTTTTCCATAAAGTTTACACCGCGAAACCTCTCCCCTTAATATATCTGGATTGATATATTGATATTATTGTTTGTCAGGTTTTTTTTAATCCATTATCAGTTCCTGTGTACTATATCATATTATGTGTTGAAGCTGACAGTGACTGATATTTTATATCAACATTCAACACATTTGTATGCCCTCAAAATGACAAGAATTCAATGTGTCCCTGTGTGTGAATGTGAATTTGTTTCCTGGTACGGTGAAACAGCACAACAACACTAAAACTCTTCATTAAAACCTTCATACATGCACCTGCAAGATTGGCAGTTCCTTATCGTCTCTTCATGTGTTTACTTCTAGATTGAGGACAAACTTCCAAAAAATGTCCTAAAAGCCAAATAGGAGCTGACATATGGAACGAGCATGTACCAGGGTCACATAATAAAAGACTTCCCCTCACCTCCCGTAGCTCCAGCCTCTGGGCCACCGCCTCCAGACATTCCTGTCCCGTACTCTCCACTGACAGAGTGCATTCAATCACATTGCTGTCCAGCAGGCGGATCCGTGTCACAAAGTAGTTCTTGCTCAGGACGTTGTAGCGCCGCGTGCGCCGCAGCTTCAGCCGGAAGGGCATGGCTGGCTGGAGGTCACGGCTGAGTCAAAGGTCAAAAGTCACTTGGGAGCAAGCAAGCGGAGAGAGGGGTGGGCGGGCTCTATGACCTGGCCGCTGCCCTCCTCACTCTCGCACGACGCCAGCCACACCACCGGGTGGAAAGATGCACCCTGGCAAGGCGCTGGCCCATTCCCAAAGATGTCCGGAGAGGAGGAGGACGATGAGGAGGAGGAAGTGCTGTAGGGAGAGATGAAAAAGAGGAGAATTAGTCAATAACAAGCAACTCCACAGATAGTTTTGTGGATTCTCTTCAAATATTTCCTCTCCCATTTGAGCCCACAAGAAAGCAAAAACTACATAGTGCTCTAATCAGTTAACATTCTTCCTATCAAACCCTCCCACACCCCACATTTCCCCGAATTACCACCCTGCCTACCTCCCGTAAACAAGCAGTCACAAAAAACAGACGACGCTAACAGAATCACCAGCGATAACAGCAGCAGCGGTGCTGGTGCTATAATGTTAGCAGAGGCGGGAATCGCACGGTAGCAGACGGCTTTATCCTATAGTTTTGGCAGCTGCGCTCTCTCCATCCCCATGAGGCCCAGCGTCGGGCAAAGCTGGGAGACAGAGGCAGAGATGTAAGGCTATGGATGAATGGACATCAAACAGCCGAGTGCAGACATCCATCTGAACCCGGCAGCTGGCTTTTGAGGAACTAATGGAGCTTCTAAGTCTCATATCTGCCTGTGTGGGAGGCCTTTCCTTTCCTTTTTATCTCCCCTCTCCCTCTCTCCGCCCGACAGCAGCACAGTGCCAGACATTGTAGCGTACAGTGTAGCAGTGTGTAAGATCACACACATGCAGTGGTGGCACATATGCTTCCACAGATGCACTTTTTGTCAGCTACTGCCACAAAACAGAAAACGTGAATTCAAGTGGTCAATAAGAAAGTCATAAAACTGTTCATTACTGCAACATAAGTGTAACATTATGAAGAGGCCGAGCCAACTCACTCACACACACACACACACACACACACACACACACACACACACACACACACACACACTGTGGTTTTAAGGTTGAGACAGGTCTTTGGGGATCACTTTGAACACATCTCTGGGTTAGTCATCAGTTCTTAGCTTTCATGTCTGTGATGAGGAAAGAGCTTTGAAGTGTGGCACGACACACACAAACACAAGTATATTCACTATATATAGTCACACCTGTTGTATATCGTATATAATGTGTACAACACTCAGAGGCACACCTATACAACCTTTCACCCAGGTTAAAATCCAGCTTCAACTTGGGTGATTTAGCCACAAAGGGATGACTTTTACAGAATAATGCTGGTGTTGTTGTCAACAGGAATTAATTCAAATAGCTAAAAGCAGTGTCATTTTAAGGGTGGTGGCCACTTTGTAGCCTTGTTAGACAGGAACAAGACCACAAAACCTAAAAAAAAAAAGGCTCCACACCTCCTAGGCAGGGAAAGAACAACCTCTCCTCCATACAAAAACACTGACAAAACTGGCAATCCATTACAAAAACTTCAGGAAAGTGCATGAAAATGGAGAGACACAACAGGAAAATGCATTAAAATTAAAAGAATGGATGCGAGTAGAAAGAAAAAACACAGAAACAGAAGAATGAAAAGACCAAAATACGGCACGACAATGTTCCAGTGGAGAGAGAGTGGAGAGGAGAAAAGGGGGGAGGAGTAGAGAGGGAGAAGGAGGAGGAGTAAAGATGGAGTGGATGTGTTGCTTCTTGTCCTGGGCTCTGGCAATGTGCTGTTGATAGTCAGCTTGGACCCGGGCCCAGATTCCTCTGTACCCTGACTGGAAAAACAGAGCACACCTGACACAAGTATGCACCACAAGGAAGGAAAAGTGTGTGTCTGTGTGTGCATGTGTGTGTGTGTGAGTGACAAGGCAGAGTGAGCGGGAGAGAAGGACACTGGGAGGGAGTCTTGAATGAAAGCGAGGGCAAGAAGCTACAAACTGCTGACTTACAGCCGTGTTGTTTGGTACGAATTGACTCATGCTTGTCTTTTGTAACAGCCGTGCCCCTTTGGGAGCCGTAACACATTCCTTACTCCTGAATCCATCCGAGACAGCTCACTGTAATGTGGCATCATCTTATTCATGTGTTTTTTTTATTGGCCGTTCATGCCAACACACACACACACGGCACGAGAAAGCCGCAGCAAGAGAATAATTGGGCTACAATGTGTGAGTAAATGAGCTTTTGCTTTGGGATATGTGGCCACCGTGACCCCAGTCGTCACCTGACCTAAACCGCAGCCCCTCTGACCCTCCCCTCTGGCTCGGGCTTAAGGGAAGTGACATCACAGGTTAACGGTAAAACCTCCCCCAAAATGTCAAGAAATGTCCTCAAGCACACAGGCCCCGCGAGATCAGAACAAGTATGCAGACACAGATAAACACACCGAAGACACAAATAAAGACACATACTTTCACTGCGTAGTGTACAAACATAGACATGCATGAACAAGGAACACCACAAACACACAGGATCAAACACACACACACCAGGTTCTCCAGAGGTTAGCCAAAGGACCAGACAGCAGTTAGCGCAACACTAAACTAGTAATCAGTGGCATGGTTGGGAGTGTGTGGTTGAGTAAATCCAGACAGACAGACAGACAATAGTTTGGGACCGAACCCACTCCTCGACACACAAAAAGCTGCTTCAACTGCAGCTACAGCGCTGCAGCGACATTCTCTCCCGACCGTCGTGTTTATTTCCAGCGTGCAAAAACAGCGTATATGTTTATGAATTTGCACGTTGTAATTTTGTGGCATGGAGAAAAACGAGAGGGAAAACTGAGGGAAGAGGGTTGTTTTTCTTTTTCAGGGTAGCAAAGCTTTGGCTAAATATATATGAAACCATTCCCATCTTTTGTTGTGTTTTTGTCTTTATCCCCTTAGACCGGTGTGGTGAGGGGCAAAAAGGTGGAAATATTTTTCTGTGTGTGCTTAAACCACGTTACCACAAGTACACCATTACTTTGGCACTGTTTGCAGATACATCGTGATCATGTGAAATTAGAAATGCATGGGCTTCCATATGCAGTTAGACACGTGAACAGATTCATTTTTATCAAATAGTTTTTGTGCTTGTGCGTTACAAAATGTCAACGTGACAAATATAAACAAAGACGGCTGTAATTTGTGACTCAGAAAAGTAAATCATCACAGAAACTGAGTAGTTTCTATTCTGACCATCCACTAAGCCCCTCCCACAAACATTGACTATCCAATCATAGCTTAGCAGACAAACTGTGGGTTTATCTGCTCTAACGTAAGCTGCAATTATTAGCATGTCCAGCTAACTAGCTTACACCCAACAGTCGTAACCCATCGAGCGCATTATTAACTAACTGCGTTCACAAAATGCTACTAACTCAGTTTAGGCTAATGTTAGCAGCACTGTCCTGCTCTCTCGTTACAATTGCAAAACACTGGACCACCAGCTGGTGAGGATGCTAACTTTTTGCCTGGCTTTAGCTTTAGCCTTTTAGCAATAGATCAGTTGTCATTTCAGACGGCAAAATCGTCGGTTACCGGCTAGAAATGGGAAGCCTGCTTTTGTCTACCTCTGTCTGAAATAAAGGACCCATTGTTTGTCGAAAGTTACTAAGTATTTTGAGCAATAACTCTTCCCCCTTTATCATTAACTGCGTAATGTGCCGTGCGAGAGCGGAAAGCTTGACAGGTGTAGCAACAGCAACTAATGAGGGCAGGATTTAGTCAGCTGATGCTATGTGTTAACAGCTGACAAAAGATGATATAAAATCTGTTAAAAAAACAATGTTGACACAGGTTTCCCCCTCAGGGTGTGATGTTGTTACCTCCCTACCTACTCAGGTGTGGATTCAGCACGCACAGGGGCCACCTGAGAATTACAACCAAACCAAAACACCCAAAACACAGCCAGCCTGGCAGCATTGCACAACAAAACCACAACCAGACTGTTGGATCTAGTTGCTCATCTGCCGGCCAAACAACAAACACCTAAAATGTTTACTTTAATAATTACTTTTACATTGGCAACACAAAGGCAACTTGTAAAAATAACTATTCCCAAGAATCTGCACAGTAACAGAGCTGCTGGTCTGGGTGCTGCTGAGTGTGCTCCATCTCTCTTTCTCTCGGGGGCAGCCCGTCTGTCGCTTTGCTCCATTCACATCCACACAATAGTGGGAACAAAACAACACTTTGTCGCCTACTGCTAAGACCATTAGACGCAGGCCGCCAAAAGCTGAGGACGCAAGTGTAGCGTGTGTAACTCAATCAATCTGATCTCTGTTGCTTGTCTCTGTCTGAAATACCAACACCAGCCCCCCCCCCCCCCCCCCCCCCCCTCCTTTTACACATGAGCGCTGTAGCAAAACAAACGTGCTTCACAGCTCGTAACTGCTCTTCCTCTGGCGTACTCTTTTTACAATTTGATCTACGAGTGTAAACCAGGCCTGGATCACTTAGAAGGAGTGCAAATCAAGTAGTTTATACAGGTTATGTGCTCATGCTTGTTCTGACAATGGAAACAAATATTCCAAAATAGTGCTTTGCCAATTATTTTCTCAATTAGCTGTTTTGTCTATTAAATGTGGTGAAATGGTGAAAAATGTCCATCATAATTTCCCTGAGCTAAGAAAAGGTCTTCAAATGACTGTCCAACCAACAGTCCAAAAACCCAAAGATATTTCTTTTCCTATCACAGAAGGCTATGAAAACCAGCAAATATTGATATTTGAGAGGCTGGAAGCAGTACAAGTTTGCTTTAAAAACGATTTATACGCTCTAGAGTAATCATTTAGTTCATAAAATGCTGGAAAATGCCCAAAACCCAAAAATATTCCATTTACAATGATATAAAACACAGAAAAACAACAAATAACAATTCTCACATTTAAGCGGCAGGAGCCAGTGAATGTTTGGTATATGTCAACTTGATAAATGACTTAAAGATAAATCCACTATCAAAATTCTTGTTGATTATTATATTATTAATTGACAAATAGTGTCAAATCAGTGAGCCACACAGAAGACCCCTACGTTTTTTCTACTGTATGTGTCTGATAACTTTGTCACTTGTTGTATTGTCCTTTCTGGTGACCATGTGTTACTCCAAGCAGAGCTAAAAACATAAGAATTTGTAAATACTATTACACCAACGTCTGATCCAAAACAGCCAGATTTGGTTCGATGTTTACCAAAATCTTTTTAAGACCTTGATCCTCTTTTCCCCACTGGTTTACCGTGGAGGTAAAGGCAAGCTCAGGAGTGAGATGTTTTGAGGTAACGCTACTCTGAGGTCCACCGGACACATGCAGCCAAAGTCTATCAGAGTAACAGCAGCTACTGGGAGCTGACCCTGGATCAGACTTTATCATCCTGCGGCACAAATAACTTTGCTGTCCAATTCACTGGGCAGTAAAACACAAACACAAGTGGCCTTTTGCTATATGAAAAAAAAAGCACATACAGTAAAGGAACATGCATGCACACTACACAGCAATTGTTCTCCCAGCAAGCCAATGGGACAGAGGGACACACTACCAGGGCCCTCTTTGTTATCTGACACTTTGGCCATGTGTGTCTGTCTGACCCAGAGGATTGTGTGTGTGTGTGTGTGTGTGTGTGTGTGTGTGTGTGTGTGTGTGTGTGCACTTTCATGCTTAAAACAAAAACACAGAATACTTTGCCTTTACGTTTGCTCACTTTAAAGGAATAAACCTATGTATACATTCCACAATATACTGTATGATTACTTACACACAGTCCTGCACACACACACACACACACACACACACACACACACAAACATCAGCAGCTGCAAACAGATGGTGGAGCCAGGCTTCCAGACAGTGTTTCTAACAAGCGCATCTGCTTTTTCACTTTCCAGCGCTCTCTCTTTTCTCTCTCTCTCTAGCTCCATCTCTGAGACAAAGACACACACTTACACACACACACGCACACACACACACACACACACACATAAACACACGTACGCATTCTCTCTACTATATGAGAGCATGGGGACGGTGACAAACAACACGTAGAGCAGTGTTCGCACAGAGGCGACATACAGACAGCGAAGGAGTCCTGTCTGTAGCCTTACGCAGACACACACACACTCACAATCTCTATCTCACACACACACACACACACACACTTCTGCACAGATCAAGTGAATCAAGTGGGGGGGGGTCGTGAAAGCTGCACTCAAAAAATAATCTGAAATGTAAAAATTGTAGAGGATTCCCACGTCTTACATTTTTTTGTATGCACGCTCTGCTCAGGAAAGATAGGATGTTAATTTAGCAGCTGAGTTTAAGAACATTTCAAATTGTATGCATTCAGGATTGCTCTGAAAAGATCAACTATATCTTCTACCTGCAGACGATAATTTAGCCTGAAATCCCGATGAGCTATGTGTGCTGCAAATTCCTTATACCATCCTGTGCAATACGACACATTTTAGTATCTGAGTTTTAGTACTCCATATCTGGGTGCTGAGCAAGATGCATTCATGCATCCAGATATTTTGCAGCAGCAGCTAAACGTACTTTCTCACAAATGCAAATTTTTTTTAACTTCTGCTGCTTTGTAGTTACTGCTTGGACTGCGTTTTGACTGTAGACAGAAGTCGGAGACACTAAAAATCTCCCAAATAAAAAAAGAGCCCCATAAAATGATAAACCATGTGATTTTTCCAGCTCCACATTATTGATAGTACAGCACACATACCCCTAAATATCATAAAACCAAAGAAGCTGAAGGAAAATAATAGAAATATGTGTTCATGAGCTGCACAGCTGTGCCACGGTTGACAGTAATAGACAGGGAATGCCCAGTGTTTCAGGCTGGCATAGCCATCTAAACACTGTCACTAGAACATGAAGAGGGGGAGGATCAAAGAGGGACCGAGCTTAACACTGGCCAGAGACTGGTTTTCCAAACCAACAATGACATAGCGCTGCCGACTCATCTTGTGGCAGTGAAATCTGGGGATTGATGGTAAGGAGGCAAGGAGAGTTTGCAGATATGCTTGAGAGAAAGAGTGCAGTGTGTGTAGTGGTGATTCCCAGAGCCCAGATGAGAGAGTAAAGGCTTCAGATAAGTGAGGATTTGGACAGAAAGGGAAGAAGAGACGTGACACCGGTGTTTCTCAGGCTCTTATCATGTTGGTACAGTTGGTCATGAGAAGGGGGGGGGGGGTGGATGGAGGGATGGAGGGAAGGGGTGAGTAAACACGGAGTGAGGCTTGATAACGGCGGCTCTCCACCTCAACAACAGAAATATGGGACCATCAGCCATCAGCCACCACGTCTGTTCCAGCCAAACCACGGTGCTGTTCACATTTTCCATGCCCCCCCTCCTCCTCCTGGGAACCACATCACACTCACAAATACAACTCTACACACACACACACACACACACACACACTCAATCACCAAAAGTGTTTTCTCACAGCTGAAGCCTAAAGGCACGAACCCTAACATGGACCTCAACAGCACTGAGTTTACAGGCCTATGAAAGCAGCAGCACTTTGGGTTTGCTACTGCTTACATCCGGCTGTATCTAACACACACATAATGGCTGGGAGGAAAGGAAAAATTCACACATTAAACTCGGGATCAAATGGAAAATGTCTCTGCTTGATGCTCTATTAGAATTGGGCTAAATCACATACACACTTCCTCACAAATTACCCTACAAACGACGTGTTACACGTACTCTTAGGCCCATATGCGGGTCACATCACGGAAAAAGTCTCATGTTTCTAAACTTTTGGCTGATCAGAGGGAGAGGGGACTACCCTGCCATGTGTGTGGGGGGGGGGCAGCGGTGATTGACAACTCACCCGTAGCACCTGGAAGGTGCCTAAGGTGGAGTGTGGGAGAGTTGGGCAGGTCGCAGCACGCTCTCTACTCTGTTGTTGTCTGCCAGGCTGACAGAGAGCACAGCACTTACACAACTCACAAGATCCTCTGACAAAAGCATCTCTGAATCCACTCACCACACACACGAGTTACTGCTCACCTTCACACACATTAACCCAGCTAGAATATTGTACATTATACTATTTCATATTATTAGTTGGTTCTTTAATGAACATTTATTTTAATTACTGCTTTCCTAAAACTCAGATTTATATTCTATTTACATTAATCTGTTTATGAGTATGGGTACACATCTACATGACAATCATGACAATATTCATGACAATATTCAAAGGAATAATTGCATTTAGGGCTGCAACTAATGACTATTTTCATTAGACATTCATCTGTTGATTGTTTTTCAATTAAGTGATGAATCATTTAGTCTATAAAATGTCAGAAAATGGTGGAAAATGCCCATCCTCATCACAATTTCCTACAGCCCATGGTGACATCTTTAAGTTGCTTGTTTTGTCTGACAAACACTCAAAAACCTAAATATATTTAATTTACAACGATGAAGGCAGACAATCCTCACATCGGAGAAGCTGGAGCCACAACATTTGTGGCACTTTTGCTTGATAAATGACTCAAAATTTGAATCAATTATCAAATATAAAAATTGTTACTTTGAAGCTGCCTTTTATCATTAACTTAGACTTAGCCTTATTTTGTATCACAGCAACTTGATATATATATATATATATTAGAAAGAGAAAGAGGTCATGGCCTTTTTCATGATGCCACTGCAGCGCTGCGTCTCTGCAGAACAACAAGAGAGCCATTCTGTACATTTCTCAAGTTAAAACTGCTGCTACAACAACAACAATAACATTTTCTCCGTCCCTCTCTTCCTGTGCTGCAGCATGAGCACTTGACCAAAATTACAGGTATGTTTGCCCCACATAGCAATCAAATGGCCTTAAGCCTCGAATGACCACTGGCTACACAAACAATAGCCACTTTTCCTTTTACATGCAGGCTCACATTATGCAGTAAACACCTATTATAATCGTACCATGCTGACCTTAAACAAAACAGCCTTTGGGGACTTGGTGCTGACATATTCCTTTTGTTTTTTAAATACGACAGAAGGATGCGGAGGGCAAAACATAGCACTGCTATTATGGAAGGAATCAGGAACGTATATGAGATATTTAACCACTCTCCCTTGTGTCTAAACACGCCTCACCATAAGGGGATGAGAAGCATGGATGGAGAATACACTACTCTGACTTTTGGTCCTTTTAAAACACTGGTGGAGGATTTAAAGTGCTGTGTACTCCCAAGCCACTTGCTCTGGCACTATATAATTTAGACAGCATGCCTTTGAGCTTATAAAGACAGCCAGATGTGTGTGTGTGTGTGTGTGTGTGTGTGTGTGTGTGTGTGTACGGCCTACGCCTCCTGCAGCTATGCTATATTTGCCTTTACAGAACTCTCTCCCCTTTTTACAGTAATGGTGGCAGTCCAAGGTGCGTGTCCAAACACATCACATCACACAAACATGTATGCACAGTGTGCACACAGGGTGAGAGCCCACAAACAGCAAAAGTTCAACAGCAAAGTGATACTGACATCATTGCAAAAATAACACACACACACCAAGTCCTCCAAGATCATTCAACCCGTCATGTACCACTGTGATGTGTGTGCAGCTCTCAGTCTCAGATGACTTCATGCATTGTCCACCAAAGTCAACAGGTCAAGAAGCTTCTGTTTACAGTGTAAAAACAACAGTAATAGGTGTAATAACAGAGTAGGATCGAACTCATTCAGGTAGTGTAAACTCCACCTGGCATGTGCCAATGTGCCTCCCGGAAAGATGTCCAGCCTGGATCCTAAGGGGGGTCCATAGAGTCGCTTTAGCCAAGTGCAGAAATGTAACTTCAGTATAACCTCATTAACTCTGTAGGCTGCTCTGATGAGAGGTGTAACCACAGTTTTCCAGGTTATCTACAGGTTATTTGGTTGTCCAGCTCCCTGTGAAATCACACCCAGCAGTGGTCCGCATCTTATCAAGTGGAGAGGTGGATTTGGGGCTCTGTCTGTATTGTAATATACGTGTTATCTGCTGGAGGACGGGGGTGGGGGCTTAGCATGAAAATATTTGGGATCCCCTGCCTGCTCTATACGTGGCCAAGCCATTTGGCCTACATTGTAACCGTGCTGGTTGAGACTTTACGACAGTTTCCCCTCTACTTCACGAATGTCTAGACGTGTTTGGAAACAATCAAGAGGATAACAAAACTCCCCTGCTGAAGATTTCTTCTTTTTTTTTTTTGCAAGACAACTCACCCTCGGTCCTGCGCTACATGCCGTTTTCTGCTCCCCGCTGGAGAAACTCTTCTTTGCTCGACGGCGATTGAACCTCACAGCAAACAGATAATCCTCATGTACTTTTTTCTCTTAATGAAGTTTAAGTTCCCATGTGGTGAAACTAAATCTCAAGAGACTCTTGGATCATAAGAGCGCAACTTTCAGTACAAAAAATCGCAAGGGCAGTCGCAAACTCAGTCCTGAAGCTGCTGCGACTCCAAAGTTTTTTTTGGGAGTGAGTTTTTCACGGAGCACAAAAAGCGTTATTACAAAATATAAAAAAGTCACAAAGGTTCCTCAAACTTGGCCGTGAATAACAACGACGTGGTCTTCTTCTCTCGCGGGGACTCTCGGTATGTTTATAGTTGTGGTCCCTCTAGTCCAATGGAGGCGTTCAGGACAGGGAGGGAGAGGAGCACATGGTGCATTCAAAATCTGCAGAAAATATTGGAATCACGAGCTTGGAGGCGTAAAGCAATGGTTCGGGACCCTCACAAAAGGTCGCAAGAGAAATCCAAGGGGTCATGAGAGGATTAAAAGGATAGTAAGACAAATAAAAACATTTCTGCTTCACCAAATTATGTAAGATTATTTTTCGGACTTTTCTGTAGTTTGCTTTTTCCTTGTGAATTAGTGGATATTTTTACTTTCACAAATTATTGAAAGAAAACAAGGGAGGGAAAAACAAGGAATCACAAAAAACAGTTGTTTAAAAGGTTGAAAGGAACAAAAGGAGCAGGATAACAGCTGATGGTGAACGTCACTAATTACACAGCAACTTCCTTAAAGTAATAGTTTGACATTTTGGGAAAAAGCTTTATTTGCTTTCTTGCCAAGATTTAGACAAAAAGATTAATACCACTCCCGCAGCCTGAAGCCGTTAAATTAGCATAAAAACTTGAAACAGGGGGGAAAAGCCTGACTCATACACACCAGTTAAACCACAAATTTGTCATTTTTACACTTCGGCTTCAGTACAGATTACCCAACAAGACATAACGTGTTACTGAGTGAGCTTTACAGGTGCAGGTAAGTGGACTGTGTGTCCTTTGACAGAGCCAGGCTAGCTGTTTGCCATTGTTTCCAGTCTTTGTGCTAAGCTAAGCTAACGGAACTTAATGTTTAGCATGACAACAAACAAATATGAGTTCTCATCTAACTCTCAGCAAGACAGCGTGTTTACCAAAATATCAAACAATTAATTTAATACTTTTTTCCCACTGTTGCACTATTACAACTACTACACATCAGCAAAACATAGCTCCATGTTGCTTATTGGTCAAAAGAATACATGTAAAAAAAATATGTATCCCTGTTGATTTTCCCGACTGAAATCATTTAAAAATGAGAAATGTGCGACGTATAGTAGAGCTCAGATGTCGCAGCCGTCGCGGGGACCGTGAAGGCAGCAGTGGTCCAGATGCCTCCGGAGCGCCGTCCCCTCTGCTATGACATCAGACCGGAGGAATCCGAGGAATGCCGGGCTCCTGGGAGAAGTCCTCCTCGTCTAATGGTTTTCCAGGGGCCACAGAGGTGACTAAACGTCGAACAAAGGAGGTCCCCTCCCGTATTTATGCCCCCCCCCCCCTTTTGCCTTTTGGCCGGGGATGAGTTACAGCCTCAGTGGGGCAATTTATTTGCGTAACCTACAATTTTACAACATGTAGGCTCCAGTAGAGGCACATTTGGACATTATTTCACACAATATGAAGTATATTTTGATATATGAACTCATATATGAGCTTGTCCCAAGAAAGGCATTTTATCAATTAATGTATTTATTATTTAAAAAAAAAAGTGCTTAACATAAAAGACTTCGAACTTACAGTAGATCTTGAAATGCATACGCAGGATCGTGTGTGGTAGTACGTTTTTTTAAAGAAACCATTCATTTAAATAGAAAAAATTAGCAGTAGTACTCAGGGCCGTAGCCAGGATTTTACAAATTTATATTTCCCTTGTTCAACCCTGGGAGCTGCCAACTAATAACAGTTTTCTGATTTGTATATTAACATTTATTTAGTTAACTGTTATATTTTCTTCACATATTATCTCCCTACTCAATTATTTTTTAAAGCCTTCTCCACATTGCAAGGGAAATCATTCTGGTGAAGAAATTTTAAACTGCACCAGAACTTTTATTGATTTTTAAAAAAGGAAAGTCCAGGAAATTATCTTAACCAGCCTTTAAAAACCCACCATGTGTAAGCAGAATGTAAACTTCTCCTCAGTCTTTTAAAACCCTCATATTCTCAGAAACAATACCAAAGAAAAGACCTTTGTGTCCTCACTTTATCAGTAACATTTTGTACATATGGTCGTGTATATATACACAATTTGTTCCCATTTGTTCCTATTTTTATGTTAAGCCACCTTGAACAAGTCAAATCTTATCTAATTCAATATGCTGCTGCTGCTGCTGCTGCATTATACTGTCACCCACTTGCTGCCGTGCTGTTATGAGCCCTTGTGAGTACAGTCCATAGTGATCTCATTATACCTTTTCAAAGCAAACTCTATAAATACTGCAGCAAATGATTAATCCCTGTATCCTACAGAACCTTTAATGTTGCCACAGGAGAGTAAAAGATACAGGAAATAAGGAATTAATGTCCCTACAAGTTTATTAAACAGGTGTTAAAGTGATCTTCTGTTTGGGATGAGGAAAAGATTATATATATGTATTATGTATAACTGTAATTGCACTGAATTATTGAGGGCCGTATTTATTATTTATTGTGGATTTGCATGATGATTGGTGTAAAGGATCAATAATTAAGTGAATAAGAACAATTCAACTCTCAGCAGACTAAAGACAACTCTGCCTTATTTGTGACCAAATTGCAGCCTCTTGTGGCTAAAATGCAATTTACAGCAAGAAAGCCAGCATGTCGATATAAAGTAAAGCCAGATTGAGTTGCGTTTTCATGGGAAAAACTTAAAAGTCTGTATATTATTTATGTCATCTGTTCTCAGACAGGTAGTCTCAGAGCCAAATGCTTGATCACCAAACCCAGACTTTGGAACAGCCCTGCCTAAATCAAATTATTATTAAACTGGAAGCACACGTTGCATTGATTTGGCTCAACAGTGTGCAACCTCTGCTAGCTGCAGTATTTGTCACATTACCTTGTAATCTCATATATGACGTGGTAACATAAGATGCCCCAGTGTAAACTTGCAGCAGACTGCTTAGGTCTTGCAGGACAGTTAGCTTCCAGTGTGCAGTGCCAAAGTCCAAATTAACTTCAAAGACTTCTCTCTCTTTGGGAAAACTAGTAGGAGACATTTCTGTATGTAAGCTGCTCCTCTTCACAACATCAACACCTCATCACTCTCCTGTTCCCTCTTTTTAAACTTCCACCCAAAATGTAATAATACAGTGAAAGAAACAGCAGTGGTTAACGTAACTTACCTACTGTAGCATCTCTGGTGCCATTCCCAGCTTCGAGTTGTATTTATCTTTACAGATTATAAATTAGGTTTCACCCTCAATAAAAGGACAACATGACAGCACACTGGAATATATTCAGCCCAGGTCATAGATGTAAGAACTGTTCCATATATCAAACCTTTGAGAGTTATTGTTGTTATCTGCATCACACCATTTTTGAGCATGTTAGGCTAAATGGCAAACAAACATTAGCTCGTGAGCAGAAGACGTTTCACACGGTGCAGCTACAGTGGACATGAACAAGAGAAACAGTGACTTAAGACTTTTACCATTCAGACATTAATCACAGAGTAGTAAAGGATACAATTTTCAATATTTTGCCTTTTCTCCAATGAGAGAACTCAAGTTGTTGACAGGCATCCTGCGATGTCATTAAATAAGGGAGAATTGGTGAGCCCGGTTATAAACAAATGAACACAACAAAAAGGCCCGCTAATGACAGCACACAAAGGGAGGACACATAAGTGCAAGAGCCTCTAAACGTTTTTAATTTGCTTTTTGAAAAAAATAATACTGCAGGGTGTGTTTCAATTTCAAACAGTATGTTTCTTATTTGCTATTTTGGGAATTCTGGAAAAAGGCCAAGGACTGTGCTTCCTGAGATCTCCTGTGGGAGATGCTGTGGGAGTGTAAAACACTGGCGTTTCTGTTATGAGAAATTCAGTCCCTTTAGACCCAGTGGGAATTTTGTTCTGCTTCACTGTCATTAACAAGTGTTTCGGACACGACATGAGACACAAGTGGTTCTCCCTTATGTGTGTGCCTACATTTCTAGTGGGCATCTTAGAGAAGAAGAAGCTGAAGAATAATCTATATGTAATAGAGAGGAAAAACTAGCTGAAATCATATAAAGCATGATTATAATGTTTGGATGCAGAAGTAGAAAAATATTTGATTGTGACTCATACTGGAGGTGGTCTAGAGGGCTGAAGATCCATCACGGTTTTGTTTGCTCTCTTGTTCAGCTCATTGTTATTGCCAAAGTTCTTGTGCACTCTGTTGCAATGTCAGTTATTGTACACTATGGGAAGCCTCTGATTTTATCTATCTGGTTTCCTTAAGGTTTGTTGTGTTCTAATAAACTTTTCTTAGTAGTTTCTTTCTTAGTAGTAGTTTAACCCTGCCTAAAATTCATTCTAGGAGCTGGGAGTGTTATGTTACCAGAGGCTGCGCCTATGGTGCTGTAACTATGCCCAGAGGCCATATGTAACACATTGGCAACGTTCCCATTCCTAACAGATACAACTGATGCAGCTCATTTCAGTCACTGCATTTATCTTCTTCACAGATGTCCGTTAGACGTGGAACATCGTGTGCGAATATTCTGGCCTAAAAAGAGAAAGCGAGGACCGAGGGAACGGGGAGTTAATGTCTCAGACAGAGACAGTGGTTAGTATGCACCCTGTTCCCTTGGTTCGTTTTTTAAAGAGGCTAAGAGTAAGTAAACTTTTTCTCGCAATTAGTTGGATAAAAAGGCATAATGTGAAAATGGCACCAACTATGTGTGTGTTGTTTGATTTCAGAAAGCCACTGAAGACATGTCCCAACTGTCACATGACCCAACTTCACCTCCCTGCATCAATACACCTGTGTGTGGTGCGGTCTCCAGCGTGTGCCACTAGTAACTGTGTGTTACTAGGTTTTCACTCAAACATTCAATCACTTCAGTAGGTGATTTCACTGATTAAGTGTTTTGTTTGGATATGAAGTCGGAGGTCTTAATGGCATATTGTTGGAGACCAAAGACAAAAATCTTTGTCCAAGCTTCTCTTAGTCTTAGTGTTTTTCTCTAGTACTCTTTTGAAACATAACAATCAGTCATTTACGTCGAGCTGGATTACCAACTGTGCAAAAGCTTTCAGGGCCCCACACCTCCAGGGACCCCAAGAGCCCAGGTTCACTGTAGGTCGATTGTTTGAACATATGCACAGTGCAACTAAGACGTGTCTTCCATCATCACAGTACCAAATGTTGTGGTCCCTGTGGTTTAAAAATGGATTAGGGGCCCCAAAACATGTTTTCTGCACGTGGGCCCCCTAACAGATTAGTCTGGCCAAGGGGAAATGACAAATTTAAAAATGAGTGGAAAATCAGTTATTATTGGAAAGGAAAATAAACAAAAAGATAAAGAGTGTACATTTTTGGGTAAAAGTATGTCCTATTCTTCCTGATACACTAAAAATGTGTGGCACTTATTTACCCCATAGACTTGAGAGATATATACGTTCTATAAACTAAAATACAAATGCACAACATCTACAACTCTGTGTTTCCTGTGAAGGGTTTGCGTGGTGTGTGTGGTGAAGCAGCGTCCGTCAGTTTGCCCACAGCATCCTCATGTCTGGCTTAGAGCCAGAGCAGCTCGTCTGTGAAGCTCATGTTTTGGGATTTGGCAGTGTGAAAAAAGTTCATCCTGGGACTCAGAAACTTGTAGGCGTTTTGTTAAGCTTTGCTGAACCTGCGGCATGTTCTGGTATAAACCAGCATGTCTTTAGGTGCCTTGAAATATGGCGAGAGCCATGGCTACAGTAAATGGATACTTTTGAAAACACAAATCTCTCCCTTTGTTTTGTTCTTTCATCCACACTAAACCAGTGTTTCCCACCCACAAAAACTCACCTTTTCTAAAATGCTCTTCCAAGGGGACAACTTTAAAAACACCTCCCTCACATTATAGAGTGGTTGGAGAAAACTCCTTTTACTTCTTTGAACCTCGCCTTCTTCCTCCTACGACGTAAGGGAGGAATCAAGGCATCACACTTTTACCAAATGGGACATTCCTGCTCCCTCATTCATGACGCACAGTTGAATAACCTGACACCGAGCTTGTAATGGATTGCTCTGGATAATGAGAAAAGCTGCAAATACTTCACATAAAGTCTGTAATTGGTTTGTAAAAGGTTACAGGTGCAGTAAGTCAATCCAATTCAAGCTTAGGTGGCCTATTATAGGACTAACAGCCGTTAGTCATGTAATATCTTATTCTGCAGATTTGGGGGGAAATAATTGGACTTTCTCTATCACTGAGCTGAGATGCACTGGGAAATGAACAGAGGACACCACAAAAGAAGCTGCCTGGCTCGCTAATGACAGTAAAAAGGTGTCATATTTTTTATATTTTTGTTGCCAGGCAATTGATGATTCAAAAAAGTCGAAGGCCTTTGAATGTGGGCCTTTTGTTTGTTTGTTAGTATTTTGAGTGTCACGCTTGGAAATTCTTAGAAACTCCAATGGTCTTTGGCAGATTCTAAAAATGTCAGCTTATGTCACAAGTTGTGAGCTCTGAGGAGCTATCAAAAGATTTCACTGCGACGAAGCTGTGAATAACCCATGGTGTCCACCATCCAAAACCCTAAGCATTAACCACTGCTGTGATAAATATGGTATTGTCTGATATTAACAAATCCCATGAAAAGACCAAAACCTATACAGCCAAAGTCTGAGTGCCATAAACCTCCATTGTTGTAAAAGTCACGTGGGGCAGAGGAAATTCAATGAAAAAATGTAGTAACTCCGTCAAGCAAAGTCAATAACATTGCAGATTAGCAGACAGAGTACAAAAAGGAAGCAAAATATCCACAAGACAGCCCCCCAACCCATGGCCATTTCAGCAAGATAGCACCCTCAAGAACTTCATGGGAATGCATGTCAAAGTCTGTAAGAGCGGACTCTGGGATTGGAGGAAGCATGAAAGAATCCTCTCGGACAAAAGTTTGCGATGCAACAGCCCAGGAATTAGTCTGTTAGTCGTCTCTGTCAGGTTGGTGCAATAGGCTATATTGAAACACAAGTAAACAATTTGCAAAACCAGCTCAATTCAAGGTCGACATACTCACTTGTTCTGGAGCTTTCAGCCCGTCTTCTTCAGCAAATGTAGTTTGCTCAATAGTTTGCTCGTGGAACTGTAGATGTTCAACCTTTCCATGGTTATAAGCACCTGTCGGACTTCTCATCCAGGTTGGCTTAAAAGTTGACAAGTCAGTCATTTTAGACTGTGTGATATGGTCGAAAGCTCCACTTCAACGTTGTTTTGTCAAATGCTGTTTCCAAGTTCAGGAATGAGACCTGTCAACCTCAACAAAATAAGCAGTGTTAAAGTCAAGTGTCCTCCCTTGATGTCTTCCCTTCAAAAATAAATACATTTGTAGGCAGGTTTGTTAGCCATAGCGCACGTACAGCATCCGACCTGTGTGATGGTGCACACATGTTCATGTGTGTACTGGTGAAGCATGACATGTTTGTAAAAGTACTTTGTAGTCTAGTGACATGTTTTGGTTTTATTGTGTACATGAAATAGTGTTTGAAAAAGGTGACATTAAGTGAAATATACTGTAATCGTATATAATAAAACCTAATAAAAAGCTATTTAGGTGAAAACCTTTAAAGGAACAACCTTGAGATACTAGTGCGGGTGGAGCCCCATCTAACTGCATTTCTTACATTTTTGTGAATTACCCCACCAGAGATAAATCCACGTCAGGGTGGACATGATCTCAGTAAGCTAAACACTGCTGCCGTTAAGTCCGGCTGGTCCTAGATTTAAAACAATTATCAATTTCTTACAATGTGCTGTTTTTATTACATGTGCATAGTTGGGGTTTTTTGTGCATAATGTACATTCACGATGACAGATATGAAAGATGAGAATGGAAGAAGCAAACTGAGATAATAACATGGTTAGCATGCAAAGGCATTATTTGATCTGACTTGTATTATTTTCATTCTGAAATCACTTTTGTCCCCTACTTTTCTCTCCCTCCTGCCCTGCAGTAACCCCTTTCCCTCTGGTCCCAGTCACCTGACCTTCCACGCTCACCTGCTCACCTGTTTCCACTTTCAGATGAATCCATAATGAAATTAATTATTAGTTGCAGCCTTATGTAAAATAGATGGAAATGAGCTCCACCTCAAGAAACTACAACAGTGAAATGCTGCTCAGTAATAATCAAATGAGATGATATATAATAGTATATCAGTCACATTTTTCTGCATTACTTAGTAGCACTTTAGTGCAATTTCCTGATTTTACTTATATACTTTTACGTAAGGAATGTTGTCAAAGCATGACTTTCACTTGTGTGTAGTATTAGTACTTTTACTTAACAGGTCTGAATACTTCCTCCTCCACTGTCTCTATCTAATGTCCAAATTATACCCGAACATGAAGTTTATTGTTATGGGATTCTGGCCCAGTTGATGGAAGAGTTTGGCTTATTCACTGGGACGTGACAGCAGCTGCAGTAGAGGTTGTTCACATGACGTTATGCTGAGCTGGCTTTCAGCTCGGGGCAGACATGCTAATTCTCACTTGTTTGTGGCCGTCAGCGCTGTGAGGGGTCTTTGTACCTAGCACTGGTCAGATGAGTGTCAGTCAAACAGTCTGCTGCTCAGTATGCTGGGGGGTGGGTTACTCCTGCACAAATGCCCAAGAGGAATTTGGTTGGTGTGATGACCACAGGAGCTGGAAAATTGTTCCGAAACCAGGGGGACAAACACCTACAGAATAGTGAGGCAGGACTGTCAGTCCAACACAGGCAAACACATCCAAGGGAGCAGACAGAAAATCCAAAGTCCAAAAAGCAAGGTCCAAAACAGGCAGAAACAGGGAACCAAGACATGAAAGACACAGCAACATAACATAAAACGAACTGGCAACGAACAAAGGACGTGGACCGGTACTAGTAGTGAGTGGCTGATGAGGGAAGTGAGAACAGGTGAGCAAGTGAATGTTGAAGTATGGTGGAAAAGTTTGGGAGGCAGGTCTGGGGAGTTTGAGGAAAAAACATGGCCTGGAGAAGAGAGCATGGGGCTGGAGACGGGCTGAGGGGAACTGAGGAGGAGATTGCGACAGAAAAGTTTGTAAGTGGTGACTCTTCCATTGAGCATACACGTTTGGTTAAAGGTGACAAAATATGGAAATGAGCATGTATGTGTTACATGGGCTAAACATGAGATAGATGCCACAGAGTGCATTATGTGTGACAACATAAATACATTACAGAATACATAGTGTGTTATGGAGTTAAGAACTACAATGTCAGAGGGCACAAAACTTCGGCTAAAACGTGTCTTTTTCTATCTCAGTGTCACTGTATCTGCGGCCAGATGAGAGTAGAGTGAAAAGTGGGCTGGGGGGGTGTCCAGGGTCATAATCAAATATATATATATATATATATATATTTTGCCAAAAAGTCACTCACAAAGAAATGTACATTACATCATCCTACATATGACGTTACTTATGTTTGGGGTCAAGTAGACCCTGGAGAGAAACTGTTATGGAACTTAATAACATCCAGAGAGACGTATTTGGGATTTAGGAGGAGTGGTGCATGTTGCATCTGTTGCATTTAACAGCTGTGGCCTCTGACACCCCACACATAAATAATGGGTGTATACTGTAGCCTAGATACTGCCTTTACTTTCCACTACTGATATGCACCATACATGAATGCAAATACGCAAGATACTAACGCCGTAATAGGACCAAACACTGTATTTGTGCACATCATATTGAAGTTATCTATCCTTTTATACAACTTGAGGTCACAGTGATGTGTGTGAAAACATTTCATGTGACAGAACTCTACATATTAAGACAAATGCTGCCTCAATATTTGCCTCGTTCAACATTTATCATTCAGTGCAGCAAACGAGTCGCGTGTCTTCTCCACCTGGATCTGCAAAGGGTGCTCTCTAAAACCTCTCCAGATTGATGAGATGATTATACTTGTATGCATGGCAGTTGGTTAAATGGCAGAGCCTTTATTAGGCAGTGATTCACACCGTGCACAGCCTTGTCTGGGGGTTGCATTGTTATTAAGCAAGCAACATCAACAGGGATAGGAATTACACTCCTAAGTGCCATTGGAATGCATCATCTCTATTTATTTTTAACCTTTATTTATCCATCGCAGAGGTGGCTTAGCAAGCATGCTCTTTTTGTTTTAGCATTCGTATCCAGTAATGACTCAAACTCACAAGCAGGGGCCGACCAGAACAAACACCACCTGCAGAGGAGGGCCATGTGGAGGTTAAGTGCATTAAATCTACAGAGGCTGAAGGAGACGAGAGAATTACTGCCACTTCAGACTGTCCACATTCAGCTCTTAAATTGTATTAAATCTTATTACTACATGCTCTAAAACATTACATTTTACTAATTATATGTTCATATGATTTTACAGGATTGTGCAAAGCGTCGTCTGCTTCTCCTACTGCTGACAATTATGCCTGTTATTTATTTACAATTACTGTATATTGGGAGTGTTTTGAGTACATTTCAAAAAGTAGTAGCCGACAACAACCGAAGCATTTGGCTGCATTCTGTTTATTCTGTTGATTTATTTAATCGTGACACATTATCTGCAATTTAATTAATTTTTCTTAATGTGGAATTACAGCTGAACCTTTTACACCATTTCAGTTTAAAAATGCAGATGATATTCTGAAAATCTAGATATCATAATGCAAGTAAAAACGTCTGTATAGAGGTCGTATTTAGTGCTAACAATGTGGCATCAAAACTGTGAACATAAAGTTTAAACCTATCCACACACACTTTTAACCTGTTATGTTCATGTCAGAACGTAATAAAATGCCAGAGACAACTTTCAATTTTCTATAATGCATAACAACAACACTGATCCTGCCAACCTTCCATGAACGTGAGGGTAGCTTAATAGATCCCGCAGTGAGGAACTATCCTGAAGTGTAAGAAAAGGAGCAGGGCCATTTAAAACTGCGTGATGGGTCATTGAGGTTATATATATGCCTGCTTGGGCAACATAACACCACCTCAAGACAAAGAGCTGACCAAGGAGTAATAGTTCCCCCCAGAACTCCCTTTAAAAAAGTACTTAAAGTGTGTAATATATTATTTGGCATAGGAGAACGTTCATTTATGATTCTTTACACTTGATTTTGGATGAGAATAAACATAATGTCTCCGCCTCTCTTTTCATCAGAATTAGTTACCAGTTAGTCTACATTTTACACACAACCCTAACCCTCTCTGGAAAACATCCTCTATTCTCCTCAATGCAACAATGTGTTTTACAAGTTCACGGTGCACTGAAGCTTTGGGAAATGTCTGATTCTGTTTTGTTAAGCAAAAGGGAAAAGACATCAAGTTCAACCTCTATGTGTCCTCTTCCCTGGTGAGGAACGGCTTTAAGTTACAACATATAAACGAAGGAATGTTTCTTTGTAACTTCACCCGACCTAATAAAGAAGATTTGCTGCTCATCTGTTTGTTTTTTGTCACAGACCTGCACTATCAAATCAAAGTTGGACAAGGACAAAGAACAACAAAGCATTTCATAAACATAAATTGTCATTTATTTCATGATCAATATCATGTCATTTTCTAGCACCTTCCAGTATTGCTTGATGTTTTTTATTTGACATTATCATACATTTTTCCTTTTATTTTAATATATGTAACTGGTCTCCTTTTATCAGTACATACACATTATTTTGCATGTCATTTGCTTCCACAGTCGGCACATGCTTATGCACATGCTCACATAAAAAACATACAATGAAAATGTGGCCACACATGAACATATACTGTACATTACCACCCTTACAGATATTTGCACATGCACTTACATACCCATGTGCACATTTACTGTATATATCTTTACATAGTGTTTAAGTGGAAATTTAATTTAGGGCTGTGATGACAGAAGGGATAAGGGATCCACAGCATTAACAGGATAGAGGCAGTTCATTTCAAATAATCACAGCATGACTCATGATTTGTGTTTTCAATATTAAGTAATACATTTTAATAAAAAAAAAAAAGCTTCATTATTTTACATAACTG
Source organism: Enoplosus armatus (assembly GCF_043641665.1). Classification (NCBI taxonomy): domain Eukaryota; kingdom Metazoa; phylum Chordata; class Actinopteri; order Centrarchiformes; family Enoplosidae; genus Enoplosus; species Enoplosus armatus. The sequence continues at coordinate 13,597,615 of NC_092198.1, read as the reverse complement.
CGCTGCTGTTGCCATTTTATTGGCAAATACTTACCATATTATGATTTACTGACAAACTTTTCTTCAATTGTATTCAAGTCTTACTCTTTATTTAGTGACTTTGTTCTTTTAAAGTCACAGTGAAGGCAGGATGTATGGACATATTTTGAGGACACTGCAAAATGATATTACGTTTTCAATCTTAAACAACTTGTATTATGAAAGGGAATTGATTGATTAGTGTTTCTTACAGCAGACACATGTTGCCTCCTCCGTCAAACTCCCGTTATTCTGTGTGGTTCGTCCTTCTATATTTTTCCTTGAAAAAAAATCAATACGCCTGTAGCAAACAGAGAGATGAATGTGTATGATATTGGTATTTAGCAAATGAAAGGAAAGTGATTTTCTTTTCAACAGCACAGCCTGTCCTTTTATAAAGCACTCTGTGTGTGTGTGTGTGTGTGTGTGTGTGTGTGTGTGTGTGTGTGTGTGTGTGTGTGTGTGTGTGTTTGTGTGTGTGTGTATATATCCATTCAAGGTAGTAGTCATGACATCCAACCAGTGAGTCAGGTCTTCCTAATGAAGTTTCCACACAGGGAAACACGCACACGGCCGAAAAAACGATCCAATCAGTCAATTGATTTGCACACTTCACACTGGCTCTGCAGCTTTTTTGAAAGGATGTTGCTCTCATTGATTAGGACAGACCTTTGAAGGACTTAGAGCCGGGGATTGACAGGGGTCTAATAATGAGCTGCAGCTGTTTCTATCAGCTCATGATAATGTAAAAATGCGCTCAAAAATGTACCTAAGAGCACTGAAACATCCCCATAATCACCCATTAAGAACGCTTAAGGGCTTCTGAGATTGCAGCCCGACCAGAGGAAGAAGCAGGAGGAGGAGGAAGAGGAGGAAGAGGAGGGCAGCAAGTTAAATAGTTCAGTAATGCTTCACCTGTTGTCCAGTGACGTGAGCTGCACCATTGATTAAAAAGAGCGTGGGTGGTCTGTATATCAATCTTATACACAAACACACAAACACACACTCCTCCCCCATCCAGAAATGAGCTGGAGACCCTTTACCTCAATCACACCCTGAGGCCTTGAGACTATGAGCGCCGTACCTCGTGTCTCTATAAAAAGAGCTTTTCCTCCTCTAAGGAAGCAACAGCAGACCCTCTCCGACTGAGCATTTCATCACAGAGCAGAGAGGAGGCAGAAGAGGAGGAGAGGGATCACAGTTAAGAGTCGCCACTCTGGAAGATCTGTGGACAAACGGAGGGAGAAAAACAAGAAGAGAGGAGAACAAAGCGTTTGGAAAAGGTAAGAAAAACATCCTGAAGTTGTTTGTGATTTCTTGTTGTTTTGGCATGGATCAAAAATGTGTCTGATTGTTGTTACCTTCTTCTTCTTTTTCTGACTGAATGAGCACTATTGCATTGATTAACCACACTCACTGACAGACTGATTTAGGATTTGCTGACATTTTCTGACATGTACAGCTGCATTTGATCTGTAAATTATTATTCAAGTGGATTTATATCTCATAGTCACACCTCAGCTTTTTGAAGAATATGCACAGTTTTGGGTGACATTTGAATTGATTCCCATTAACACATGCCTCTACAAACATGAATCTAACTTACACAGGCTTTAAATAATTATATAACGTCAACACATCAGGTTTCAATCTATTTTGATTGCAGCTCTCAGGCTTCTTTTATCAGAGTGTGTCTGTGGAGAGCAGAGCTCAGCTGAGTGAGTCATACTGTAGGAAGAGTGAAGACGAGTCTCTGCCAGAGTTACAAAGACGATGGCCCACCAAGGAGTCACTCCTCAGAATTATAGAGGCGGGAGGGAGAAACAACAAGATGCAATTTCCAAACAAAGGAAAGAATTTGAACTCATCCCCTGTTGGACATTTAATGCACCAAGACAAAAATGAGAAATAAAAAAAGAGGAATGGGGTTTTCTGAAGGAGCTTTTAACCGAGTGCAGGTGAAGTGCTAAATCTCATAGTTACCCAGCTTGTGCAAAATAAACCCCCTACATATTTTACTCATAAATGAATAGTCTAACATGGGATGAGAGAGAATAGGAGGAGAAGAAGTGATAATTGTAACAGCTGGGTGCAGAAGGAGAGGACTCAAAAGCTCAACTCAACACAGGCAGGGTTTGTAAGTAAAAATAGTCTTTACTTGAGGCAGTCAGACCATGTAAGACAATAAGACAAGACTAACGAAGAGGACGAGATGTTACAATAATAAACACAGCCACAAAGAGACCAGGGTGAGGCGTGTGCCCTTTGGAGATGCGTCACAAGGGAAGTCATTCACTGAAAAGGATTAGTATGTAAGCCTTCCTCATCACTTAAGAAGGAATATATTGTTTTTGAAATGTGTGGGACCTATATGAAGCCTCATACAATATCTGTGTTTCCTTGCATGTATCCGTATGCGCATTGATCACTGTCTTTGAACTAGCAGAAAGGTAATGTTTGCTGCCCACATTTCAAATTAAGTCTCTCTGTTAAAAAAAGAGCAGTGTATAGCATCTGGAAAGTGTATATCAACACACTGTAGGGACTGTATGGAAATGATTGCAGTGGGGAAGATGACTTTTTAAAAGGCCAGACCCTCCCTATGGCCATTAATATTTTCTTCAAACTATTGCCAGTTATTATGGCTGACATTCAGTAAGCAAAGGGGGGAACTGAGATTCTTCAGCCATCAGTAGAACAGGTTGGGTTGTGCTGAATTTGCATAGTATGGAGTAAAGTTATAAACCTTAAGATTTCAGTCCTGGTTGATTTGGCGACTCCTGTGGTCACCGAGCAACTGGTGTATCAACCAATCAAACCCATGTTGTTTTATCAAAGAAGTCATTCAATAATTTCCCTTTTTTTCTCATCATGCCATAGCCAATGAATGGCTATTGCAGAAAAAATGCTGGCCATAAATAGTATCAAAAATTGTGGTTGATCTCATGAAAATGTAAAAAAAAAAAAAAAAATGAAAACAAATCTGATACATTTAACTTTACCACTGTTTTGTTATGTTGGTTACTATTTATTAAAATCCAGGTCTGACGTTTGCTGTCTCTCAAAACCGACATTATGCTTCTAGGAAGTTAATAAAACTAAAAGAAATAAACAAATTGATGGTCCATGGTGCACGGGGAAAGGCATTTTGTGGACGTGGGTATTTTATATATATAATATTAATATAAAGTAAAAAAAATATATAAAACCCTGCCATTGCTCTCCCAAAACAATCAAACCAACCCTTCCTCCCCCTTTTCATACAGTCCCTTAATGTTAAAACTACAAACCTTAATCGAGCCGCTTTTGGGAACTCTTATAGAAGAGACCCTGCCATCACATTTTCCAGCATTTTCATTATGAACCCCTTTCAAATAAGATTAATGTGCTGCTGATTAACAAGACCATCTGTTACAATGAGTGTAATGTTGGCTGCAAAGGGAATGTTGATTAATGGTATTTGAGCTCACAGCTATTATTCAACCATGACACACATAGCTAAAAATCCACCAGCTATCTCAAAGACGGTGTTGAAACAGGACACGTTATATAAGGAAGGGAGGCCTGCCGGGACTGGTTTGTTGTGGTTTGAAGAGAGTTCTGCTGTGGCTTTATTTCAGCTCACAGCCACACTTGTGTTTCTGTCCTCCACACCAGGCTGAAGATGGTGTGTCTATGTTGGCTGTTGGTGGTGGTGATGGCTTATGTGTGCGTCCCCGGGTTTGGCTCGGTGTGCTGGGACAGCTCCATCTGCAGCAACCTGAGCAACAAGGGGATGTTACTGGTAAGTCAAACTGTCCTCTTCTTCATCTACGTTGTTGCCGTCTTTCTATTTCTTCTGTTACCGCCATCAATGGGCAGGTTTATTTCTTCAACAGATTTCTCACAGGGATTTCAAAGTACTTTCAAAAGCAAAACAAAACAAAAAAATAAAATAAAATAAATAAATCTTCTTCAGATTCTCTTCTGAATCTTTCGATGCTCAACTTCTAAGCCAACACGAATGAGAAGTCCTTATGAAAAATCTACATCTACAATTCCAAGACAACAGAGCAAACTGCTCAGGAGGATCGTGTGACATGATCAAAAGCTCCAGAACAGCTACTTTGATTGTTTTGTGACAAACAAAATGTAGATCTTAAAACAGCTCATTGGCATAATGATGATCAGAAACTTTGTTGTTGTTAAAATACAGTCAATTGCACATTTGTTTTAAAAAGTTTGCTGGTGTCTCTGTGATTCCTTCCCACGCAGGACTGTATTCACCTCTGCATGTCTGTGGTCCAGACTGAATTCCCGGAGCTCAGCACATTGGCCCTGAATGTTAATGATGATGACCTCTTACTCAGGATCCTTCGGGCCAACCTGGTCTCAGAAGACAAAATATCAGATCTGAAAGCCAACAGCGAGCGGCGACGCTCCTATTCGATGGAGCATTTCCGCTGGGGCAAACCATCCGGCCGCAAACGCAGGCCTGTAAAAGTGTTTGCCTCTTCTCTGGAGGGAGGGGGCTCTTCTGAGGGCAGTTTCCCCCATCAGGTTCGCAGGCAGCTGAGAAGTAACGAGGATGAAGCAAAGGGGGACCTGAATGGTGATAGTCATCAAAACCAGGCATTTCTGAGGGCGAGGGTCAGCTCTAAATCACATGTCCCTTTGAGCCTGCAGGAGAGAAAAGATGGGACCTATCGGATGAGTCACTTCAGATGGGGGAGCCCACCTCCCTCTAAACGTAACAGCAGCTTTATGAAGTTGAGGGAAGAGAAACCTCAGAGGCAGCTGGCCAAGCTCTTCAGGAACATTATAGACAAGGATGCGCAGAGGATAATGGGCTGAATGGAGGATGGAAAAAAAGGGGGAAGGGTCTGAAAGAGTCTAATAGCCATTGCATGTTAGTACCCACAGGTCTTAATTTTAAATTACATAAACGTGTCACTATCATTAGCATGTTGTTGAATGTCTTTTCTGGGCCAAATGTTTCAACTAAAGATAAGCAACGAGGCAGTGTTCTGTTGAATAAAAACAACCATGTACCCACCGACTGCCTTGACCTTCTTGGTCCAACTTGTTGCCTTCTTAGTGAGTTTGTTTTTTCCTTGTGGAAACGTCATTATTGATCCAAATGTTTTGTAAAAAGGAAGTAAACAGAGGTGGGTGTGAATGAAAGTTATGTACAGTCCACTGAGTGGTGTCTTTTTGTAAATTAATATCGTATTAAAGGTCATTCTGTTTGTGGCAAACAATAATGGTAATTGACTGATTTCTTTTGATAAGCACAGACTTAAAACATGAACTATAAGGATTATTATGACACCAGCCACCTGATGAAGGGCACACGATGCAGCTGAAAGCTCAAGAAAGAGTATAAAATCTATAACTACACAGGCCTATTTGAATTTTACTGGTGACAGAGAAGGCTGATGACTTGTGGTTTATGTAAACGAAACATGATATAAACATCTGTTGGAGATGAGACTTGAAAAACACTTTAGCAGCCTCTAATGTCCAACGCCTTTGTTCAGCATGTTATGTTATAAAGTAGTTGTTGTTGGCGTTCTTTAAAAAATATATTCTCCTACCAATGTTTTTTCAAAATATCGTTGGATCAGAGTTTCTAGGCTAATGAATTAACGTGTCCTGTTGAGGGCTGTAACAGTAGGAGAAAAGACGCTGAATTTCATTCTGATAAACCACCCAATCAGATGACAGGCATGGAAATGGCAAACACACAACACATGCACTGATGCAAGTAATGTAACAGAAACACGACGAGCACCGTTGAGGAAACTTAACAATTGCTTGATACTGCGTTGAACACTGCAACCGACTGAGCAGTCAAGGTTAACCATCAGTAACAAAATAAAATCAGAAACAGATCTTTTATGGTTACAGACAAATTTATTGTACAATACAGCAACATCACTAGCATGCAAAGTCAGGTATGACACTCATAAGGCATTTTCTCCATGTAAAAGCTGCCTTCGTCACTAGGTAATCCCGTTTTTAAAGTGCAAAGTTCACAGAATGAATAGATTTGACCTACAGCACTACGTTGTAAACAGATCTATTAACCAGACATGTAATGACAAAAGTAAGATTGGATTACCGTCAGTTAACTTTACATTACACGATGCAATGACAACTAGCACACCGGTAGATTTACAGGTCTTCACTGCGAAGTTGCGAGATGCTGAAAAGACAGTTTTACAAGGTGTCACTGGAAGGTTTCGACAGCTGCACATTGCTCTTAGATTAGCTCGCTCTTCACTAACGTGGTGGAAAGAGTCACTGGACAAAAACTGTAAACTGCGTTTGAAGAGTTTGGTCTTGGGTAATGACGATAAAGACACACATGAACAAATACACTCACTCACTCACACACACGCACACACACACACTGACAAAAGGGGTAAACATGAACAGACAATCTGATACACTCGCATTGTGTGGACATAAATATACATACAGAGGACACTACGCTGTAAAAAAATAAAATAAAAAATAAAACAAACAACCGACTGGACTGTAACACATGACGATCAGGTACAAACCAGACACTGTCCTTTACATTAAACAAGATGGTTGCAAGATGGCTGCAACACGTTTCACGTCCGATGCAGTTAATTCACAGAAGCACAGGAGCTCTTACGTCACAAAACTGAACCATCACAGCACCACGACAACAGAAGGTACAATTTAAAAACACACAAAAGGATGTGCTACCAACGGTTGGGCCGTGTTAGCGAGGCTAGTGCCAAATTATTGCCATTATACTTTGTTTTTATACCTGTGTGTGTGTGTGCACACATGCACACACACACAAAATGGCTTTTTAGACTTATTTAAGTGTTGCTGAATGCGACAGATGCACTGCTGGGAGGCTGCAGCGGCAGTACAGCGTAGAAACAGAGTGCAAACTCATTCCAGCAGGACTGAGGGTGTAATGGCAACAATACAGGGTCATGATTGTGGTGCTAAAACCTGTCTCAAAATCTGTGGTTTTCTTCCCAGATCCTATCAGATGGGCTCATGAATACTTCAGCGGGACACATTCAGACTTCACTAGTGTGATCTACTGGCCTCGAGACGATGCAGATTTCTACTGTGGGCTGTTCAGACTCTCGTCAATACATTTGATTTCATGTGTTGCTTGTTATTTATTTGATAGCAAGATTTTAACAAAAGTATCCGAATACTAACTAAGTAGCTTTCTCCGTTATCTATGGACACAATCAGTGCAGTGGCAGTCTAAAATTAGAATATACAGTATATATATATACACACAAAACACAAAAACATCCCTACTCTGTACATCTTCTTAAAGATTTATATATTTCTCTGTATATACACATTTATATGGAAAGGAGAAAAATAAAAGATCCTTAATTATCATGTAGTGTTTGATCTGGTAAACATCACAGTAAACACTTCAGATCTTCAGAAGTCTAGTGTGGACGTGACTGTGGCGCAGTGTGTGTTTTTGTGTATGGTTTAACTTGAGTCACCTGTAAGGCACACTCACTTTGGAGGATAGCACACAGATCGACAGTTGTCTTTCATTTAAACCACGGCTAAAAATAACAATAATAACAATAGTTAGAAAAAAACTAGGTGCTGGAAATAAATGCCCGTCATGAAAGAAAAAGCACTTTTGGCTAACACTAAAAAGGCAAAACAAAAAAGCATTAAACACTGAAGATGAGCTGTTCAAGGGCTGAGTAACATGGGAGATGGGAAGGAATAGCTTTGTTTACATACACATAAATACACTGTCAAGTAAATTAAAATGCATCTAATTGACATACACTCTTCCTTAGCCATAACATAAAACAAATTAAAAAAACATAAAATCACATGAGAAATAAGCAAGATTGATCTAATTTTGTGATCTAGGGTAGTATGGCACCCTGTAAGGAACAAACAGGTCAAAAGAATGTCCAAGAACGTCAGCGCTATCAGAAATGTCCAGTCACAGGGCGTGCAACGAGTCAATTCATTCTACAGCCACTCAATTTGTCCTCACAGTTCTTGGCAATTTCTAAATTTGAAAATCCAACCAGTGGAGTTTCTACAGACATGTAAGGAGAACTGAGGGAATTAAATGTTTGTTTTACTGCTGCATTTATTGACACGAGCCAGCTGGCTTGCTTGCTTTGGCTGCGATCACAGGGTAAAAGAATTCAGACAGCTAGGTCAATCAAGAAGTGGCTTGTTCTTTAGTTGGCTTCAAACAACTGTGGTTTTCTCCTCATCCACTGTGGTTGTTTGATTCCATGACAAGATGCCTTTACAGTGAGGATCGGTTGCACCCCCCCCCGCCCCGCCCCGCCCCCCATACATAGTTCTGTAACTTTGCTGTGGACTTTCTGGTCTAGTACACACACAGGTCAGGAAACTTCATCTCGTAGATGGGTACAGACCGACTCTGGCTTTGGCCATAACCTGATGAAATGGTTCCAGATGGGCTGGGCGGGGGTCTGAATGGGAAGAAGAAGCAGTCATTTTCATCTTCATCACTACCATCAATGTCACTATCGCTCTTTCAACAATTATTCATCAAATACTATTTCATGGGGAATATCTCAAAGCACCGTCTCTTACCTGATTGTAATCTCAAAGATCTGATTTAGTTTGCTCTGCAGTAGTGTAGCCTGGAAGAGACAAAGACATCACATAAGAAAACAGTACAAAGCAGATACAAGAAAACAGTCTGAAAAACAACATGCATAACAGGACAATGTTTTTGATGTACCCTGGCACCGCAGTGGGCAGCTATTTCCTCAAAGGGGGCCTTCTGAAACTTCTCCACCACTTGTCTCCTCCGCTCCCTCTCCTGCTCCTCCATACCCACACTGTCCACTAGAGGGAGACACAAACAGTGTTTAAATTTCAATAATGCATTATGCTGTAGTATATTGTGTATTGAAAGTAATAATGTGGCATCTGTACTTGAGTGACAGTTCTTACAGTAGTGAAGGAAATCTTAACAATTGATTCCCCCGAATGTTGTTTTGTTTCTGCAGCCTTTGGCAGCTTATTTCCATTGTTAATTTCATTGCAGCTAATGAGTATGATAAAAAAAGTTACCTAAACTAACACGTTTGTTTATTTTCTGTGGTTTTAACTACACTGGAGCCCCATCAATACAAAGTTTTTAAGAAAAAAAGCACACGTCATTCCATGGATACTTTAAAATGTTAAAAAAGTTGATGAGTGAATGGACATACCAATGGCATTTTTCAGGGTTTCAAATGTGATCTCCTCTGCTGGTGTCCTCTGCAGAACAGAACAAGAAAAAGGTAGCACGATGCAGTAATAAGGTAAAATATCTCTCGAGAGGTGAAAAGCTCTATGCTGACATTTTTTCACTAGGGCTTAACGTCCTTATAGGAGGTATTATTTGGGTTATAGACCATGAAATTGTTGTTAATGCTTTTTGCCTTTACCTCCTCTTTCTCTGGACTGTTTCGGGACTCCACCTCCACCTGCAGTGAGATGGTCTCCCCAATACTCTTTCTCTTGGACAGACGGTCCTCATCTGGAAAGACAGTGATGCATTGATGCATTTATTAAATGTGTAAAACCCAAATAGAAAAACAGAGAGGCTTTGATGGTCTGACAAATGAATGAAAAGTGCATCCAAAAAGTTGCCAACGTTAGAGGAGGACTGTCCTTCAACTCAATGATCCTGACTCAAGCCCCAGAGCTGGAAAAGGGTCTGCCCTGATGAAGTGTCCTTCAACTAAACATGAAGTCCCCACAAGCTCCAGGGGAGAAGTTCAGCTCTGCATTTCCATACAGGAAACAAAAAATCACCCAGACAAAGCTGCCATGTCCACAAAGATCATTATTTACTTGGAGAGAGGAGCACATTACTCATTTTAAGAATTCTTCCACTTCCACGATTGACTTTTGAACTTTACATCATAAACAAGAGATGTATTGCTTGAGCTCCTCACCAGTATACTGCGGGACATAAGGTGTAGCCAGTCTCTCTGTGTTATAACCGCTGCCTCCAAGGACCTCTGTGATCTTCGACTGGAGGAACAAAACATCCCCTTCTACCTTCTCCAGTGAAGAAGGCAGCCTAGGAAGAAAGAGGGGTGGAGATTTTGTTTGATTTCATGTTTAAATATCAAATTTAATGTTGGTATGGTTTGGGAGAAAGGAGCATTGAATGTGGCTGGGACATACTTGGGATTATCAATGAAGACATCCTCAGGCAAAAGGTAGGGACTTTCTTTCTGTCTCACCTCAATTACCTGAAGGGCAGAGGGAAAAAAGGTAGTTCATTAAAAGAGGTTATTGGTATTCAGACACACACACACACACACATATATATATATATATATATATATATACACACACACACAAAGAAGCCCAGGTGCAGACCTCATGTATGTGCTGGCAGAAGGCTGGGACGGTGGTGAGCTGGCAGATAAGGTTGAGGTAGGCGGCGGCGAGGGCATGAACAGCACAGCGGTTATAAACAGGCAGAGCCTCGTCGGTGGACAGAGCCAGGTCCTGAGCAGGAAACAAAGAGACTATAGACTTTAGACTTGGTTTCATAAATCTTGGACTGTGCCCACTTATCTTGTGTTGTTATATTTATATGTTTTATTTATTGCTAGATTTACCACTCATCTTTAAAAGAGGTATTACCATTTTTTTCAGATATTTCGTGATCGCTGTTGCACTCATAAAATGCTTTGTATTTAGATAAGTGCTATACAAGTACAATGAATAAGTATATTATGACACTGATCACTGTAGTAGTGTTACTGCAGTACAAGTACAACAAGTTAATATTACACATATATATGTGATTGAGTACCTGCAAGGCGAGTGCCAGGCGGATGAGGTCCACCACCACCTCTTCGTTGGCCAGCTCCACGCTGAGAAGACCCAACAGAGCGAAGAGGCTCTCGTAGTGATGCCGACCGCTGCTCTGCTCCTTACAGCCCAGGTAGATGTGTCGGTACAGCTGCTGGCCGTGCTGCGGGTAGGATGCACAGAGAGGGTACTCGAGTTTAAGTATTCGTTCTGCATCACAAGTGTAAATATTTCTATGTTCGAAGTTCAGAAACCGAACCTTTTTCATGAATAAGTTGTCCTGTCTGGAGCACTTGTCAACTTTGAGCTTGAGCACAGAGATGTCCGAGATGATGCTGCACAGAAAGAAGGCACAAAGGTTAACACATATTGTCACTGACAACAGCCGAGCTCCAGCACACTACAAATTAGGCCCCACAATATACACACTAAACCTGCAGACACATCCACACACCTTATGTTGGAGAACTTGGGCGTGTTGTCATGCCTGTCAATGAGACTGAGAAGGATTTGGAGCACCAGCAGCCGAACCTCTGGATCCTCTGTTAGAGAGAAGGACAGCAGTGGCTCCAGGAACGAGCTGGGCAGTGCTGTCAGCATGTTGGTGGTCTGGAAACCTGCCGTCACCTGAGAGATTGATCATCACAAGACGTTTGTGTTTTACAACGTTCCAAAACATGAAGAGCATTCAGGAATACTCTTCTGGTTTGGACTGAAGCGAGCACTGGGTTCACCTCACGTCAGTCCTACACTGGAAACCTGGATGGATGGGTGCTTTCATGAGCACATATTTAGGGTTTCGTAAAAATGACATCACCAGAAAAGTAGCCTTGATTGCGCAAACATTCCTTAGATCATGGGAAGACAGATGTGAAGCCGTTCAGAGAAATGAAATGATTAAAGAGTGATGTTGGAAGAATTCTTAGACCATGAGAGAACTGCCAAAACACACATGGTTAGTAGAAAGTTATTTTCTCAAGAGATGCAAGTTTGATAAGACTACAGCTAATGAAATAAAGTGTCACCCTGACTGACTAGACTTCATTTAGTCCTAGTCTAAAGTTATAGCACTGTGAGAATCACAAATACCAACACTATTAAATTACCTCCTTTCTTAAAATGATAAAATGCACTAGTTCAAAAGGTCAAACTCTGACACACACTTATTCTATATTATTTTCTATTATTATTTATTTCACATTTGTTTAAAAATACTGTTCTTGCATCTCCTGCTTCAAAAATCTATAAAGAAAAACACATTTATGAAATATTCTAAATGAATAATAAGGTTGAAAACTTACCTGGACCAAGGACTTAAGTAACATGACCTGAATCATCCTGGTACCCTCAGGCCTGGAGATGAAAGCAAATGAAGATGCATATTCAAACCCTTAAATTTCACAGGCATTCAGGTCTACACAGGTTTGTTTACAAAGTACTGTTGATTGAAGTAAGATGGAGAGTTACATAAACGCATGCAGCATTCAGTTTTGTGTGCATGTATGTGTGCTCTCGGAAAAAGTTGTACAAAGGGAACATGTGTTTGTGAGTAACTTACCCAGAGCCTGTGGAGGGCAGAGCTGGGTGGACACCAGGGACAGGGATCTTGCCCATGATGAAGAGCATGACCTCTGACCTCTGGTATGTTGGTAGAGTGTTTGCAAACGACCCTGAAAGAGAGAGAGGACAGAGAGATGAGCGTCGGATGGATAAGAAGAGGATTTGCAGCAAAGGAAAAAAAAAAGAGGGAGATGTGTGGAGAGAAAAAATAAATGAATTCTGAACAAAACTCACACATGTACGCACATGCATAAACACACACACACACACACACACACACAGACTCACCGATGGTCCTGATGACAGCCTCCTGCAGCTGCCTTTCCTCATGAGCTTTGATGATCTTGGTGCCGATGTTGGTGCTGCCGTCATAGGATCCGGTCAACTCGTAGTCCACACTGAGACGAAGCTGCCGCAGCAGGGTGTTAAACACTTCCAACACTGTGGGGCCTGCATACACAAACAGAGAATAATCTGATGCATCATGTGTCTGATCCCACTTACAACGTGCCAGCCGGTACCTTAGTGTGTATGTGTGTGTGTGTGTGTGTGTGTAGTGTGTCTGTCTTCTGTCTTCTTACCGACAGAGCCGCTGGCTGCGATGGCAGCTGCCTCTAGCAAGACTTCCACTATCCCAGCTCGCACCGTGGCTGAATTCTTGCTGTTAGCATCCAGGTGGCCGAGAAGCTGCTGGATTACCAAGTGAGAGTGCTGCGACTAAGAAAGAAGGAGAGAAGGAATGAATGAATAAATGAAACCAGATTGAAAATAACAAGACAAACATAGGAGAAAGAGCAAGAAATAGAAGTGGTAGAAAACTGGTCATTCAACCAGGTAGGAAACTAAAAGCTTTGGAGAGCAGACACGTCACTGACTTGCTTTTTTCATTCAGATCCAAAATGAATCACAGCTATGAGGAGAAGGGTTAATGCCCAAAAGGAATCTTCAAACATTTATTAAGTAGGCTGTAAATCAGTGACAACTCCATGAATACTGGAGCATGTTTCTACTTTCCACGCCTACAACATGTGATAATCACTTAAAAAGATAAAAAACATGGTACTGTGTAAATCACAGTCCATTTGGACCTGGATTTGAGGTCAACGGTGTGAAAGAGAGAAAAAAAGGGGTGAGGAAGAGGTCATTGTGGATATGTAGGCACTGCATCACTCACCTGGATGGAGTACATGATGATTTTGAAGCAACGCACCGCAAAGGTCTTTCCCTCCCATAGAGAGTGGTTATCTAAGTGCCTGGGGGAACACAGACAGGAGGAGAGAGATGGGGAGGATACAGAAGACGTAATTATACAGTGCAAGCTGCAGAGCAGCAAGGGATAGACAGTAAATATATAGTTCTCCAAAACAAAATCAAGACTCCATATGTGTTCTTTACATTTAAAAATGATGTACACAACAGAAAAATGGAGCAGGACGGGAGAGTTACTTATTTGATAAAAATGCACAACCAAACATGGACGACGATGTACTGCAACGTTTACAGTCCACAATCAATAACTAAATAATCAGGATCAAGATTACAATATCCATCAAACACGATCAAGGTCATTACCGCAGGATCTTTATGTACATAGAGACAGAGGCAGGGATAGAGTGATATAAATCTGTATGAAACGGACAGAGACAGTGATGAATGGACAAGAGCTGGTCTCACACGGCACATGGCAAGTGAGATGAATTGAAGGGAAAATTGAGAGGAAACTTAAAATGGATAGATTAAGAGTGTTCAAAAGGAATATACATTTAATATATAACTGCACAAGAAAATGGTAACTAGACTTGTGCTCAGATGGATTCTGGAGTACAAAAAAATATCAATAAAGGCCTTAATAAAGTCCCTGAAACTCCCAACATCCTACTTTGTATTTTTGATGTCTTTTCATGTTGTTATCCATATCCAGATCTCTGAACTCTTATGGTCAGCATGCTACTCAAACCATACCAACAACTTCAGTGAAATATAAAGCAGGACCGATTACAAACACCAGCTGAGATGCAGGGAATAAAAAGGAATAGGCGTTAATGTCTAGGGCTCAGAGAGATACAGGCACAAAAGCACATGCAGTGAAAGGGAACGGCTGAGACAGAAAAACAACAGCAGAGCTGAATTGATTCAAATAAGTGAGAGACGGAGGAAGCGTGAGATGGACAGAGAGACAGACAACTGTAAAGAATACACTAATTACAGAGGACCAGGCTCAGAGACATCCACAGTTAAATGAAAACATCACAAAAGATGACCTTAGAAGCACGATAAAGCTACGAAAAAGCAGGGAACCTGTCAGAAAACAACTATAACTGTAATAAAATTACAACTTTGCAAAGCAGACCTTAACCTAAATGCAGTATTATACAAGTTAAACATCCCATCTGCAAACTATGCACTCACGTCTAGTCAGAAACAACTATGTAACCTTGCATTGACCTTGTCGCGCCCCCTTGGCCAATCAGTGCACAGATAAAAATGCTGCAACGTAGCACTAAGATGCATCCTTCCTTCAGGTTTAGTCAATACGTCAAGAACGTATAACAAAAAGAGGATAGCTCTCGTGCATAGCAGAGTTTTTAGGGGCTGCCTCACATCAGCACGGGTGTGACTGCATTCTTGATGTTGCCATAGGCGGCTCGTCCCAGGAGCTCCCTGAAGCAGCGCTCCGTCAGCTCCACCGGGCTTTCCTTCTCCTTCTCCGATGCCTGCAGCGGAGAGGGGGAGCGGCTGGTAGGGAGCGATGCAGGTGAGAAAGCAGAAAAAGAAGGAGAGGAGAGGAAAGTGCAGGGAGGAGGCGAAGAGAGGGAGGGGAAGGCGAGTCGGGAGGTGGAAGAGAGGTACAGAGAGAGAGAGAGAGAGAGAGAGAGAAGGGAGAGAAGAGGCAAGAGTTTGAAATCAGTTTGATTCAATAACACTAACATTTCCACAAAGGCTCAATTTTACACCGAATGCTCTCTAGACTGCTGTGTCGCTGCAGCCTTCCTCCGGACTTTTTTCCCCTGCAGTTTTGTCTGCAGTGAAAATGAAGTGACCGTCGTGTGTGTAGACATTTGTGTTGCACATCGGTTATCACCATGGGGGACATGTCTGTGTCTAAGTTTGTATACATGTGTGTGGGCACTCACACTGTGTCCAGCCTTTCTTTATCCTCATGCATAGTTAAAACCTCCACCATAATAACTCTATCTTGGTCATGACTAGCCTCGGGTGGTCCAGCAATGATGACATTATTTATTAACAGCCTAACTCTTTCATCTCTCCTGCTGCTGCTGCTGTGGAGGAAATGTGACTTCCTGTCTCTCAGTGGCTCCTCAAACTTCACTCAAATCCAATAAAAGAAGACCAAGAAAGAAATACAGGATTAATAATAACTTCAATTAAGCCATTTTCTTTTAGCGCTGCAAATGTGGAAATGTTGTTGAAAGGTTTATCATTTGTGCAGCCACTCTCATTGGCCCCTGTCCAATTGAAAAGTGCATCTTAAAACACCCACAGGAGACTTCATTCTGAGGTCACCCTAATAGCCTCTCACTGCACAGTTTTGTCTAATGATTTGGAAATAATTGGCATTAGAAAAAAAATCTGCATCAGCGTCATCTCAAAGCTTATATGGCTACTACAATCTGATCTCACATCTGCTTTTATCAAACAATTCACAGAGGCTGTTTTTCAGTCTGGAGTGTGTACAAGGCGTGTTTAAGGTGAGGATCGTTTTCTGCTGAGGCAATAATAAAATTGCTTGGGGAACATAAAGACTTCAGGCACCTTCACACAACACATTAAAACCAATCAATCATGTTGGCATTTGTTCTTGAGGTATAACACACATAACAGATTTTAGTATCTCCAGAAATAAACTTCCCACAGAAATTAGTCTCAACTGTCAGGAGGCTTTGCTGTGCCTGAAGTTGATCTTTAAATGAACTTGGACATGTGCATGGGGATTAATGTAGAGAAAAATGCACCATCTGTGAGTTTAATTAGACTCTGTACTGACTGCTGTGGCTGAACTCAAAGTGGGGAGGAATGGAGGATGCACAGCAGGCGCAGACCTCATAACACACACAGAGCGAAGGGAAGCTGAGAGGGAAATGTGTCAGTCTGTCTCTGTCCCTTACTGTCCATCTGTCTCTCTCTTTCAATAACCTCTCCATTTCCATCACTCTACTTTCTATTATCTACCGTATACCCAATCTTCCAATGTTCTTCTTGATGCCCTCCCCCTTTGCTCCCCTAACCTTCACATCTCAGCATTGACGTCAAAGCGAATTTCAGTATGTGGAAGGCTGCCAAGCGAGGGAGGAGGGAGGCTCCAAACACTCACTCACTCACTCACTCACTCACTCACTCTCACTCTCTCTCTCTCTGGCAAACTCCAGCTCTCAATGCTTGTGAGGCTTTTTTTTTTCTCCATCCATTGCACTATTTCTGTTCATGCTCTCCCCCTTTTTCCTCCAATCCCCTGGTCTCTTTGTCCTTGGATGCTGCAGGTGGGGCGCAGAGCTGTCAGTGGGTTCATTCAGTGATGACAATAATGATGAATGATGTGGGTGATGGCTGACCAGACAAATATGGTCTAACATAAGACAAACAAGCACCAATCGGCTACAACACAAGGGCTCTGGACTGTGTGACCAGGGCAAGGCGGGTCAACGCGGGTCAACGCGGACCCGTTTTGGGTCATCACCTTTCTCACCACACGTTGGCACAGGCTGGCCTGTTGTGTGAGGATGACACGGTAACATCAGGGGCCATATTTACCAGCCTTAAACTGCAGAAAGGATTTTTTGTAACTTCAATAAAAGTGCAAAATATGTAACAGTAGCTAATATTTATAACAGGCTGTTAAACTTAATGGAAGGACTTGCAGTGTGTTTGAGCCTTTTAGTAGGTAATATCTTCCATCCATTTTCTACATAATCCACATTATCTCATTAAATATGGTCATATAAGCCATATGAAGGGAATGAAGTGATCTGAAAAACCACCGGGATATGGCAAGTAGATGAATCTACTTGCATACAGTAGATTTTAAAAAAAGAACACTAGGACATTTCCATTAAATATTTGTGACAGGTCTGATGAACAGCAACATACAAAACACAATCAGTTGACATTTTCCTTCTGAACACTCACCTCTCTGTGCGCTCTCCACTCTGCAGGTTGAAAAGCAGAGAGGGGACAATCTTGTCCATGTGCTGAGGGTCCCAGATGTTGGCCTGCAGTTCATCATTCACAGTCTTCCTCACCACACCTTGCAGGCCCTTGATACCTGCCATGCGGATCCTGGAGGTGACAGACGCAGACATCATTTGACTGGTAACTGAATCTATAAATGGATGATTATATTTAGGAAATCACAGTTTTTTTGTCTGTATCTGTCAGTGTTTGGCTGTTACCCTTTAATTCTGCAAAGCTATATTTAGCTGTTCAAAGATGTCACTTTGTCTATTTTCAGCAGATGACAACACGATCACTTTAAAAAGGATTTAATTTTGTTTAAGGAGAAACAAAAAAGTCCAGGGGCAGCAGTAGTCTAAAAAAAGACTTCCTGAAGTCGTCTAAAAACAACAATAATTCTTCCTCTAGTGCAATCAAGCATCTGTCCACTCACTTGGTGCGGATGTCAGGGTCCTCGAAGCTAGAGTGGCACATCTCACTGAAGCGCGACACAAAGAAGTCATAACTGCGGTGGTACGATGGTGTATCCTCTTCTATGTTGGCAAACTTCACAAACTGGGAAGGGAAGAAGAGACGGGGGGGAATTAAATACATTTTCATGTCAAACTGAAAGTCTACAACTCAAGAGATTTACAGTAATAAGTCCGCTCCTCAAAAGCCTGATTTTATTAAGAGTTTATTTCAATTTGATTAAACATTGTTTAATGAAATAACCCTAAATCCCCATGGTGAATATCTCCTAAATCAAAGTCAAACCACAGCGCCATAACATCTCATTAGGAGTGAAAAGCACAGGGCAGAGGGGGGCTCTCCCACTGGGCCAGAAAATGTCACCATTTAAACACACTGACATTTAACTTCACAACATTCTCCAGTTAATAAATTATGAACTATGAATTATTGTTTTTTACAATCGAGAAAGAAAGGAAACTACCTGAAGCAAAAATTTTATAATGAATATTCAGCAAAGCAGATGGTAATTAAAGTACAAAAATCCCCCATTCAAAAATACAGGCTGGATTAGTGCAGTAATGCAAGAATAAAAAGAGAAGAGTTCATGTAGAAAATGAACATCTAAAGAAGCCCTTTGTGAATCTATTTCCTGTGTACAAAATGAGTGTTTGGAGTGGTTTCGAAATTAAATGAAGTACCCTTGAGCAAATTAAATGAAGTGAACCCATAACTGCTCTTGTGAAGCTGCTCAGCTGCTGTACTAAATTGCTGCAGCAGTTGATACCCAAAAACTGCCCAGTATTACTGTCAGCTTCAAGGTATCAATGCATCAACTCTGTGTCTGCTGAAACGAACTCTTTATCTGATTGAAAGCTTTAAGAATAGCCTCTAAAACTATAGGCGATGGAGAGCTGAGATTATGAACATTTTTGTTGCAGCCAAAGGCTACACCAGGAGAAACCTTTTCTATCACAGAGCCATCCACAATAGTAACAGCAAGGCGACAGGAACACCAACTCAGGTACTGATGTGTTGAAGAGCTGGCTTGTGTTAGAAAGGGCTCTGCAGTGCAAGGTTTTAGGTCAGTGAAACGTGCAAGAAAACCTGGCCATGCTTGAGTCCTGTGGTGATAAACTCTCTAATCCGCTCCCTTCACCTCTCCCAGACTCTGTTCTGCTTAAGATGAGCCATACAGCGCACACTAAGAGGGAAAATGCTATGTGGTAGCTGTTTGCACTGAAAAATACAGTGTATTAATAGTTCTATGTGTGAGGAAGCTCAGGGTTTTGTCGGCCCTGAGTGAATGGGCTGAACAATTAGAGTGAAACAAATCCCAATCAATATCTTCATGTTCAACAACAGGCAATCCAAATGCAAAGCTTTAAATGAGCACATACGGCAAAATTCCTCAACTATTGTAGTAAATAGCACTGTGATGCACAATTAATTATGCAGCACTGATGTGTGTGTGTCTGTATACATGAGTGGGTCAGCGCATGGCCTTGCATTTGTCCTAAATACACACCCATGAGTGTGTGCAAGGGAGATTGATAGCATGAAGATTATGAGCTTGAGGCTGGCGTGTCTCGTCAATCTGTGTAGATGACTGCAGAGCTTTGCCCGTGTGGTCTGCAGCTAATCTGATTTCCTTTATATGTCCTCCACTGACCCGGCTTCCCACATCACAGGACACTCATCACACCCACTCCCTCTGCCCATCACTCTCTCTCTCTTGCTGAGCTCTGATCTTCCTCAAATACTAATGCAGTATTTCTCTCAAGGTTAACATCTTTTACTTTGTGCCATCACTTAAGGAAAGTAAATGCACTCTGTCAACTTCTGATTGGATAATGCCCCTAAATCCACTGAAATGGGCAGAATTTGATGCGACAGAAAAGCTTAGAAACTAAGGCACATTAGAACCACATTAGTGACTAACAGTTTGAGGATGTGGGAATTTATCTAAATTCATATCAGTAAAACAAGCTGTGTTAGTTTCTTGTGACCAAACATGTATGGCTAGGCATAGCCACACATTGTCTGTATTTGGCTTCTACAGCATATTGAAACTGTACATCCTTTGAAAAACGACCTTAAATGAAATCATGCAGACTTCACGTTAAACAAATTTGGATAGTGCTTTTACTCTCTCCCTAAATGCAACAACTAAGTTTCAAGACTTAGAAAGAAAGTTCAATACAACATCACTTGATTTGACAACAAATTTACTGTCAGTTATCACAGTGATGTCAGTTTGTTGAAGATACTTTTCATACTGTATTTCTTTCACAAAGCAATATAGTTCTAGCTAAAGAAAATGCTAAATGCTTAACATAAAACAAGGAACAAAGCCATCAGTTTTATAATGTGCAGGGTTTTCTTTGTTTAATTGTTTTATAGCTACACAACTATAAAACATCTGACAGACTCTAGTAACTAGTAATATAATTCCAGAAACTCACAGAGTTGGTTCCTAGGATCTGCAGGTTGGGTTTGTCCGACTCTAGCAGCTTGCGCACCATCTTGAGGAAACTCTCCACAAACAGGTTGATGCTCTGACAGTGGCAGGCCATCAGCAGCTGGTCCAGAGCTTCCATGGCTATGCACACATACCTGAAGAGACAAAGAAACATCTGGATGACACCATTAACCCTGGAGGAACATATAATCTGCATCTGGATTTCACATATGGATAATAATAAAACTAAAATGTCTAACTGCACACAGCAGCAGAAATCAAAATGTGATATGCTCTGCCAGACAAACTCTGGAGACACGCACATTGAACAGATTTCAGCCGGACTCTGCCAAGTGTAAATGTAATCTGCACAGGCTGTTTGCATTGGCGAGAATCATCGCAGTGCGTCCTAGTCATGAGTCATAAACAAAAAACAACAACTTCTGTGGCATATAAAGTAAGTACAGAGTGTGCAGAAACATCACCGTCGATGACCGTAATCCAGCCATGTTGTTTTTGTTAAAAAATAGGCCAACCTGCCTCCATTTTTGATTATACAGAAGGAAAAGTGTCAAGAACGCATACATACTTGGTGTGAATGCAATGGCATAATTTTACAATTCCTTATCCTGTCTGCATGTGGGATACATGTGATATGTATCCTTTTAAATTGACCTATAAAGGGGGTCTTTAAAGCACAATCTTAAGCTCTTTGATGGACTGCCTCTATGATGAAAGGCTATTCCATGCACCACTTTTCCTATTACTTCATAGCAAAACAACATCAAATTCTTTTAATGTATTAGCTTTAATTGTGCTGAATTTAAAATCAGTTCATGTGTGGCAGAGAATAAATAATACACTGTGTGCAAATAGTTTGTCAGGGCAGAGACAGCTTAAGTGACTATTTTGAATGGAGACTGAGTGGTGATGCTCACCCGTATCTGTGTCGGGCCACATCCCTTGACAATCTCTCAGACAGGTAGGCTCCGATACGGTCGAGCTTCTCCGGAGCTGACAGGGCGTAGAATGTCAGCTTCTCCATGTTGGCCTTCACCAGCCCATCCTAGGACGGTGACAGGGGGAGATAAAAAGAGGGGGAGGGTGAACATGATAGAGAAAACAATCAAGTTTTAGTTTTCTCATTAACATGGTTTAGAATACTAAAGGAGTAGTTCATCCATAATGTCAGAGGAGATGTACATGAGGCTGGTGTGTCCACAACTAGGCCATAAACATTTCTGGGCTAATGCAATAGTGTGTGTACTGAAGCGTGTACTTCTCCTCTAAACCCAAATTGTAAGAGTATAACTAGATCACTAAGTTTCACCTCCTACTTTCCCCCTTGACCAGACAGAAGAGCAGTGAAGTAGGTCAAGGGGGAAAGTAGGAGGTGAAACTTAGTGATCTAGTTATACTCATACAATTTGGGTTTAGAGGAGAAGTACATGCTTCAGAGGAGAGAGCTAAAAGCATCTGTGGTCCACCGAGATACCATTTACATTCTGACAAGAGCCAAGAACATGCAGTAGATGAAGTAGCACTCCCAAAAAAACAGAAAGTAGGGTAAACACCGTTTTCTTTCTGCAAAATTGATGGTTTGATAAGATAAGACTACAATGTGAAGGAGACGTGGGGACTGGTAGAATGTGTTGAGTTATACACTCCAAGTTGCCTGTACATAGTTACGCAAGGCAAAGTGACTCTAAAAATACTAACTGTGATACAGGGGCAGAATATCATTCATCATTTACAAAGAAACCCTGCAGGAAAATCCAACTAAATGTTGGAGACAAACAGCTCAATCAGACCTTACTGACTCTTCCCTGATCTACGAGCTGATTTAGATGTTGGGTCAACAACATGACACCCTAAAGTAACGTCACACTTCTTCATCACAGATTGTACTTTATAGCATTTTTCTTTACAATTAACACTTTAAATGACAAAGGCACTTGCAAATGACAAGGTAATACAAAATGTAAACAATAAAGAAGAACATATATTAAAACATCAATTATTGGAGACTGGGTATTGATAATATTTTATTAAATCAAGATTGGCTCTAACAGGATAAGAGGCTTTCTGTTACACACAGGTGTAATTAACGATGGCTGCCTTATTCAATTTAAGATTTTCCAGTTCCGCAGCCTTGCTATTATGCATGCCCACTCATTAGCATGGCTTCCTGCCACACCTACATGAAATGGGGGCCTCATTAATGTTATTAGTTGCACCTGTGCTTTTCCTGCAAGGACAAGTCAAAATGTCTGCAGTGAAAAGGGGGCCTCTTCCTGTCATCAGAGGCTTATTCTAGAGGTCAGCACAAGGCGACAGCTCTGCTTCTGTCTGCTTCTCTAAAACATCCTGTGGCTGGAATCCATTAGCAATCACACAGCCAGAATATTGCAGTTCGCTATAAAACCACACCCTCTAATTGAAAAGCTGAATTTTTGTTTTTGTCTTGTTTTAGAGTCAATCATTTTCTAGTTGGACTCACAGTGCAGGCTTCTGTAGACAGTTAATAGAGTAAATCAAGGAACGTCTAAGAGACTCTTTGTAGTCTCTTCCTCGCTGGTAAACTCCAATAATACCCTATCCGATTTAAACTAGTAATGTACACTACTGTGGGGACATTTTGTGTGTGCAGGAGACACACACAGAGAATACAACCTATATTTTAGCCCCAATTATCTGGGAGAAACACTGAAATACAGTAAATGTGTACACACATACCCACATGCTCACACAGTGTTACACAATTTTGAGTAAATGTTATCAGAAGGCTTCATTATTCCCAAGCTGCTGGGATGCCGTTAGTTACAGTCTAAGCCTAACTTAGAAGCCATTTTTGGGAGCACAATGAGCAGGTGCACATGCACGCACACACACGACAGGGAAATTAGGTCTGTGTGTGCTAGTATGTCCCGTGTCCTGCAGTTTTTGGCTGCAGATCTGTAAAGGTAAGGTAAAGTAGGTTACTGCAGTAGCACAGAGGCACTTATGAAAAGTTTGCCCTGCAACAAATCAGCTACTGCTTCTCCACCCAAATAAATTCTCTTTATGACTCATCTGTATCAGATCTCACTTAATAAGAGAAAACGGGAGCAAACATGAGGTCGTCTGTGGTTTGACACCAACAGCTTTGAAGAAGATAGTTAGGTATGGAGGCGGTGCAAAGTTTTCTTATCACCTCTACCTCACTCTTCCTTAATCATAAGACATTATAACACTGTGTTTGTATTTACCTGCCAAGGGAATCAATGGAAAGCTTCCAGCTAAATCTGGTACAGCTCATTATTTCTGCCAATTTCTTCTCACATTTTTGATATATGTGTTCTGTTGTGCCCTGTTCTTGTCTAAATTAAACTTAGTAACATAGAAAGCTAAGCTAATCTTTACAAAGACAGTGGAGCTTCTTTAGATAACAATTTCCTTACCAATAATTGAACAAATGAAATTAGAAGGATACACAATTTCTATACAGAATCATACAGAAGACAGGGGAATAGTTCAGACAAGCATAGCTGTGTGGGTTAGGAAATGCATTACTAAAGAAACAAAATGTCACTTGGGCTTCTCACCTCTGGGTCTTCTGGGAAGATGTTGTCTACCAGTCTCTTGTACCGGGGCCTGAGAGCCCCGCAACAACCACAAACCCCTGAGGAAGACAAGAGATGGGGAAGGAGGAGGGAGAAAAAAAGAAAGAGATAGAGAGAGATGGCCAATTAAACTTGTGCAGTATGACTGACAGAAAGGCAGTAAAAACAGGTTACAGGTTAAAACGATCGGCTGATGTGTAGAGAAGCAGGGAATTTCATAGGGAGCTGCTGAATATGGAAAGACAAGACAGACTGGTGGTGCCCCATCAGTAGCTTTCATTGTGATCAGGGCAAAAAAAAAACATAGCAAGCATCCACAAAACTGCACAGTCAAACACCCTACAAGAATAGCAAAGTTGCCAAATGTTGAATTAAAATCACCAATGTCAGCGCTGGCGTTATGCCATCGTTCAAACAGAGTCCAAGATTAAAAACATGAAGATGTGTTCATTTTTATGAAGCTTCTGGTAAACAGAAGCTTGGCTAAGTGAAGGTAATTCTGTGCAAAAGACATTTGAGGAAAGCCAGATATGGAAAGAATGTGGTCACAAGACAATAACAGTCACAACAATGCTGCTCAGATGACAACACACACACACACACACACACACACACACACGGTCTCTCTTCCCGTGTGTGTGTCACAGCCTTGAAGAGAAAGCTGCAACACAGTGAACAGTGATTTTTCTGACTTTGCATTGAGGAGAAAGCAAGCAAGGCAGCAAAGAGAGAGCTGGATTCTCATTGGTTGAGGGAATTCAGCAGTGGTGAGTCATAAGGAGACCCTGAGAGAACGAAGAAACAAACAAAAAAAGGGATAACCTCCAAAATAACATTTAACCCTTCATACAGCACTGCATAACAATTGTTATCTTCCTGCTTACATCAAACAAGGATATATGAGTATAGGAGTCACAAAAGCTAATGAAAAAAAGTAGGTCACTATGCTGTCGGCAATGCAGTCCAGTTTAATGAAGGATTTGATAGCCTGACACTTCATCACATGTTAGATAAAAGCAAAACAATCTGCAAAGAAACAGCTTTCCTTCCTCCCTCCTAATGTCATTTCCCTTCCTTCTATTCTCACAAAGGAAAATGTTTCATTATTCATTATTTTTGTTTGCTTTCTGCTCATGGGAACTAAACCCCATTCTGAGTGCACACTGACCAGACATTAACAAGATTACTAGCTGCCCAATTGACACCTCACAGTGTACTGTATCCACCATCCAGTAGATTCTCCCTTGACTCATGACCATAAATGTATAAGAACTCTTTAACCCACCAACACAGCCAGCGACAAGCGTGGTGCCTTGTGATCAACACTGTTCACACTATGAGACACCCAGCCTCCTACAGGGACTAGATTGCCCAAACCAGCTGTCAGCTGGTGCTACACGTCCTAGAGAAAGAAAAAAAATTCACAAAATTCATTTTCTCAATATAAAATGGATCGACTAGGCACATTTCACACAGATGATGGAGGCAATCAGCTGCCACGTGCCTGACTCAACAATGCAAATGGACAAGCTGAGCCCGGGTGTAACAACACTTCACAAGACACACAACAACCGAGTTTCCTGTGCAATACAGTTGATTTCCCAGTGATATCCAGCCATAATAAATAGAACAAAATGAAACAAACAGGCCACTTGAAATAAAGTAAGGATGAGGAGCAATATTTCCAGACCCTTGCGGTACAAAGGGTCAAATTATTATTATTACGGCTGCAACTAGCAATTGCTTTTAACTTTCATCATTGATTGATCTGCTGACAGTTCTCTTGATTAATCAATAAACTGTAGAGTCTATAAAATGTGAGAGAATAGTGAAAAATGCTCGTCCCAACTTCTTATTGTTCAAGGTGTTATCTTCAAAATGCCTTTTTGTTTTGTCCGACCAACAGTCCAAAACAGTTGCAGACGGAATTTGTTGTTGATCGACTAATCGTTTCATCTATATATTATACTGTTAATATATACTGTATATACTTATATTATATATTATAATATAATAAATGTTAGTGTTCAACAACATGTTCAACAGTATTGGTTATTCCTATGGGTACTGCATGTGCATGTGTTTTAGTCTGCTTTGCAGACCGTCCACTAATCATCAAAACAATGATGATTAGTGGACAACCCACTCTACCTCCTGAGCTACAGCCACCCCAGTAATATTCCCTCTTCGTGTTATCAGTGACCTATACCTGGGAGGAGGGCAGTCAGCACAGGCAGGAAGGGTGTCCTTGAAAAGCCTTTTAATAGGGTAAAAGGCATCTTTAGTGTCCTCCCCACTTAAAGACCCCTCTGCTTCAAGGCCTCTGTCTTCTCTCTAAAAGTTCTGCTGAACTCCGCAGCAGGAGCTCTGCTGGAGCTCAGGCTTATCTCTGTGTCTATTCATAGTGCTGCCCCTCTCTCCTCCATCACTTCAAACACTAATGAGGCCTCTGCACCCCTCCCTCCCTCCTCCCTTCCTCCCATCCTCCTGCACCCACCCAACCTCCCTCTACCACCTTCTCTCATCCTCGCTGTACTGGCCCGGGGCCTGAGTGTAGGAGTCGCCGATGAATTAATGAAAATGCAGCAGGTCCCAAGTGTGGATAGGAAAGGGTGGAGGACAAAGAGTGGCCGAGACACAGGGAGCCAAAGAGAAAAAGAGACAGGGATGGAAGTGTAATGGGGGAGGTGGACTGTGATGCACTGAATGAGTCACAGATTAGTGCTACTTATTGCATCTTCTCTGTCCAGTACAAATCTGTCCTGTCCTCTGTCAGCAGGAGAGGGAAGACATGTTTGGGAGGAGTAGAGAGATAACATAGGAAACATTTTTGTTTTTTTACAGGCAAAACTTCAGTGCTGTTGTGCCAAAAACCCACAACAGCTCAGTGGGTGCAGCAATTTACATTTTATCCCATTCTTCTGTGGTGCACTGCAAGCATCTGCATTTTCCATTACAACTGATTATAAGCAGTCTATTCATAGGTAATGTGCTATATTTTTTCATTTTGTAGGCAGACCTTAAACTTGCTTCTTCTTGCTCCTCAAATTTGAGAAGCTGGAGCCAGTAATGCGTTTTCTTTTTTAATGACTTAATCAATTATGAAAATTTTTGCAGATTCATTGTTTCAGCTCTAAAATGCAACTACCACAATTTAAAACATTAACATATTCTGCTTCCAATGTGCTGAGGACTTTAAAATGTGTTGCAATATCATGTTTCTGTTGGAAATGACTCCAGCTGCCTCACTGCCACTCCAAGAGAATACTGCAGAGTTGTGTTGAGTAAAAGAATTAAAAGTGTTGTTGGTGTGATTCTGGTGTTGGTAATGCTGGGTTAGTGTGGAAAAAGCTAAGAGAGAGCAGCAAGGTGGGTGGACAAGAATTTGCATGACAGCGGTGAAAAGCACACATAGGGGGTCTCACGACATCCACCCACTCTGCATGGCAAGCTGACAACACATTTAGGGGCTGGACACAAAGCTCCTCCGCGGCTCCATACACACTCACACATAAACCCACACACATACACGAAACTGAGGAACAATGAATTACTGGTTGTTGGTAGAAAGAACAAGACAATAAAGAGAAAGCAGACATCTCTGGAGCCTGGTGCTCCAGAGTTGGGGAATTCTGACCTGTGTGATGTCTCTTACTTGTTTCACTGATTGAATGTTAAGTTACACATTCATGCAGAATGAATGTATGTGTGCACATGTGTACAGATGTGAGGGGGTCTCCGCCCCTCAAATCACCACAGCAAGGAGCCAGCCAATCACAATGCTATTTTTATCCCTGTAACAATGGGCTGGTACATTAACAGATTACACTCTCCATTTCCCCCAGGACGTCAGCTTAACGTTTCCACTTTAGGGTGAGAGAGAGAGAGAGAGAGAGAGAGAGAGAGAGAGAGAGAGAGAGAGAGAGAGAGAGAGAGAGAGAGAGAGAGAGAGAGAGAGAGAGAGAGAGAGAGAGAGAGAGAGAGAGAGAGAGAGAGAGAGAGAGAGAGAAGAAAAAAACTGCATGCTAACATGAGAAAAATAGCAGAAAAAAACATAGCTCTGAAAGACATGTTTGTTCATGTTAGAATTAAAAAAAATCCTCAACACGCTTACACAAACACAGTCAAGTGTTAATAGGAGCTGCTCATATCAGCACTGGACAACAGCACACCACAAACCAAAAAGTTCTGCAGTAACGTCTAAGACAAAAAGGAATTTATCTAACGGAATATAATAGTCAAACTAATTACAAAAACACACGTGCACACACGCAAAGTAGTGTGTGACAAGTAGCCCAGCACATCTTGCAGTGTCATATCTGCACCTGCTGTCCCAAAGCTGCTCTGTTGTACCCACAGTCACGTGGCTGACAAGAGAGAGTAAATATAGTCCTGCCACCCTGCAAGGAGAATATCAAACACACTTAGGATCTGTGTGTGTTTGTGTGCGTATATTTGTGTGGTTGTGTCTGCAAGAGAGAGTCAATACACATTTAGACCTCACCTTCACCTGGGGTCATGCAAAGCGCTGGTTTCACAAGCCACACTCACAAGCAAATATACAAACACACACAGCAGCAAACACTCTGTAGTCATCTACATGATGTACATACATATACCTGTGCAAAAACGCATGACACTTCTCATGATGGTTACAAAGCATGTTGCCCTTCAGGAGCGTTATTACATAAGAGGGAGGGGGGAAGAGACAGACCAAGTCCTGCTATTTTTACATCAGCAAACAAAGACAGACAAATATCTTTTAAACAGTGGATTCACACAGTGAAATCCAAGCACACAGCAGAAACTCCAAAACACGCAGAGCGAACAAGACAAGAGGCGAGGAGAGTGTAAGCAAATAATGAATAATGAGCAAGGCTGATTCAACAGCCAGCCTATATGCACATAAGCTGTCGCTCAATGAGCTGAGGAGAGGAGGTGAGTATCATGGAGAAGAGGCTGATAGCATTAGGAAAGCGTGACAAGAGTAAGAAATGTTAATTTTTGTCACTGCAGGGAATGACAGCTATTCAGTTCCGTTGCATATATAACCACAACATCAATCTATCACCCCTTCTCTCTGTCACCAGGAGCCCTACCTATTGAGAATGTTTCTTGAGGCTGTTGACATGCATACCCACTGCGCACACACTTTGCAGAGGCATATGTACAGTATATACATTTTTTTCAGCCATCAATGTACATTATGTCAGATTCAAAGCGCACATCGATCCAGTGTGGGTGGCAGCGGACATGGCTGGTATAATGCGACCAACATACTGATGTGCAGACCCAGCTGCCAACAAATCCTTGTGACACAAGGCCAATCCGACACACTATGAATCACAGTCAAACAGGCACTGAAACTGGGCTATGAGGGACTCAAGCCCAGAGTCCTATTTCCATAGTGTGGCTCACCAGTGCACTGCACAGTGAAGCCTGCTTGATCTTCCAGTGTGCAGTGTCTGCGCTGATAATTCATTAGCCTACAAACAAAAGTCTTTTCCCATCAATAGTCTGCAAACTCACAGCAAAGCAGACTACATTTTTAATTAGCGCTAATCAATGAACCATATATCAACATGTCCGAGTAACACCAGAGCTAGAGTAAACGATAACACCGATGGCTTTTTCTCATGATATGAACATTTTACAGAAACATATCCTGAATTTTAACTTTTAACAGCACATATACTACTTTTCCTGTTTTCAGGGAAGCATGAATTTATCATGAGCTACCTAAAATATTGAAGAATCATGAAAAAAAAGGGCAAGAAAATTAAAGATCTACACAGTAAGCTTCACAACATCTCAGAGTCTATCACACAGACAACAGTTAGCTGAATATGTTACAAGTGCAGAGAACACAATGTTACCACATCAAATACAAACAGAAGGAAACAATGCGAGTAAAAAGTGTAAGTATCTTTTACCGAAAATAAACATCTTCAAAGCGGTGTCTCTTTTTAAGCTAATACTGTCATTTAATAGAGCAGTATCCTCATAAGAGTCCAAGTTCCCATAATGCGCTTTTAGGATAGGTTACACCATCTATCACAAGAAAGCTAAGAGGAAACGTGTTTGTAGAATGTAGGAAAACTGGCTGAACGCTGGATGCTTCACATAATTCACATGCTTACACAGCCCACAACACACACACAAATACACAATGGAAGAGTGATTGTTATTCTTACCGTACATCGATCGTGATGTTGGAGTCTCTCACTACAGACGCTTATGTTTCCTTAATGCAGCTTCAGTCGCTCATACAGACACACTGCCGTGCCAAGAGGCACTGTAAATGCACACAAACACACACACTCCGGGATAAATGCCTGCACGTGTGCTTGGAGCTAAAATGCGCACCGTGATTGGTGCAGAGCGTGGCTCGATGCAATGAATTGCACACACTCTCCCTGCCGTGCAGACACACACGCACAGGCGTACACACACAAAAGGGGGCTGAGAGGCAACGTCAGAGAGAAGCGTGCCGTGATGACCTTGGATTTTCCCGTTTGTCTTCAGCAACAGCGCTCCTTCTGAAGGGGGGGGTAGTGCAGATTTCACATGCATGCGCACATACAAACACACCCACCTCACTTATAATCATTTCTCTCAGTTGCAGAGAAAGAAACAGAGAAAAGGGGGGTGAGAAAGAATAAGAGAGAAACATACACCACAGGAATAGAAAGGGAGAAGACCTCCCACCCACGCAATCTCCTTTTCTCCCTCTCTCCACCCCCTGCCAGCATCACTCTTTCCCTCCTCTACATCATTAATCTTCCCATGCCTCCTCCCTTACTTACTTTCAGTTTTTCCTTCTATTCTTATGCAACTTTCTATCACACCTCCTTCCATGTTATAGCCTAATATTAAATGTCTGTCTGTTCCCCTTTTATTCATTTTGTCATTTTGGGTTGGAAATAAACTTTTTGCTCCAATATCCACAATGGCTGCCTGGTGGAGACCTCAAATATACCAGTCAATCCTTTTTTAACCTGTCACTTTTTTAATGCAAATAAATTGCAGAAAACATGTGATAAAGCTATAAAATATAAAGCATTTGCATTTTCAAAAGGCTGTAGAAATGCAAAACTGTAAAATATTATTATTATTATTATTATTATTAGTATAGTGCATAAATACCCTAGTGTTCAGCAGCTGGCTCGCCACTCTCAGATGGCAGAGCGTCTCAACTGAATGCAAAAAATCCAAATCAATTCATGCTGTTATCTACATTACCACACAGCCATAACTGTGACAAACGTAACACCAGATATTATGTTCACATAATTGTCTCTAATGCACAAGTTTGCAGTGAAAATATAAACCTGATGGTGCTGCAGTTTCCTTGTAAAAGTATGAACGAGAGCTTGAAATCTAAAATGTTTTCAACCTTTTAGATTCATCTTTTTCATTATTCCAAACATCAGTTTATACATAATATTGCATGAATTTTCGATGCTGACTATCAGCATTTAAAAAGAGGTTTTGGAAACATTTAAAAAGAAGCAGCTTATATGGTGTGAGAAAGCTAAGACCCATTATAAAGCTCGGTTTTGCAATTATCATAGGTGCTCAGCTGTCATTGATTGGACAAGCAGAAGAGAGTGGGCTACATTAGGCTACATTAGGACTGTTCAATGAATTAAAGATGGCGGTGAATTGTTCTCAGTTGGGCAACTAATAAAAATGATAAATAGCTGTTTAGGCTGCATCATTATCCTGTATTATACTATCACCTGCTGAATTTCACTGCAGGTATATTTGTGGCACTTCATTAAACTCCTTTAGATGAAATTCATCTCTACACTCACTGTGACTTTCCTTTTCTGTTTTTTACTTGGGTTGAATAACAGGAGTCTTGTGTGTTATCACTTCGCTGGAATAATCATCACAGTCATTTACAATCAAGCTTTGTTTTCCTCATTCTTACATGCCAGAAATTCTGATTGGCTGGCATGATCAGCAATATTCCCTGTGGAGCTATATGCATCTCTTTCTGATGGAAGAATAAACAGTCGTCTTATCCAACGGAGAGCATTTACTGATGTAAGATTTTATGAATCAGTCAACATTAAAAAAGGTAGAAAGTAATAAAATAAGGCTCAGACTTAAAATGAATGAAATTTCCCTTTAATCAGACAACACTGTTCAACAGCAACCTGTGCCAAGTACCAATCCCAGCCAATGTTCCTTTTGATGTTGGCCTACTCAAGTGCTCAAGTACCCTCTACAAACTGTGAAATAAGCAGAATCAATTTTAGGGGACAGGAAGCAGCTCAGAGCAACTCCAAATGGTAAATTCCATATGCGACATGACATATTTTTGTCAGGCATCATTATCAGTGAAATAATTCTCTGTACATGCGACTTAGAAACAGAGAAGGAGCCAGAGAGAGAACAGAGGAGATGGTGTTGTCGCTTACCCTTGCCAACGCGATGGTCCAGAAGGGTACGGCAGTCCAGTGCCAGCCTCTGAGAGGCCGGGACATCAGGCGCAGGCAAGGGCATGGCAGGCAAACAAACACACTACAGCCCACAAACACACACACACTCAAACACACACTACTCCTTTCATAGACACAGAAAACCTCCTAACCAAAGCCCAAAACATGCATGTAACACTACAAGTAGCAGACTAAAAACAATTCTTTGTTAAAAAATGTTTTAACTACTGAAAAGTAAACCTACCAATACTTACAAAAATTGCGTTTAATTTTACGATTCCTTGGTAGATAAGATAAATGCAAAAATGCACTCACTCACATGCATCCACACCTACCCAGTTTGGCCACAATAAACACTAGACACATGCACACACAAACATACACTTTTCCTCAGTCAAGCCTGAAGAAGAAAAGCCAACTCCAACTTCTGTGTAAAGTTTCACACTCGAACAAACTCACAAACTCACTCAGAGTCCCTGCTAAACACCAACTCGTATGTCCCTGTCTTGAGGCTTCTGAGTAATTTATGTTAGTACATAGGCAGATAGTCCGTATTAACGAAGAGATTAGCGATTAGTCCTTCAATAGCAGCTCTCCTCTCTGTGTGCGCCTTTCTCATTAATAAACATCTCACTGACACAATGGACCTCACTATCCACCACAGAGAGAGGAGGGTGGAGAGAGGCAGGGAGAGCAGGGCACTGTGGGGCAGCCATTCAGTCAGTGGGCCTGAGGTTCAAGGAATGTGGCCATCAGCAGACGCCAACACAGGCAAAATGTCTGGTGAGTGATTTCTGTGCAAATTCACACATCACACACTGTAACGACAGACACATCACACACACATACCTGGAACACTGATGCAGTGAGTTATTGTGGATTTGGTTTAGGCAGCTCATATAACTAGTTTTAATTTCCTCAGCAGTCCACTTCTTCTGCATTGTCCTACATTCAACTTTTAGAGGGCCATAATAATAAGCACAGGACAGGTGCATAATAGATTAGTGTTGCCCACCTGTCATGTTGGATACTAGTCACAAGGCGGCGTTCCTCTTCCAGGTTCACAGTGGCAGGGAGATGGGTGACACTTCAGCCCCGAACTGAGTCTCCACCGGCGCTTCGAAAATCAGGAAAACCGCTGGATTGTCTTTGGCCTGTGGAAGTTAGTATGCCCAAATTAGCTGATGCGCTAATGTATATTGTTAATATTTGAACATGTTTGAACTTATCAAAACACGGGGAAAACAGGCGTTAACGTGTACCTGACCAGTGACAAGCAAATTGTGTAATATGACATCTTCTGACATCCGGACAGAAACTCCAAATCATGAATTGCCAGTAAATTAATTTAACGCTAATGTTAGCAATGCTATCCGTCACAGGTTTTCATCTAGCTAACTTTGTATTCTTATGATAGCGTAAGTGTTTCGATACTTTTCCTTGATTCGACTTGGTTTAGACATTAACTTAAAGTTATCAAATCTAACAAGGCTAAATCATATTATTCAAACTAGCATTCGTCTCTGCTTGTAGCTAAGTATGCTAAGGTTAGCTAACTGCTTGACTTGCCTCACGAGAAGCCCCTGGCTGCGCTTATCTGAACAACGTTAATTAGTATCAACATTCATTACTTACCATGAAGTGAACAAAATTAAAATCCTTAAAATGTGTGGCATACGGACAGTTAACCTCAGCCACCTTGACTAAAGTTTAACTATGCCAGGACTCCATACATTTAGTTAAACCAGCGTTACTGTTCCTCTAGCTAGCTTACCAGCTGTTACTGGTTAGCTGTAAATATGTGACAGCCCTCCACTGGATAGCAGCCTAATGTTTGAACACATGCAGTCCACTGCCGGATATGTCCCTGCATTTTGTTTACTGGATAAATACTGGAAACGAACAACATATCATACAAATATTTGGTCAGATGTTTGACAAAATAAATGCTTTAATATTACAGCATTATGAGTGGATTGTGATCATGTATTTTAAAAAATGTAGAATACCATATGGATAGTGTTGCTGTTTCTCACCTCATTATAGCTAAATTACAGTGAATATTATTATTGATGTGTCAAATAAGCAACAGTCATGGTTGTAAAAGTCAACAAAACACTGTAAACATGTAAATGTATGTGATATACATTCAGTTTCTATAGGGCTGATAGTAATGCTGTTTCCAAAGCAGTGAATGCTGATTCTAACCTATTTAGAGTCTGCAATTCCCTTTTCGTTTATATTATTCCTGATCATGAATCCTAATTCAGGCAGAACTACAACAGGGTTAATTGCTACCCACATTTCCTATTTTTTCAGCAATGCAAGAATGAATCAAAATCAATGATTAGTGAAATAAAAAGGCAATTCAGTCTGACTATCAGGCTATAATCTAACATTTTAAAATCAGTATTCTGTAGCCTGTATTTGTGGATGGGACATCCTGCTTTTGTAAGTTTTTTTTCTACCAGTTGGTGACAGCAGTGAGTCAGGAGAATCTTGATAGGAGATTGTTACATGTTGCATCTGCACATTTTCTGAGATTATCGTCACACCAATTATTGTTTAATTGCAATAAAATGACCTAAAAGTATTTTTCAGGACAAGATATCATAACTGGTGTACATGTGTCACATGATCTGCCACCTTTTTTGAAGTCTAAACCTGGTGCTTCTCAGTGGACAACTTAGTACGCTAAGGCCTTTCATTCCCAGGGTCTTTTAGCCCCACTAAGCCATCAGATCCCTAAATCTTTTATGTGACAGTATTTTTGTCCTCCTATGTCTCGTGCTGCTGGCCCATCAGATGGTTGCTTGTGTGTGGCCCTTTTTGAATGGGATAACACCACCTTAGTTATGTTGAGCTAATGATGCCTAAGCTACAGCTCAAACATTTCAAGATATACTTATAACTGCTAGTAGTTATTGTGCTTTAGTGCAAGAGTAGAAAATAATTTATAGAACTTTGCAGAAAATGTGAACCTCATAAAAGCTGTAAAAAAGTATTTCAGGGTGGTCCAACAGCCCTACAGGGGACAGACATAGGGGCCCAAGGGCCTTGGTGCCCCCAAGCCAGGACTTCTGTGTGATATGAATGTTATTCTTGTCAGACAGGCTAAGGGCTCAGTCACACTAAAGGAATAGTTTTTACATTGTGGCCCTTTCCACCCTCAAAGAGAGCACATTTGTTTTAGTGCGCCTTCCTATCACCATGCCATATGGGCCCTCCGTCTTTGGGTATGGGGGCTGCTTAGTAGGAGGCGTTTTAAGTGTTAAGTCTCATAATCCATTCATGTTTGTTTGATTTTGTAAATCTTTACAAACATATTGAAGAGTTTGTCTGGTGGGAAATCCCAAATTGTCAACATGAAAGTGTTTTAGCACAATCTCTGCTTTGACCCTAACTGACCAGTGCCTGTCTTCACTTTCAAGAGCTTTGTGAGGCTGGCAACAAAAGCTAGCAT
Organism: Enoplosus armatus; assembly: GCF_043641665.1. Lineage (NCBI taxonomy): Eukaryota > Metazoa > Chordata > Actinopteri > Centrarchiformes > Enoplosidae > Enoplosus > Enoplosus armatus. The sequence continues at coordinate 13,561,591 of NC_092198.1, read as the reverse complement.
GCATTCACCGTCCAACTGTTGTCTTGCGCCACACACACATGATTACACAGCAGGTTTGTGATACACGCCGACAAACACAAATAGATCTCTGTGTCCGGCATAAGTGAAATGTTTGGCAAGCACATAGGCCACAAGGTCAGTTCTGTTGCTGGTCTGGCTTGAGTGCGTATGAGAATCAGCTGATTAGTGGACAGCCAAAGCAGTTAGCCTTAATACTAATTAGCTTCTGGGGTTTTGCCCTTAGTAGATTCATCCTAACTCCTCCCACAGGTGGACACAAGTTCACAGCCATTCCAAATAGAGTCACTAAATGAAATTACAGATTGAACAGTCGACAGACATTCACAGGCATTAACTTAAATTGCTCATAAGGATCACAAAGACTGTATTGTATCAGAATGATCTACAATAATTTACTCACTCCCTCTCTTTGTTTCTAGTTACAGTGACATCTCGTTAAACATATTCAAAGGTGCTTTACTGCATGCTTGCCAAGTGTCAGCAAACTATGCTGATGTGGTAGCAGTTATAGTAGAACTAATTGCCTTAGACCTGGCGGCTATTATTAGAGGTACAGTAATCAGCAAGAAAGGTCTGAGCTACGCAGTCACAGTGGGACAGATGGGAACTCATTAGATCAGCCTTAGGGGCTTTGTGCGTTGCCTGGACACAATTAGCAAAGCAGGTCCCAAGAACTTTAACCAGCTTACAACCACAGGGACCACAGGCCTGCTGATGCTATCAGCCCAGTAACTGCTCTTCATCATCAATACTGAGGTCTGTTCGTCTGTTTCAACACACCCGTTGTTCTTGCTGACATTTTCTTTTGTTGGTCTGTGTCTGATTATCTTTGACAATCCAATCCATCTCTTGTTTCTTTACCTTTACCAGAGAATATCACTGTTTTCAAAATCCTGAATGAGACCCTTTGGAGAAAATATATATAATCAATTAATTATATATTGTGCCTTGACAATTTTTTTTCACAGGAAAGAAGAAGATAAAAGTTTTGATAAGTCAAATTTTATTAGATTGAGTGTGTATGTATTACAGAGAAATAACAGACAAAAGCCTTGTTTGTGTGCCTCTTTGTATCGCTGGAACATAGAGAAATACCTAAATTTTAAATGCCTAAATGTTTGGACTGTTTTGAGGCCCATTGAGAAGCAGCCACTGAGTATGCTTTTTAATAATATCCCAGAGCTCACACAGCTTAGCTTACTTATGAAACACAATAAAACATACAAAATAAATAAAAAATAAATGCTTAGACAGTTTCATTGCTGTTGAATCACCTCAGGGTGCTGTTACCAGGTGGGAGATGATTCAGTGTTTGCTTTCACAGTCTGCCTGGCTTTGTAGGCTTTTGGGTAATGTTTTCAAGTTTTTACCGTTACGTTTCTCATTGCACACACAAATACTGACATAACCAAGAGCACGAAGACAATATAGAGGTAGTAACTCTGCTTTCAATTTCTATGATGGCATCAGAATGGGAGTAAATGAAAAGTGTAGAGTGTATTAAAGAGAGAGCATATGAAAAAGCACTAATCATAATGCTATTTAATTTAAGTGTCAACCCTGCTTTTAAAAGGTTTGGCTGACTTGGCCAAAGGTTGGGAGCATTGCATTTGTCTTGGCGTTGTCTTGCTTCCAGTGATCTCAGCTTTGCAGGCCAGTGAGAGTGGCTGCTGACTAACTAATCCTCTTTGCACTCCTCACTCAGCTGCAGCTCTGCTTCATGGCAGTTTGTGACTTCATTTCAAAACAGTCCAAGTTGGTGACCCACAATCCTGCCAGAACGACTCCACACATCTTGGCTGGACCTCTCCTCATCGGTTTTGGACCCTTCATCACAGTGGGGACTACTTCAAGTTTCATTTTCCCTTTCATGGATTATGCCTTAATTTTCAGATCTGCATGCAATTCCTGTGCGATGGATAAAGTGGATTGTGACGGGCTGGCTGAATATATCCTATGGCAAACGCTGGACATGAGGAGTGGATACACAATATGTAAAACGATACAGGTCAGTTTTGCAACTGTACACAACTCCTGTCTGTCAGACCAGTGCCTTTCAGGATGACCCTGATGAAGACCACAAGCTGAAACGTGTCAGTCTGACAATAAAGTTGTTGTTCTTTATGCTACAAGTGTTGCTGGAGTTTTGACCTCTTCAGGGTTCTTGTTTTCCCAGAATAGGTGTAGACTGTATCATACGGGGAGCTTAAATTCAAATAGTGCATGTAAAATGTAAATTAATAAGTCTGTATTTTATTTTAATATTGTTTACTCTTGAGTTTTATTATTGTCAGTTATGGCACAGCAGGATAACAAGTAAAGCTTGCTGTTTGATGAACAAGTCGATAAAATAAAATGCTGCCACATTATAGCATCTACTGATACATGGTGAGAATCAGACTGGTGACAGTGGACTGTGAGTGGATGGGGCGGCAGCATCAGAAGGACCTGGGGGAGTTTAACTCTGGGCATTAACCAGCTCAGGTCTAAATCTGGCGACCAGATAATTTGTTGGAAAGCTGCCTTTCTTCTGGCACACACTGTGTCAACACGTGGAGCCTATCAGGTGGCTCTATCCAACATACAGAGTGTGTGCAGCATAACCAGTTCAGTCCACATGAATCATCATTTTAAAAAGGGTTTGAACAGTAAAGATGCTTTGATATGATTCTTTTTAGAAGGTGCGGACAACCAATCCCCTATATGTGCAGACTCGTAAATGACATTTCAGATTTGTGATAAGAGATTGCAATTTTAAATTTGGGTCTATTTGTAACTGTAACCTCAAATTTTGTGGTCTATTTAGTATTGACATCTTATTGTAACAGCAAAATAATTCACTGCTGAAAGGTCAATAAACTATACACTAACTAGTTTAGTTTTAGTTTTAGTATTTGGACACATCCTGTGTGGCTCAAATGGTAGATCATATCAGGAGCCACAAAGGCTATAAAATCCTTTTTTTTTTTCAGAATCAATATACACTACAGTAGATATCAACAGTATGGAATATGTAGAGATGATGCAGTGGTAATAAGAAGGTGGATAAACTATTAAGTCAAATCAGCAATCATCAAAAACGAAACAAACAGCAATATCACTAACCACCATGTTTTCCATTTTTTTTCACCCCCAACAATATCTCTCTTCCCACTCCAGGCCGCTGTCTTCTCCTGATCTCAGACCAACAGATGAGGTCAGCTAAGGTCATCGCCATGGTGACCTTCGCTGAGACAACACAGGTCTCCCGCATGGAGCTGTGTGAGCCGACCTGCCGGACCATGACCCTGTCCCCCGGGCTGCGGCGGAAAAAGATGCTGTGGCAGAATGCTGTAAAACACATCATTATCCAGCAGGAGCTCAGCGCCCAGGTGATTGATTATCCCACAGTCACCAATAGATATATAGCATGCAGATGGAACTGCTGTTTGTACTGTTTTGTTTTCTATTGTTTTGTACATATTTCCCTACAGACCCTTCAGGATTATGAGGATTGTGTGTACTGGAACAGACTTGGTATTATCTGAACCACTTCTTCATTTTACACAAACCAACTTTTTACATAAACCAAAGAAAATTGAACTAAACTGAAACTCATGTTTGACGTCTGTGTCTGACAATGTCTTCTGTTGACGGCATGAACATAAATTATTGGACCACTGCAGAATGAGTCCAGACCACCCACGCAGTAATGAAATGTAATTTAACTGAACAAATGACTTTAAAGGGCTAAATGACTTCCTCACTTATGGTGTCTAGCCATGCAAATGGTTTTGGTTTTACCCGGTATTTGCCCGGTGTTTTGAGAACGGGATTTAATTGTGATATGTTAATGCTATGAGAACCACAAATTGATGATCTACATGGGTACCACTAGAGTTTGTGAGAAAATAATGTGTCTTTTTTGTAATTCTGGTGAACCAACCCTTTAAAGGGTCTTAGCACGCACTGAGTAATAGATCAGTGTCCAAAAGCAAAGTTCAGTGATGATTATTAAGAACTGTATACCACGTAGATAAAAAGACACCTACTGTCTCAGTGACCATAATTAGTTTGCTTTCCACCACAAAGCCATTTCTTGATTAAAACCTGCTGGTCACTTGTTGAAGGAACGGTATGATGTTCAGCTAAAAGTTACAGTAAACACACCTGACTCTCTGTTGTGTTTGACAGGTGGGTGTGGAGCCAGCACGTAAAATCTTTGTGACGGATACCTACATGGAGGAGATCAACAAACAAATCCGCGAAAAGGCCTCACGCGGGGTCACAAAGCGCCGCTCCTCCTCATTCAGAGTGCACCCTTCCCAGGCTCGAGGATCCACTGGCACACAAAACGGTATCAGGGGTTCTTTTAATGACTACGCCAGCGATGCCGACTTCTTTGTGCACTGGGGCCACACAATTCACGGAGTCTACATCCCCACCCTGAGGCACACCTTCAAGTCTCACGATCTGGAGAAACTCTACCAGCAACACTACTCCCAACAAAGGCGCAACTCTCTAGCCATCACCAATGTAATAGATGCAGTGGCAAAGCTTCACGTACTGGTTCTGTACCTGGCACTGGCCCCTGAGGCCGCCACAGACACTCTGCGGGGCTACCTGACTGGCATTTTCATGGTGTTAGCCATAGCACTGTGCATCATTGTGTTAACCTGCAAAGACTCCATGTCCCCACAGTGGCTTCACTACACTGGCCTAGCTAGTTGGCTGTCGCAGACCACGCAGGTGCTGGGAGGACTGGTGTACGGACTGGAAAAAGACCCATCGTGGTATGTTTTGTTCACATTATTCGCCACATACACGCTGCTGCCGTTACCTCTGTTGTGGGCCATGTGCGCTGGCTCCATCACCTCAGTACTGCACCTTCTGGTGGAGATAGTGCTCTACTACAATGATGCTGTGCTTCTGAGAAAGGTGAGAAAATCAACTGACGAAACACTTTTTTGTCTGAAATGTTTATTTATTCATCATTAGCCCACATGTATTGGCTTTTCCCTGCTAAAATTAATTGTATGAATGTAAAATCTCAGGTGTTTGCCAAAGGCCTGCTGTACCTGGGTATGAACACAGCAGGCTTGTTCATCCACTACCTGACAGACCACGCCCAGAGACAGGTTTTCCTGGAGACACGGCGCTGCATTGAGGGGCGCCTCAAACTAGAGCAAGAGAACCAGAGACAGGTATGGCGCTATAGGTTAGACTTGGAGGAATATGAAGACAGGGACATAATGTATTATGACCACTGTTGGCTTTTCTCCAAACCTTTGTTGACGGTCTTTACCAGTATTTATCATTTAAAGGATAAAAAAATGCCACTGTTGAATAGAGTTTATTATTTTGCCACACAGGAGCGTCTGGTGCTGTCGATCCTGCCTCGCTTTGTTGCCTTGGAGATGATCGCTGACATGGGCTCTTTGGAAGATGAACTCAATCCTCAGGAGTTTCACAAGATCTATATCCACCAGTACAGAGACGTCAGGTACACACACACACACACATAATGTAGCATGTAGAGATTTTAGGAAGTTTCTCAGGGATGACTTTTATTTTAATCAAAATACAATTTGTCCAAATATTTGGACAGTACACAATAACAGTAATATGAACATTAACACAACATCAAGATTGATATGTTGATATAATTCTCTCTCTCCTCTTTGCAGCATCCTTTTTGCAGACATCAAGGGCTTCACTCTGTTGTCCATGAACCTGTCTGCGCAGGATCTGGTCCGAACCCTCAACGAGCTCTTTGGACGCTTTGACCGACTGGCAGACGTGAGAATTTGAGATCTTTCTCTTTTTTTGAGATAACATATATTTGACACAGTGTATTTATATTCTCTTTTCCCTTGTCTCCTGTCTCTTCCTCATCACAGGAGCACCAATGCTTGCGGATAAAGATACTGGGAGACTGTTACTACTGTGTGTCAGGGGTCCCGGAGCCACAGCGTGCCCATGCCCGTCATTGTGTTGAGCTGGGCCTGGCTATGATCAACACCATACGGTCAGTCTCCAGAGGGGATATCATGCCGTCCCCTGCAAAACAATGATCAATTTAATTTCACTACTTTTGCATTTCAAGAGAATGAAATGTCAGATGTTTATGTGCAGAATGAACCGTCACTAATTAGTTCAGCATGGTCACTTTACTACCCACCAACATCAGGTACGTGCGGAAGGATCTGAACTTTGACATGGACATGAGGATCGGGATCCACTCGGGCTCTGTCCTGTGTGGGGTGCTGGGCCTGCAGAAATGGCAGTTTGACGTCTGGTCCTGGGACGTGGGCATTGCCAACATGCTGGAGGCCGGGGGCATACCAGGGTGAGTGGTCTCTGCTGGTAACAGTGGCCAGCAGAGTAACCCTTTGACAAAACACATTTGATCTCTGCCTGGGTACAACATATTTTTATGTTAAGCCACCAACATCCAACTGTTATTCCTCTGCCTCAGATTATGTAGTTCTTTTTTTTTGCTAGCTCAATGTTGTGATGTCTATATTTTTACTTTACTTTAACAAAATGGCCGAAAATTAAATTGAAGTGCAGAGTTGCAGAAACTCCATACGACAAATATTTATACTAAGGAAAAGCCCTTGCTATTTCATTTAATAAAAGTGAACATTTTATTCCGAATGTGTGCCCTGCTATGAGATGCATTTGCTCTCTTGTCCCAGTTTTCAACAGGGATCCAAATCACACGTTTTTCTTGTACGTGTGTAAACCCAAACTTTTTCGGTTTTCGACATTAGATGATTGACCTCTTATTATGATTGGAGATCATTTCTTTGTACATCGCCGATCATTTTCTCTGCTTCTATTCTCTCTCATCCAGACGCATCCACATCTCAAGGGCAACTCTGGACTGTCTCGAAGGCTCCTACAAGACAGAAGATGGTCATGGCCGTGACAGGAACGAGTTTCTGCTCAAGCACAACATCGACACTTTCCTCATCTGCCCTCAGGAGGAAGGAAACAAAGAAACCAACCATACTGAGCCCCCCAAAGTCCAGAAAACAAATCGAACCTGGAGACCAGAGATGCCCTTTGGGAACGTCATTGACATGAACAGTGTAGGCGCAGGAATACAAAATGGAAGGAAGGCGTTATCTTTAACAGCTTTCTATCATTGGTCCTAAGTTGTAAAAGGTTCACCGGCACCAACCTGATTAATCTCACGCCTTCTCATTCTTTTCCTGCAGATCCTGGCCTCCTTTACGAACGGCTCGCTGCCCAACATATGGCAGTCCACCTCCAAGGAGATTAACAAACGCATCCATCATGCCATTGAGGTTCGAAGCAGTGAGCGCATGCACAGGGAGCACATCACTCCGCTGACCCTGGTGTTCAAAGACACACACATCGAGGAGAAGGTAAGCACATGTAGACGCTGCTTCAGACAGTCTTTGGTAAGAGGAAATAAGTTAATGATTATGATGACTGAGATTTGATCTCTTTTGGTTGGTCCAGTTCTCCCAGATGAGAGATGAAATGTTCAACTCCAACCTGGTCTGCTCCTTCATCATGTTCCTCTTTCTCATGGCTACCCAGGCCCTCATTCCGGCACCCAGGTAGGAAGACACCCGCATTGTCTAGTCGAAGCTCACAATTGATATGCCCAAGGCGGATGATGTTTTCACGTTAATATTACCTGGTCTGTCATTGACATTTTCCATGTATACCAACAACAACAAGGTAAATTAACACTTGAAGATCTGTCATGTTCTCTGTAGTTTAAGAAGAGACAAGGATAAGGATTATAGCTTTAATATATAATCAATTTTTCATTAAAAAGTACTAGAATCTGTATTTAAAGAATATGAAATGTGGCTTTTTCTTAAAATATCAGCTTTCAAGCAAATGTCGGTTTAACCCTATGGAAAATGTTTTGCACTGTTTGTCTAATTTTAAATCCACTATGTGTAGGATTTAATTTCTATTTACTTTGGTGCTACCTGGAGGTAGTATCAAGAATGAAATGTTATTTGAAGTTCATCCCACATCCCCTTAAATTCATACTTTTATCAGACCATATGTCGCTCCACTTCCACTTCCTCTTGTTTGTTAATTCCACCCTGGATTAACATTTTCACTTCTTTACTCACTTCCGTCCTCTTCCTCCCTTGTTCTTCCTCTACAGGCTGCTCCCAGCCGTCCTCCAGTTCTCAGTCTTTCTGCTCGCCTACATGCTGCTGCTGCTGTTGGCTCTGGCTGAAGAGTTCAAGTGGCTTCCTGCAGCGCTGCAGCACTTCTGCTGCTGGATCCACGAAAACAACAGTGCCCGCAACCTCCTCACCCTCACCGCCATAGTCATCAACTTCGGCTTGGTCTCTACCGACATGGTGGGAGTCTGAACTACACAGGGCCAAATTTATTTATATATATATATATATATATATATATCAAAAAGTTGAATAAAGTTTATTTTCCCTGCCACAGCTTTCCTTTTATACTGTTGTACTATTTGTGGCTGCTTTTTAGAGGTGGAGAATTTTCCATGTAAAACTGGACCTTGCAAATTACGTGAACGTTGGTAAATCCAGTGGAGTGCACAGTCAGTCTCTCTTATCATATGTCCTCCTGTTATTTGCATGATAAATGTATACGCATAAAGGAGAGAGGCGCACCTCCCTGCTCACATGTAAATTGTGCCTCAGATGACAAGCAGGTACTGGTTGGCACTTGAATCCAAATATACAAAAACCAGCTCAAATCTTTAATATGTCTAATAAGAAATGTGGATCTGTTTAATTGTGATGCTCCTTATTTCAGTCTTTTGTTAGCTGTCAAATGTTTTATGTGATTTGTATATTTTGTGTCCAGGTATGGTGCATTCTCACAGACACAGGAGAGGCTGATGTAATGGACAGAACCAACGCAGCCTCACATCCTATCACCATCTGCACTTACCCCGAGGTACAGACAACAACAGTTTAAATGTGCAGATAATATATTATATTCAAAATATATTCTTCCTCAGTGTCTCGGGCCTCAGTGTCACTCCCTTCTCTGCCTCCTCAGGTGTTTGTATTGAGTGGTGTGATTGCCATGGTGACTTGTGCCGTCTTCCTGCGTCTGAACTCTCTGCTGAAGCTGGCGGTGTTGCTGCTGGCAGTGGCTGTCTACTCTTACCTCATCCACCTGGCCTTCCTCACACTCACACGCCACGATATGCTGCACAGGTCAGTGCCTGCTCAAGCTGTGGACACACAATGACTTCTTTTAGGCCTCTTTTTCTACATTCATTCCGATTTACTTAGTTTGTACATATAATGACTTTCTGGTTGTATACTGTGTGTACTACTACTGTTCTACTATTATAATGAACATCTTTTTAGTCACATTTGTACATAATTTGAATCTCTGTATTGCACCTCTCTTCATTAACTTCGGCACAGGTCTCACTACGTCAGGAGAAAAGGAATTTCCATCCTTCTCATGGCCATGTTTATTGTTGCTATCTTCTACAATGGACGGCAGGTACTGTTAAACTCTATTAGTTTTATCATGTTTCTCACCTGCATTATTGAGACCAAATCTGTTGACTGCCTACCTGAGGTGATGGTAAAGGAGTGTACTGCGCACAGGCAGGTGACCTCTGGTAGTTTCATCTATACTTTACTTTCCAGTGGGAGGCCACCGCCAGACTGGACTTCCTTTGGCGTCTGCAGGCCCAGCAGGAAGTGGAGGACATGAGGGAATTGCGGGAACACAATGAGTGTCTGTTACACAACATCCTGCCTTTGCATGTGGCGCGACATTTTCTGGACCGGAGCAAGAACGATGAGGTGCGGAAAACATGACCTCACCTCTGACTGTGCAGATATGTGAGGATAATTCAAGTGTATTAAAAAAACGATATGTTGCTATGGTTTTAACATTGTTTATGATCTCCATATCCTTGAATATTGAAATAAAAGTAATAAATAAATAAATAAAAAGAATTATTTACTGAATGCCTTTATACATTTGTACAGTTTATTAACTCTGGGAACAGCTGACCTCTTGCCTTCATAACTGAACGTCGTACGGAAATAAATCAGTCTACATACCAGTCAAACAAAGAGGTTTTTAAGAAGTGTATGACACCATTTTCCTTTCAGGAGCTTTACTCCCAGTCCTATGATGAAGTGGGCGTCATGTTTGCCTCCATCGCTGGCTTCAATGAGTACTTTGAACAGAAAGAGATCAGACACGAGGGAGTGGACTGCCTCCGACTTCTGAATGAGATCATTGCTGGCTTTGATGAGGTAAGACTGAAGACTAAAAGTTTCCCCTGTTCAGACGCTTTACATTATATCAAAATCTGAATAAAGTGACATACTCAATGTATGGTATTGCTTTTGAGGGGCAATTTGTGCAAATAGTAGACTTTTGTAGATTTCTGTGTACTGCAAACAAGAGCAATAAAAACATGAATTATAATTCATCTTTCAAACATATGTATACATTTATCTGTGGCATATTTATGTGGAATTTGTTTTCACCTGCCCTTTTAACTGACAGACATAAATATGGCAGAGTGTAATTCAAGACATGCTGTTGACAAATGGGATTGCTACCCATTGCATAACTCAGCTGCCATGTATGAGATTGATGTGTAACTTTACCTCTTTGCCTCTAAATGCTTCTTCTGACAAGTTATTGGAGGAGTCGTACTTCCACTATGTGGAGAAGATAAAGACCATTGGGAGCTGCTACATGGCAGCCTCTGGCTTAGCTCCAGACAGACAGGTTGGTTCACTAACATATCTTCATGAAATAATTGGTCTCCCCACTCCCAACCTGCCTGCCCTCATTGACACCGCCACCACTTGCAGAGCACATAGCATAGCACATGACCCCCTGCAGCCACCCCCTCAACCCATGCTTCACCCTCCTGCCCTCTGGCTGCAGATGACCAATCTTTGGGAAGAGCCCTCGGCTATAAATGTTTTAAATATCCTGGGCACACTGTAATAGACGTGTTGTTGTAATGTTCTTATGTTATTTTTATGTACAGACTGTGAAAACGAATGTCCTGAATGAATCTGAATCTGAGATCCTCTTGCACACGTTCGTTCCTTCTCCCCTCTCTCTCTCTCTCTCTCTCTCTCTCTCTCTCTCTCTCTCTCTCTCTCTCTCTCTCTCTCTCTCACTATCTCTCTCTATCTCTCTCTCACTATCCATCTCTCTCTGTCTCTGTCTCACTATCCATCTCTCTCTGTCTCTGTCTCTGTCTCTCTCTCTCTCTCTGTCTCTGTCTCTGTCTCTCTCTCTCTCTCTCTCTCTGTCTCTCTCTGTCTCTGTCTCTCTCACTCAGTCCTCTATGGATGAATGGAATCACCTGAGCGAGCTGGTTTTGTTTGCGTTGGCAATGCAAGAGACCTTGAAAGAGATTAACAGACTCTCTGCCAAAAACTTTCAACTGCGTGTGGGTAAGTTGCTGACCTCCTACACACACACACACACACGCTCCCATAAACAATGTATGGTTGATATATACACCACTCTGTGCAAGGATTTCTGGTGTTGTAGACTTAATGCTGATTAATTATTTGTCTAAAGTGAATTACTTGTCTTTGTCGCACTGAAACAGGCATCGCCCATGGGCCGGTGGTGGCAGGGGTGATCGGTGCCACCAAGCCGCAGTACGACATCTGGGGGTCAACGGTGAACCTGGCCAGCCGCATGGACAGCACAGGTGTGAGCGGGCGCATCCAGGTACCCGAGGCCACGCGCAGGATCCTGGCAGAATGGGGCTTCGTCTTGGAGCTACGTGGAGAAATCTTTGTCAAGGGGGTGAGTGGCTGAAGGATGGAGACAGTGTTGGTTATGCAGTGTGCTTCATTTACTGTCGTCTGTCCTTAAACTACAAAATACTGTGGAACTAATGTTACTGGATGGCCACAAAGTTCAGTCAGGTTTAGTGAAGTATTTGTATGAAGGTAAAGCATGTGCACACAAGCTATAGAGATATAGCTTGTGTCATCTATATAGTCGTCATCGATAGTGCAGCTAACAGTCAGGCTCTCAGGCAGAAGTTTAGAAAAATGAAAAATGACAAATACTGAAGATCAGAACACGCGGGGACCTCATGTCTTCATATACGTTTGTGTTTACAAAAAGAGTACTCATTGGAAATAGTTCACATGCTGCAAAGTTAACTTTTAAATGTTTTGTTTCTCGACATTGAAATGCACTAAACATGAAATTTACTTACATGTTCTGTTTAAACGCACAATAAGTAGGCTGTTTGAAATCACACGTGTCTCCTGTTATTTTGACTGATTAGACCTCCTCTCAAAGCTGCCTTTTGACCTGAATATGCTACATTGCGTCTTTAACATTGCATTTTTGTCCATTTGTAAATAATAAAATGAATGATGGCTCAATTCCATTTACCTGCTTCAGTTTTAGATGCCTGGTATTGTGCATGCTGGTTCACTGTCACGGCTTACTGGGACAGAACTGAGCCGTTGTTAATGTGAAAAAAAAAACTTGTGCCTTTCCTGTTATGAAAAACAAAATGTCTGTGAAAAAAGGCCTATTCTAATACACAGAATTCCCATACATATATATATATATATATATATATATATATATATATATATATATATATATATGTATATTAAGTTTGAAAGGCCTTTTTCACAGTTGACATTTTGGCAGGAAGACCACTAAAAAATTAGCTGTAACTAATAACATTAATGATGCATCTGTTCAGTTTTAAGTGTCCCAGTAAGCCATTCTTATGATCCAGCATGCACAATTGTAAAATTAATCAATCAATAAAGTATTTCTGATTCTGATTGTGATTCAATACCAGGACCCTGAAACTGGCATACCTGAATCGAAGTTGTTTGTTGTTAATGTTGTTAGTTACGCCTGTGTTTCTGCTGTGATGTATCAAAATACATGCCATTAAAAAAAGACCTAACCTCAACACATTAACAGTATCAGAATCAGAAATACTTCAGTAGAGCTGTGCCAATCAATCCCATCAGTCAGAACAGCTGGAAACACCTGTGTCGGGGATCAGGTGTAGAAATAAATGCTGCTTAACACAAGAGGACAACTAAAACAAGGAGGACATCTACTGGTGAAAAGACACAACAGACAGAGAGCTGCATTACTGTTCAGGAAGGAGACATTAGTGCAGATATGTAGATATTAATGCATCATAAACCGTGTTTGTGAAGAGGTCTTGATAATAAAAATCTTGAGGCTCAGTGAGAAAGGATTACAACATTGTAACCTCTGCTGTCATTGCAGGTGAGCGAGTGTCAGGGGAAAGTCCGCACCTATTTCATCAGCACCATGCGCAGTAAGAGGGCCAACGTTGTAACAGATGGCCGCTCGGGGGGGCGGACAGGAGGACGCATGACGCTAGCAGGAGTGGTGTTCGGTCTCGTCCAGGCCAGACACAAGGAAAAGATGAGAGAGACCAATGGGGGCTTCGGTCTGACCCCCTGCACCCTGCAGTGCTGAGGGGACTTTTAAGGTCAGATGACTGCGGGTGGAGGAGGACACAGTCCAGCCATATCGTTTCTACTGGTTTACAGTTTAGTTTTTTGTGTTTGCATACTTTGCCATAACGAAATTAGCTGCACAAACAGAGAAGAGGGTGTATCTGCCAGCTATAGGATCCAAATCCTACCAGAGCCTTTGCTCCTGTTTCCTCCGTGACTGTGTCCTCCTCCGTCCTTCCCTGTCATCTAAAATAGGAATATAACAGGTTTTGGGCTGTTTAATCAACACATAGGGGAACTCATCCATGGGCAGATTTCACATAGAGTGATGTTTTAGACAGGACCTTACTGTCCTACTGACCTCTTTTTTTATTGCCATATCTACGCATTATAAGCACTGTTTTCAGTTCATTTTGTACAAAACTAACAAAGGCCATCATGTCTTTATTTTTGCTGGGATAATACTCCAGCAAGTCCTCAGACTTCTAAGCCAAAACACAGAATACCTCAAAACAACCAGCTCAACCTCTCATAGACTACCAATGGCCTATAAAATACTGACCAGAGTTTTTTTACTGTGTTATCTTGTGTCATTCTCATAATTTACCAGTACATTATCTATTGTGGGTTGACGCATTATTTCTACTAAGATACTGTAATGCAAGATTTTCAAAACATCTGTTCTTAGTGGGACTTTGGTCGCCATATTTCACCCTTTCAACATAATTCAGCAAACAGAAGTCCCATTATTTATGAATCGATTGCTGTTTGGTTTAATATTATACTTTCTTTTTTCTTTAATACTTTTCATATACCTGTGTATAGCTCCCACTGAAGTGGTATTTCTTGTCAGCCTCCACATCACCGTCACTGTCAGTGTGGCTCTGGATTTCTGAGATTTTTGTCCAACATCTAAATGTGACAAAACACATTGTAGCCAGTTCATGTTTGCCTCCATACATTATTACTCTAAGTACACTTACATTTCCATCGTAGCAGTGAAACCCAACAAAGAGGTGAGTGTTTATCTGTTGAATCAACTTTAATGCCAAAACCACCTCCCATGTTACTCCTATTCTTGTACACTAAAACCAAAGAACACAGAAGGGTGTATTCGCGTGTAATAATGATGTAATAACACGTTATATTGTAGGCCTGAAGCATATTGTCACTGTTTTATAAAAAAAACTCTTGTCAATGCAAATTATTATGTATTTTTTTATATTTCAACTAAAGGATGCTCCTCTATGGGACTTCCTGAGGACTACGTGCAGTTACTGGTTATATAAAACCTTTTCAAAAACAGATAAAAAATGTATTCAAGTTCATCCATTATCAAAATGTTAAAATGTGTGTTGTATACCTCAGATTTATATGTTTCAAACCGGTAGCATTGTGTTATTCATTTTCCCTTTTGTTTTTTCATAATTTTTACTAAAACATTTCACAGTCTACATTTTCTGCTCATTAAACCAGTATTTACAACACATCTGAGTGGTGTTATTTCATTTTAATTGTGCTTATGATGCATTCATTCATTCATTTATATACAGTCTATGGTCTGGACCACAGAGCTGGACGAGTTCTCTTGACTCGATTAGTACTGGCTGCGACTCGCGCGGGTATTCTACGGCCGACTCCTCGATCGTCTATTAAGAAAGATGGATCACTCTGTAATTGAAAAAAAAGGTTAATTTTGGGCGTGAGCCTCAATGTTCTTAGTTTTAGATTTTCCTGAGGCAGAGACAGAAGAATGAACTTAACTACTGCACAAATCAACTCCTCTAACGGCCCTGACACAACAAACCACCTTTAAAGAGCTTTATATATAGATATTTAGATATAAGGGAAACAAGGTTTGAACAACCATCAGGGCAGTAGCCAGGATTTTAGAAATACTGAGGTCATAAATTCAAAAACTGCCATCCCCACCTCGCTTCCATGAAATTGTCAAAAAAACAAAAAACAAAAAACAAATGTGACTGTCCAGTTTCTGTAAATGTTGTCTCTCTAAATGCTGTTTCAGTGTCTCTCTACCAGCATATAAAGGGAGAAATACAAAATCCATTTACTATGTGTGGATTTAAGTCGATTTGTTGTCTAAAAACAATCAAATTAAAATATCTTTAGTCTGCCTTCATAAACCACCATGATTTCTCAACAGCAGCATTTTGTTCATGTGGATCACAGTAGTTTATTTTTGTAGCTGTTTTCAAGTTTTTAGGACAAGTCAAAGTCAAGTCTTGTGTCAGTTATCACAAGACCAAGTCAAGCGTCAAGTCCTTTAGGTCTAGCCCAGGTTAAATCACAAATCTTAATAAGCAAAGTTGTAAGTCTTTAATGTCTCTGAATGACCATAAGATGATTTCAAAGCTATGTTACCATTCGTGTTTTTGTTTTTTTAACATAGCTAAGACCTTTCAATGCACAGGCCAGAAATTAAATACTATGCAATTCCTGCCTATCTAGGTAATCTAGGTAATATTTACCATTTGTGAATTTTTCAGGGTCCAAGTTTCTTAATTATAGTACACATTATTGTGACTCAAAGCTGGAGTCCACTGGGTACCAATCCACATCTGGGACCCCGAATCACTGCTGCTATAAGGAAGGCCTGCACCTTATAGATATGTTGCTCCATCCCCCTGGAATCATTAGAGCTTGAAGCTTGATACTCTGGTTTCAGAAACCTCAACCATTATTAACTGCAAATATTTAGTGGTAATCTCTAATTTAGGGAGTTGCTGATGCTTTGTGGGGACGTTTTGGCAGCAGGAAACAGAGGCGGAGTGAGAGCTCCCTTCTCTGTTCGGCCGTGCAGGCACGCGGGCTCTACTTCTCTGCCTGTGCATTGATTGTTGTGGCTCCTCGTCAACCGGAGAAAGTTCGCCTCACACTCAATTTGTGTTATTGTGCAGTGATATTGAAGAAGTATGGCAGACACTCAAGAGGACAAGCTTTACAAAGCGGAATATGCCAAAAGCGGCCGCGCGTCGTGCAAGAAATGCAAAGAAAACATAGCTAAAGACTCGCTGAGGATGGCCATCATGGTGCAGGTAACGTAGCGACGCCTGGAGTCAGTCCATCTGAATAAACCTGCGTTGTTAGCTAGCTTACCACCACAGAGCCATCTTTTGTAATTTAGGTGGTTTGTTCAGCGAATATAACGGCTATTAACTCATTGGAGAATGAAAATATGTAGTTTGTAGTGTGGTTTCACTTGTGTTAGGTTAGGCCCTCGTTAGCATTTAAATGGCTGACATTGTCTATTGAGTCTTGTTCACAAAGAGAGCCGTTGATCCTTCCTTAATGTCGGATTCTCTGTCTTGCAATTATGCGTCCTGCTATGCATGAAAGTAAAGTTCACTGCTAGATTTTTATGCAGCTTGAGGTTATACTTAAATACAACAACCGTGCAAACAATATCTGAGTGAGCATCTGCAACTCAGAAACCAAAATCACAACAGCATTACTGTCTGCTGCCCAACAGAGAATTAATTAACTAAGAGGCTAAGAAACCACCTTATTTGGCTGCACAAAGTCAGTCTTCTTATTCATGGCTGTGGAGCAGCTCCAGATTTTCAATTACTTGACTTTTCACTCTAAAGGCAAATCCAACTGGATCAACCCTTTCAACATAAGTCAGCAGCTGCACAGGTTCCCCACTTTGCTTATGACATTTTAGATAGTGGCCATATTTCAACAAGCCCTTTATGTGTAATTTATAGTGAATATGTATTTATAGGCTAGATAAAACTGAAACTTATTGCAATGATCTCATACTGTGTCTTCGTTCTTCCTTATAATAATAATAATAATAGTAGTAGTTGTTGTCTATGATGTCATCCTTATACACGTGCCCAGCCCATGTGGACGCCAGAAATAGCATAACATTGCAAACAAATCATTTTTTATCCTCTCCCAAACTCTACAAATAAAATATGCCACAAAAAGTTACTTTTCTAAAATACAACTCAAGGATTTTTTTTACATTTCTATTGTAAAAAAAAGTGACTGAATCATACAAAAAAAGATTTTACCTCACAAGTATAGAATGTCCTTGAAAATTGTCCCAATTAAAGGCCTTTTCTTGTGGGCCACTGTTGGGACACGTTCACTGTCTGTTCCTGGATCATCTCACATTTATGTCAACTCACATCACCACTAGTTCACTGTAAACATGCATTCAGTCTTCCCTGTTTGTTCTTTGTTGTCTGCAGTCTCCCATGTTCGATGGGAAGGTCCCCCACTGGCACCACTTCTCTTGCTTCTGGCAGCGAGCAGCAGCTCAGTCCACTGCTAATATTGCTGGGTATTCTGACCTCCGTTGGGAAGACCAGGAGAAGGTCAAGAAGGCCATTGAAAGTGGTGGAGCAGCAGGAGGTCAGTACTCGACTTTTAGCATCTGACTCACATCTTAATAGATTGTTAAAATATCACATTGCTACATACACATCATGTACAGACTGCACAGTCCCAGTGTGCCTTCATGCAAAGCAAATAATTAGCTGGTTTAATGTCATCTCAGGCCTCTGGCTCATTTGTTGAGCAGCTGACTTCATCTTTTATATGCAGGTTGACATTGTAACATTTTACGCTCATACATAGAGGGACAGTGTGCTTTTATTCAATGGCATAGTAGTAAAACAGGTGTACAGATCACCATATATTATTACAGTGCATAGATTCTCCTATTGTGTAAAAATTATTTAGATATGAGAAAAGTAAACATCTCTGTATATTGTTATCACAGAAGTTTGACATATCTTTGCGTCCTGTTGATACACCTGATGTTTATAAAATATATATACTATACACCTAGTGCCTGTTGTGTTACATTGAACATTCTGTTGTAGCATTCGTTCTAGTAAATATTATTTATCCTCAGAAATCTTGCATATGTATAGTTTTTTATGACTCGATTACTCTTGTTTGACTTGAAAATGAAAATTAGATGACTTCCCTCTTGTAGGAAAAGGGGACCAGAAGAGTGGAGCTAAAGGAGAGAAGACACTGAATGACTTTGCGGTTGAATATGCCAAGTCAAACCGCAGCACATGCAAAGGCTGTGAGCAGAAAATAGAAAAGGTTAGCAGCCTCAAGAAAACTGTGTACAATATAACTGCTATCATTTCATTATGACATATGCAGTATATTGTCTCACTGAGTCTGTGATCCTCTGGCCTCTCCTTCAGGATCAGATCCGTGTATCCAAGAAAACCGTGGACCCAGAGAAGCCCCAGCTGGGTCTGATCGACCGCTGGTACCACACAGCGTGTTTCGTGAGCCGCAGGGAGGAACTGGCCTTCAAGTCTGAATACAGCGCCGCCCAGCTGAAGGGTTTCAACGCACTACGGGCAGAAGACAAGGACGAGCTTAAGAAGAGGCTCCCTGCTGTCAAAACTGAAGGGTGAGATGAAGAAGAAGGGGTAATGTTCTTTCAAGCAGGTTGGGTACTTTTAAGATTGTTCAATGTTTGGGATCACAAGTCTGGTCAGCTCTGGTGAGCGTTTTGGACAGCCGTGCCCTCTCTGTCATCATCTCTGGCTACATTTGAAGCCTCTCTGTCTTCCAGTGTCCTGCAGCACAAGAAAATAGCCTTGAAGGTGTCCCTGAAAGCGGTCATTGTGTATGCATACAGGAAGGGGTTGACAGCAGAGTTGGCATGTGACAGGATGATGGCGGTGAGCAGCAGCTCTAGCGGCACGGGGCATTGTGGACAGAGCAACAGAAAGCAGTTGATTATGTGGAGCGGGATCCAGCAGATTGTGAAGAGGAAAAGAACCAGAAAAAGTGAAGAAGCAGTCTTCACCTCTCGGCGCATGCTGGCTGCAGCCCTCATTTGTCCCTCCCCTCTGCCTCTTTGCTCAGATGCGATGCGCCTCACCTGCCGCTTGACTGTGACAAAAATTTGGGCATAAATGAGAAACATGATCACCAAAGGGGTCAGCACACAAGCAAAGAAGTTGAAATAGACCATGTAGGTCATGTCCACCACCAGGACAAAGAAACAGTAGCCTGAATCAGGTGGCGTCTTGTGCCAGCCCATCAGAGGCACAAGCCCAATGAGAAAGGCCAGCAGCCACGTGGTCAGGATCACTAACAAAGCGTTGCGAGGCGTCATCAGGACCTGGTAGCGTAAGGGCATGAAGATGGCCACGTAGCGCTCCACAGCCACTGCCAGCAGGCTGAAGATGGAGCTCTGCGTGAACATAATTAAAACGCTCAGCATGAGCAGACACAGGTAGAGATTGTGACGTGGTAAACCGATATCAGTCAGGATGGCGCAGGGAATGGCAATCGCGCCCACACAGATGTCAGCGACTGCGAGCGAGACCACGAAATAGTTGGTGACGGTGCGTAACTTACGGTTGAGGCCCACGGCAGCGCAGACCAGTAAATTGCCGATTGTGGAGAGAAAGGCGATGACGAGCTCAGCCGCCATGTACGCCACATTAGGGGAAATCACCAGGTCAGCAGGCGGAGGGGAAGGTAGGGAGGAGGTGGCGTTGGAGGAGGAAGGAGCTGAAGAGTTCTGAAGAGGCTGCAGGAAATGGGAATATGGTCGGATTGAGTTTCTAGTTTGGAAAGTGTAGAGGTTCAACAATGCAGTGGTGCTCTCCATGGCTGCCCTAAAGAGAGATATAAGATTCAAGTTAGAAATCTTGACTGCTCAGTAGGAAGAAATGTAAGAAGCAGGAAAATTACTCACCAATCTGAAGCAATATGGTTCTTTTCAAGAAACTAAGGACTCCATCATTGTTATTCTGACAGCAGCCATCTTGATACTGTGAGCCTGTCCTCACATTCAAGATGAACACTTCTGGAGGAAGCTGTTTTATAGAATTCCCTTCTTCCCTCTTGATGTCAGTTGTTTTCTGATAAGGGATGTTTGTCTAGTTTTTTTGTACACCCAAGGATCAGACAGAGACTTCTACATTAGCTGATATGTGTGTGCTGGTGTGTGTTGGGCCTCATGGGGAGTCTAATAAATGTTTCTTGTCAGGGCAGGGTGGATGATATCAGCATTGACACCTGGGATTGTGGAGACAAGTACCTGCTTGTGTGTGCGTGTGTCCATTAACTGATGGGGGCCCTAATGAATTTGCCTAATGAATAAAGGTGTCAAGACTCAGACTTGGCTATTTTCCAGGATCCCTTTTGGCCTCATTTAGGAAGTTAATTTGGATGTTTTTTTATCGTCTTGATCCTGTTTTTGTCCATGCTGAATTATTAAGAAAACAAAACAAAAGTTTGGAAGAAAACTATTCTGAACTTCTGTTTGCTCTTACAGAAAGCGTAAAGCTGATGAGGTTGACGGAGTATCAAAGAAACAGAAGAAGGAGGAAGATGATGAGAAGAAGAAGCTGGAGGAGCAGTTGAAGGTATCTTTTTTTTTTTTTTTTTTTTTTTCTTTTTTCCTATTTTGGAGTCAAAAATTATGTTTGGTGTCAGGTTTTTAATATGTTGCTCTGTTTTGTGGTGATTTTCATGCATCTGCAGAACCAAAGCCAGCTGATTTGGGGAATCAAGGACAAGCTGAAGAAGTTTTGTTCAACCAATGATATGAAGGAGCTGCTGATTGCAAATGGCCAGGAGGTTCCCTCTGGAGAGTCGAATGTAAGAGAGCCTCATCTTATTTCTCTCCCACTGGATTCAAAGTTAATTGGCATTAAAAAGACAGCCTTACTAACATGACTACTGTCTGTGCTGACTACTGTAGGTGGTGGACTGCCTGGCCGACGGAATGGCATTTGGTGCTCTTGAGGCCTGTAAGGAGTGCAAGGGCCAGCTGGTGTTCAAGGGTGATACCTATTACTGTACAGGGGACATTTCAGCCTGGACAAAGTGTGTGTTCAAAACCACAACACCCATACGCAAAGACTGGGTCACCCCCAAGGTAGGTCACCTCATTTCAGGGCTCCTTTTGGTTCTTTTATAGAGTAAAAATTGAAGAATTAATGTCATTGTAATGAATAGCATTGGTTGCATAAAGCAGCTGAGTTAAGGTTGAAAACATAGGTATTAATTGGTCTTGTTGATTATATCCAGTCCACTAAATGAAGAGAAGAAAATGCTTTATCATTTTAGGAATTCCATGAAGTTCCCTTCCTGAAAAAATTCAAGTTCAAGCGACAGGACAGGGTTTACCCGAAGGAGGCTCCCACCCAAACCCTTACCGCAGCCAAAGCAGAACCTTTGGCCAGTGCGTCCAGCACCCCGACTGAGCGACTGCCAGAGGGAGCACCTTCTGGTCAGTGAAGACACGTGCTTGTGATTTGATTCAATTGGTGCACTTAAATCTTCTTTTTTTTTTTACTTTGATTTAATTGAAAAATACTTTACGTATGTAATACACCAAAATATATTTTCAATAATTACATTTTAAATAAATGGGAAACAAAGCCATGGCCAGTGGAATTTGAACATTCAATAACAATAAAAAAAATACTTCCATACAGTGGTATCATTTTAATGTTGTAATTTAATATATAATATCTGTGTTTTTTGTCCCTTAGACAAACCTCTTACTGGTATGAAACTGTTGGCTGTGGGCAAGCTGAGCAAGAACAAGGATGATCTAAAGGCTGCTGTAGAGGAGCTGGGTGGAAAGATTACCAGCACAGCCAATAAGGCCTCAGTCTGCCTCAGCACCAAGAGTGAGTAACCAATCAAAAAGTCATTATGTGAGCCAGTCAGTGTCCTCACTTCCATTTTACAATCTTATTGAGTCAAATTTAGGAATATAATGTCTTCTTCATAACATGTAATGTAACATTTATAACTTCTTCTATCACACCCGCTTCCTGTTTTCACAGAGGAGGTGGAGAAGATGAGTAAGAAAATGGAGGAAGTGAGGGACGCTGGTGTGCGTGTGGTCTCTGAGGATTTCCTCACAGACATCAAATCGTCGGGTAAAGCCCTCCAGGAGCTGGTCTCCCTGCATGCCATCTCACCCTGGGGTGCAGAGGTCAAAGTCGAGGCTCAGGCTCCGTCTGTGGCCTCCAAGTCTGGAACATTGTCTACCAAGAGCACAGGCAGGGTGAAGGAGGAGGAAGGTAAAGGATATGTGTTGCTGTTATTCATTTAATTAATTAATTAATGTAAATGTGAGGTTGTGTTTTAGAGGGGTGATTCATCTAGACTTGTGTTATAGCATTGGACTGTTATGCTCTTCGTATATTTGTATATCTATGTGTATTTATAAAGAACTGCATCATCTCTATTACAGGTGGTAGCAAAACTAAGAAGATGAAACTCACAGTCAAAGGAGGAGCTGCTGTGGATCCAGATTCAGGTAGTCATGAGTACCCTGCATTGAAAACATAATTTCTGTGTCCCTTTTTTGGTCTTCTGATGACTGATGATTTTGATTTCTTAGGTCTGGAGAACAGTGCTCATGTCCTGGAGCAGAATGGGAAGATGTACAGTGCTACGCTGGGTCTTGTGGATATTGTCAGAGGAACTAACTCCTACTATAAACTGCAGCTGCTGGAGGACGATGTACAGAAGCGGTCGGTTCAGAAAATCATTCCACTTCTATTTTTGTAATGCAGAGGTTATTAAAAAGCACAGGTTACTTAATGAGGCGTTACATAGTCTTATTATACTATGTTTGTTTCTTTTATTCCCATATTATTGCCATAATGGGAGAAATAATAACAATTGTGTTAGAATAATCGTTGTAACTCCACTCTCTTACACTTCCCCTCTGTCTTGTGCAGGTACTGGGTGTTCAGGTCATGGGGCAGAGTGGGTACCACCATCGGCGGTAACAAGCTGGACAAGTTTCATGACAAGAATTCTGCCCTGGACAACTTCCTGGGTGTCTACAAAGAGAAGACGGGCAACGACTGGGGCTCCTCCAACTTCACCAAATACCCCAATAAGTTTTACCCCCTGGAGATTGACTATGGACAGGTACACACACAAAACTAGAAAGGAGATATCTACATTGTGTTTTCTGTATCTGACTGGATTTTGGTTTTCTCTTTGGTGTTCATGTTTCCTTGCAGGATGAGGAAGCAGTAAAGAGGCTGACTGCCACCGCCGGTACCAAGTCTAAGCTGGCCAAACCCGTCCAGGAGCTGATCAAGACGATCTTTGATGTGGAGAGCATGAAGAAGGCCATGGTGGAGTTTGAGGTAAGGCTTTTTGATTTGTTTGGGCAACATGTGCGGCTGTGTACATGTGAGAGAGAAACCATGTTAGACAGATCTAGTTTGTTACAGCCTGCATCATATCACATATTCTGGCAATGTGGGGAGGGGTTTGTTGAGAAGTTATTTTTATAATTTGATACTAATATGATGATGAATATGACTTAGCACTCTTATCTTTCTGTTACCAAAGCCAACACAACCAGTCCTGTGTTGTGTCTACACTTGAATTAAAGCTAGCAGTAGAGCAACTACAATGTAAAAGAAAATTCAATCTCAATAGAACATCATATGTTTTTTTGGAGGGTAAAGAAAGTACATTGTGCGTTCAACTTTTTAGAACAATAGTGTTAATGCAACCCCAGTGTGTGCATTATTCTCTTATGTGTCCCACATACGTGTAGAGTATTTCTCCTTTTCTGTCTTCAGATTGACCTCCAGAAGATGCCCCTCGGAAAGCTGAGTAAGAGGCAGATCCAGAGTGCCTACGCTCTCCTCACTGAAGTACAGCAGGTCAGTAACCAACAGACTAGACATTCCCAGTAGTAAGCAGTGCTTCTGTGCCAGTGGTTGGACCAGATATCAGTAGCAAACGTTTGACTATATTGACTTTTTTTTTTTTTATCATAGGCTGTGTCAGATTGTCTGCCTGAGTCCCAGGTACTGGATCTCTCCAATCGCTTCTACACCCTGATACCTCACGACTTTGGTATGAAGAAACCTCCACTGCTCAACAACCTGGACTACATTCAAGTAAGGACACAAATGCTGTATCGTACTGTAGAATCTTCTGTTGTTTTATAAATGCATAGAGTTTTACATGGATCTCATAACATCCACATACATCCCTGTTCAGGCTAAAGTTCAGATGCTGGACAACCTGTTGGATATTGAAGTGGCATACAGCCTGCTGAGAGGAGGGGCCCAGGACAACGAGAGCGATCCCATCGACATCAACTATGAGAAACTCAAAACCAAGATTGAGGTGAGGAGTGTACGATTATGTATTTTCCCCCATTGTCCTCTAAGAATAATGTTCAGTGTGGTCATTCTATGAGGAGATTATGCATGAAAATATTACAGTGTGCTGTATATTTGTTATTTCACAGGTTGTTGACAAGACTACAGATGAGGCTCAGATCATTATGCAATATGTTAAGAACACCCACGCTGCTACACACAACACTTACACACTGGAAGTGCAAGAAGTAAGTAATTTTGGAACAACTGTTTTAACAACTTCTTGATTTGAATATTATGTTGCAAATGCTTAGTTTGTATAAATCTTTGTTTATAATTACTGATTCTATCACAAACTTCATATCAGCTCTGCTGTGTACCTTTGTTGTCCAGCATGAATTACCATCTCACTGTGTTTCCTGACTTTTTCTCATCTTTTAGATCTTCAAAATTGTTCGAGAGGGAGAGCACCAACGGTACCGTCCCTTCGAGGAGCTACACAATCGCCAGCTGCTGTGGCACGGCTCACGCACCACCAACTACGCTGGTATCTTGTCTCAGGGTCTTCGCATTGCCCCTCCAGAGGCCCCAGTGGTGAGTTTTTGTTTGTGGTTAGGCTGATTCCAAGTTTGTGGGGAACCAAAACCTGCACCTCCATTTGTTCTTATGCAACAATATAATACCTTCGCTTTCATAAATACCTGTATTCTGTCATGGTTTTAGTTGATGTCTCTCCTGTTCAGTCCTGTGTTACATTGCAGTTTTGCTTCATTTCCTCTAGACTGGTTACATGTTCGGCAAAGGTGTGTACTTTGCCGACATGGTGTCCAAGAGTGCAAACTACTGTCACACCTCCCAGTCAGACCCTGTAGGCCTCCTCCTGCTGGCCGAGGTTGCCCTTGGCAACATGTAAGTGTCAGTTATTCAAAAAAATATCTAAATATCAACCTTTTCTTGTGCTTCCTAAGTATGTGGTGATAATGTAAATGAATGTCTTGCTTTATTAATGCAGGCATGAATTGAAGAAGGCCTCCCACATTACAAAATTACCCAAGGGCAAGCACAGTGTTAAAGGTGAGAAAACTTTATTTTATTTTGATTGTTTTATGAAAAATGAAGCTGTGCTCCATAAATGTGACTTTTAATGAGTAAATGTTGTTATCTTGAAACCGCTGTTACTGCCAAATTACAAATAAATGGTAAAATGTATAATAACGTATAATACAATACAGAATTCATACACGCACCAACCATGTGCTGGAAGAAAACATTCTGCTTTGGCATAGAAACATTTGCTTAATGTGTTATTTAGCTGATTTGTGTAACTTTTATTGAATACTCTTTTACTATTATGGTAGGACATTTGGCAACTCAAGTGCCTCTTGTTAATAATATGTAGAAGTTTAGTTTGTGGTCGGCTTCAGACTTTCATTCATTAAGTTTTTTTTTTCTTGCAGGTGTGGGTAGAACTGCTCCTGATCCAGGTGCTGCTGCCACTTTAGACGGGGTGCAAGTGCCTCTGGGAAAAGGAACCCATACTAACATTGATGACACAAGTCTACTGTACAACGAGTATCCTTTAACACTGACCACCTGGTTTATGAATTTGATAACGATTTTGCCATGTGACCCAACATTTTTCCTGCTTTGCCAGATAATAGATTATTTAATAGTTTGTAGAAAAGTCAAAGACTTAACTCGGTGCATATTGTTCTTGCCATTGAGTAAACTGATTTTACTCTACTGCCAAGTTCTCATAACATGACATTTAGCTTGAATGTAGACCAACGTTGCCACTTGAATCAAAATTAGATTGATCTTGGATGGCTGTTTACATAGGGGAGGTTTGTGGTAATACTCAGTACAGCTTGTCTTTTCATGTGAGAAGGGTTCTTTTCTAACCTCCTGATCATGAGGCAGATCACTCTGACATAGACATACATCACTGACTCAGACTGGTTTAAGTTTAAGACAGGTCAAAAATAAAAACAGGAGTTGAATCCTCTGTGTTTGGTGTTGTACTTGTCCTAACCAAATTCCTTCCCAAAATGTCAGACACTACAGGGCCGCCAATTCATAAACTCTTACATTGGATCATCTATTTTTGTTCCCCCCTCTTGTCTGTAATTTGTGTGACGTGTCCTCTTATTTCGCTGTGTTGGTCATATTATCTGTATGGTCTCCATTTTCCTTAACCACTGCTCCTCCAGGTACATTGTGTATGATGTAGCCCAGATCAACATGAAGTATCTCCTGAAGATCAAGTTTAACTACCAGACATCCCTGTGGTGAGAGGGGCTGTGTCTAAACCCTCTTCAGTAAAAACAAAGACCACTGTTGCCTCCAAACGCCTGGGCTTCATTCTCTGCAACAGAAGATGTTCGGCAAAGAGGCGATGCTATAACACGCTTTATGATGGTCATTGGAAATCTCTAGTCACTTTATTGCTTTTTCATCAGGTTTACTAGCTGGCAGCCTTCCTTAGCAATACATTAGGTATTTAAATACCTACTTCAGAGTTGCTCATAAGACAGAACACACTCCACTATATTGGAGTGTGTTCTGTGTCATACACGGTTTCAGTTTAAAAATGAACATCAGAAAATATTAGTAGTGTCTATCTCTCATGGTAATCTTGAATTTCAGAGGGATCTTATTTCTTCATCCTTTAATAAAACTGTAGTTGATAAGGCATAGTAACTCAAACTTAGAAGGAGTTTTGAGTTGTGAACAACCAATCTGCATACACATACATAAACCAATGTTTATATTTTGCTGGGGTTCCCCAGTAAAATAGCCTCTAAGATGGACATTTTGTAGACTGTTGGGTTCAAAGATACTGTACAAGGTTTGACATGTATATATTTGTTTTGTCTCTCAAGCTGTCTTCCTTTCTAAAAATGAAAAAATAAACAATGTGGTTAGTGTTTACGCAAAGTAACTGCCATGGTGTGTTGTACACATTTTCTTAGTGTTTTTCTTGCTTACCTCAAACAAAATAAAACATTCTCAAAATGTCATGCCTGTGTTTTTTAATCGTTTTTGTTTTCTTGTACTGCATGTTGCATCCAATTTCACTTCACTTCAAAGTAATGAGATACTTGATTTATTTCCTTTAGTGCTTTTTCCTGTGCAGGTCATGGTCAGCCACTGATAAGTGCTCCAGGAGCTAGAAGGATGTCTTCAGTTAGATGGTAGCTTGGGCTTGAAGTGGAATCTTGTTGGATGTGTAACCATTAGAAACCCTCCTGCATATATGCAAAGAAGTAGTAGTGTTTATCAACTTAACTTACCAAGCCATGTATATACTGGACATGGTTTTCTGGTGCTGTGTGTAACTCCAGGTAAAAACATCAACTTGCACCTGGAGGAAAACTTTTAAAGTTGAATAAAGCATTGACACCCCCTTCCCAACACTGA
The DNA here is from genome assembly GCF_043641665.1 of Enoplosus armatus. Classification (NCBI taxonomy): domain Eukaryota; kingdom Metazoa; phylum Chordata; class Actinopteri; order Centrarchiformes; family Enoplosidae; genus Enoplosus; species Enoplosus armatus. The sequence continues at coordinate 13,533,576 of NC_092198.1, read as the reverse complement.
ATTAAATTTAAGGAAAGCAAAATCTGTGTCAGTGCTGTATGAAACAATGGATGGATGCTGAGTGCCTAGTCAGACTTCCAATTTTGATTATGAAACGGTTTTCCAAGCATTTCCCGGTACATTTAATACGGAAAGTTGGATTTATATTAACTGAATATAATTGTGTGTATGCATATATAATACAAAGTGATTCTTGGTCAATTATAGGATTTTTATTTCTCAAATCGCCCTCCAGATAGCGTCCCGACCCAGAATGCATTTTGACAAGGTCTTTGAAAAAGCGGCGCGGCTAATTCAAGATGGCGGAGATGGACCAGCTGTTAGACGAGAGTGAGTAACAACACAAATTCAAGGAGTTTTACATTGCAAACACGCAGCGGTCCTGTATTGATAAAATAAACATTTGGTAATAAACTGCTGTCGTTGTCCTTGTAATGAATATCGCAAGTTTTGGGCAGAGTTCATAAAGCCATTTTTAGACGCAAAAGATACCGGTGTGTCCAAGTCAGCTAACGGTTGTTAGCACGAGAGGCTAACCATAGCTAATGTTGGAGTTGAGCAAGTTACTTTAGCCCAACTGGGTAAACAAATAACGTTAGCTTAGCTATGAGCTAACGTCTGTTAGCCTTAGGTCGTAAGCAGCAATAACAAAAGGACTGCCACAACGTCTCTAATGCCAAAGTACAAACGCTAGCTATTAGCTATCTGTTTTGCTGGGCATAGTTTTTAGTCTTTCATGATACCTTCCTTATAACGTTAACTAATTTAACGTGCGTTAGCGCTGGTTAACGTTACATGGTAACGCGTTGTGTATCATTTTGACAAGCTGGTGAAGGGAAACTAGGCAACTTATTTGGCTATTAACAGCTGAAATAGTATTTTCAGTCGATGTGAAGGTAGTTAATGTAACTACATATTATCTCCGGGTTGTAACGTAGTGTAACGTTAGCTTGTTTAGCTTATTTCGTTGATATGATCTGTCCAGCTGATGTTATGCCCGTGCCTGACAGCTCAAATTGGGGGTTAAGGCCTAACTGACTGCGCTAGCCATATCTAACTTCAGTTAATCTACCTGGCTGCTGTCAATGTTTAAAGGACAGTCTCATAGACGTCAGTAATTTGCGGAGGTTTTCTTTGATAGCTAAAATAAACGCATCATATTAACTTAAAACTAAAGAGCATGGCCTAATCACCTTTTTATCACAGTGACATGTTTAGTAAAATATTAACAGCATAGTCAACAATGTATTTTCTAATGCCATCAGTATATTACTGTGGATTGATGTAGCTCAATTTGCCCTCTTCCTCAGGCTCTTCAGCAGAAGCACTTGTCAGTCTAAAAGGTATGTGGGCAGTATTTATAGCTGTCTATCTTTCTGTACATTTGTTCTTGGCACTGTGTGTAGGTGCATTGGGAACTACTGGAAACTGGAGTCAAATTCCTTGTAAACCTCAGCACGCTTGGCCAAGATTTTTCTGATTCAGATTTGATCTTGTCTGCATGTGTGTTCGCTGACATATGCTATAGGTTTCCTGATTTAAAGTGGTCAGGAAATGAAGTCCTTCATTGGATTAGACCTCAGTATGACCCACCATCATGACAAGCTTACAGTGACAACCTGCACTACTTTTGTGGCTGATGTAGACTTATATACAGTGGAACCAATTGTCCTATAATTGCTTCTGATCTTGCAAATCCTTTCAATCTTGTCTCCATATTGGTAAAGATAAAGGTTTTGTGTTAAGACTTTAAAATGATCTATTCCAGTCTCATTTATAAGTGGAAACTTAATTTATATCTTCTGTGATTTGAGAATAGCTTCAAGTCTGACATTTGATAATGAGTAGTTCTCACTGGGGTCATATATTTGGTGTCCTTACACTATTTTGAATAAATGCATCACCTTTTTTTATAGAAGGGAGTTTGTCCAACACTCTGAATGAAAAGAACAGCTTCCCAAGAGCTCACAACACCAGGGGACGACATTCCTCCCTCACAATGGACACGGTAAGAGACATGGTGTTAGTTTGTCAATTTAAAAAGAGGAAGCCATAGAGAGGAGCTTCTGTCATACACAATATTATTAATGCTAAGCTTAAAAACATTAAATAAAAATCTAGTTAATATGATGCAATACAGTACAACACAAACACAAACCCCAGCTTCACAATTTACCATACTGTGGAATCAACAGGAGCACAGCAGGAGAACAATACTAACTTCACACAGTAGTATTTGCAGGGTTAATGTATTGAATTGCATTTTATTATACATGTGTTTGAAATTCTATCCATCCTCATGTCTGAGCAGGGCTTCTTTTTAAAAAATATGTGCAAAATATTTGTGAGCCACTACCCTTTTATATACATGTTTTGACTCCTTTTGGCTTGAGGACTAAAACAAATCTCAGAACCTTCGGTTTGAGCACTGGTTTGAAGGCATGTAATGAACGAACTTGGTATTTTCTAGTATAGGATTAATGGTCTATATTTCCATTGTTTCATCTGCAAATACCAGTGGAGACATAGTAGGCTCTTTCAAGTCAGAATTTATTTACTTTTATTTGTTTAACCTGTATTTAACAAGGAAGTCTCTTGAGATTCATTATCTCTTTTACTGCCAAAATGGCAGCGTAGAGCAGTTTACACAGAATCAAATGAAAAATGTTCAACATTCACATATAGCACATTATTACTAAAACATAGGACCTGAGAGGCATACAGGTTAGTGCGACAGGTACATTCTTCATAGATATGAATAATTGTCTTACTCAATAATTAAGGGGTTCTTGTTTGATATGCAAGTGTTGTTGTTTATGTTGATTATATGGTTACTGTCCAATGATGATCTTATCAGCCGCAGTTAAATCTTGTCTTTGCAATTGTCTCCAGCTGAATAGTTCAAGTCTTTTCAGTGTGCTGTGGAAATGCAGATTTGGAAGGAATATGCAATCCACATGCAAGTGGTCTGTATGTGATCTAGTGCAAATCAGAGTTCAGATCACAAGAGTGCAGTTTGGGACCTTTCTGGAAACATTTGTCCTGCTCTTCAGGAGTGGGTGTAGGAAATACTGCAACCCAGTCAACCCACAACAACATGTGGCTGGACATTTTCATCTCACCAGAAAATTCTCTGGGTCAGAATGGCATGCTATGCTCTCTCTGGAGTGTTAAATATGAAGCTGACAGCTTTCTAAAAAAAAATTGTTTGCACATTTGCCTGAATAGTTACTGACTATGCTTGATACATATCGCCTGAATGTACTGTGTATCTGCAGGATAATGTGGTTCTGATTTTGCACATCAAATCCATTTAAGTAAATATTATTGGCACTATTCATAAACTCCTGGCCACATTTGTCCTTCCAGCCCACACGGAGCTCAAAGAGGAGCCGTTTGTTTCGAGAGGAGGATGAGCAGCCCCAGCAGCGCCTCCTTTCCAGATCCCCGCGGAGGAGCCAAAGGGTCTCCACCACACCACAGGTAAAGACTACGCATCATGAAAGCGATTCATAGCTGAAAGAGGGAATCATTTGTCCCTTCCTATTCTCCCATTGATTTTGAGGATGGTGTAGAAAGAAAAAGATTTCTGCACACACTAAACTTTAGTTAATAGAGCTTGTTTTGGTTCCAGAAGTCGCCTTGTGATTGACACAAACACGCATCAAAACAGAGTGTATCAGAAAACAATGAGGCTGCTAAGTTGTTAGATGAAAGTAACAGACTGTAGTAAGATTTGACTCCATGCCGCTCCCTCTCCTGTGTTAAACAGGACAGAGGTAAACATAGCAAAAAATCATTTAAAAGGGTACTTTCTCTCTAATCACCTGCTTGACCACACATGTTGATTTTATGAGTTTTATTAATCATTTGGGGGAAATCTTTACAGCTGTCATGCACGGTGGGCGAATCAATGGGTTTCAAGTTTAAGATAACACCTACTTAAGGTGTTCAATTGATTTTATTTATTTTCCAGAATACAAATCTACCTGTTTTTGTTTTGTCTGCCTTCTAAATGTGTCCTTGGGTCCCCTGAAAGTCGCAATATAAATTATTATTAATATTATTATTACCTGTATGTGAAATGACTGTTTTCATGTTTTTCTTTACAGAAATTTTCTAATGTGGTGACACCAGATAAGAAGGCATCCCAGAAAATAGGGCTGAGATTAAGAAACCTCCTTAAGCTACCCAAAGCTCACAAATGGTGCATCTATGAATGGTTCTATTCCAATATTGACAGGTAATGTCTCACTTTCACCTCCAGAAGACAAACGATCTATTCAGATGTTTAAGCTTTTTGATCATCTGTAATTACATTGGACATGGTTTGAAAGGTCAGCGGCAATCAAGCATCAGAAATGTTTGTAGGACAATGTTGTGTTATCCTAGGTTCTTCTCTCCCAAAAACATTTTTTCCCCTGATTTTCTTTTCCAGACCTCTCTTTGAGGGTGACAATGAATTCTGCCTGTGTCTCAAGGAGTCTTTCCCCAACCTGAAAACAAGAAAGTTGACAAGGGTTGAGTGGGGAACAATCAGGAGACTGATGGGGAAACCTCGACGGTATTGTGCAATCTTTAAACTTTGTGCCTCTACACAAATTTCTGTGTGAACTAATAACGCCGTATCCTCAAAGACTTAAAAGAAATGCTACGCTTTGTTGGCCCATCCAGGTGTTCGTCGGCATTCTTTGCTGAGGAGCGGACAGCACTGAGACAAAAAAGGCAGAAGATACGCCTGCTGCAGCAAAGAAAGCTGTCTGATGTGTCAAACTGCAAAGACCTTCCAGATGAAATCCCCCTGCCACTCATTATAGGAACAAAAGTCACTGGTGAGATGACATGAGATGAACACACACCACTGTTATCAGTTACACAGTCCTGGTTAGGTTATTGTTGATAGGTTGATATTGTCACGGTTAGGTTGATAATATCATTGCAGTCAAATGACCTGCAAAGCTACCCAGGTTACATTTTCAGTATTTGCGTGCAGGAGTCAGAAAAGATCATTTTTATGGCTATGTAATGATCAAATAACTGTAAGAGTGAAAGACCTAAACCCTAATTATAGTGGCTGCGTTATGTGGAGATTGGCTGATATGGAAATTCAAGCCCAACAGGGAAAGTAAGGATGTCCCGCACAGATCTGTACAATATTACAGGTGCAATTTTGTTTGTTTTCTTTTCGTCTACGCAGCTCGACTCCGAGGCGTCCATGATGGGTTGTTCACAGGGCAGATCGATGCAGTGGACACCAGTGCTGCCACTTATCGTGTCACCTTTGACCGCAGTGGCCTGGGAACACACACTGTGCCTGACTACGAAGTCTTGGTAAGATTTGCTTTTTGCCTTGCTAAGATAACCACTGTAAGTGTGTTTGAGCTTAGACATGAAACAACTTAAGTTTGTCTGTCTTTATTTTTACAACTTGTACTTTAATGCAGTGTCATTAACATTTGTAAAACAAGAAATTGTCAAAATACAAGGATGTACAGTAGCTGTACTAAGGGAATTTGAATAATTCTTAAACATCTGGTGATGTTTTCCAGAGCAATGAGCCCAATGAGACCATGCCCATTTCAGCCTTTGCCCAGAAGCATCGGACATCACGCTACATGCAGAACCTCATGACTCCGCCCAGAGGGCCTTACCCGTCCGCTACCACTCCTGTCCTCATGGTACTGTAAACCTACATCTAATGACAAATGAACATGTGCTGGGTTATTGCACTTGTCCCCGGCAGTTGTTAATGATATTGGGTACTGGTTCAGGTTTGCTTTGGTTGTGGGAAGGGTTATCTACTGCAACAGCTTCTTGGCCTGGCAGCCAGTAATTCTGAGATGGTTTTGTGCAGCATATCTAGTACAAGCAGCCTGTAAGTGTATGTACGCAGCAGTATATTTAGATATGCTAATCAGTGGATTTAGTGTATAAGGACAGTTCAGGCAGTGTCGCGTGGAATCAAGTCATCATGAGAAAAAGTTTTCTACTACCCAAATCTGAACTGTGGGCATCATACTACAACTACAGAACAAGTGAAATTGCAAATCCCTTCCTGTAGATTGCTTATGAAGATAAATGACTTCCATTCTTTCGAAATAACAGGACAATGACCCTCTTATCAACCAGTCACCATGGAGGAACAAACTGCCCGGTGCTGAGGGAGATACTCTGGGAGGATTTCCTGTCAAATTTCTTGTCCAAGTGGTAAATACTTCCCTGTCAAATACTAAAATCTGACATCCTAAAACTTTGTAACACTTTGTTCTCACAAATCCTTTGTCTTATTTTGTTGTGACTAGACGAGGCTGTCCAAGATCCTCATGATCAAGAAAGAGCACATCAAGCACTTGAAAGAAATGAACACAGAGGCGGAGAAACTGGTACATTCATCATAGTAATAACAATTTTAAAAAGTTACTTCAAAACCTAATAAAACGTTTCTGAGATGCATGCATCAAGCCTAACTAAAACTATAGTTGTGTTTTTGTTTTCAGAAGTCGTACTCTATGCCTATTGATCTAGACTTCCAGAAGCGATATGCTACCACCGTGCTTGAGCTTGAACAGCTCAATAAAGATCTCAACAAGGTGCTTCATGAAGTTCAACAGTTCTGCTGTGAGGTAAGTCAATAGACACACTTAAGTCCCATCTCTAATTATTGCCCCTGAAGATAAGTACAGGAACGTATGCATAGCTGTGATATTTCATTCCCTGTTGCTATTTCTAGCATCTCCCTTCCCAGTCAGTCTGGAAAAATTAACTCACAGAGCCTTGTTTTAAGATGTGAATCGCCAATGTGTCCATCCAGCTTGCTCCAGATCAGGGCATGGTTCCAGCTGACCATCCCACAGAGCTGCGGCGGCGATGTGACGATGAGGCCCAGCAGATGGTGCAACTGAGCAACTCACTGAAGGACGGACAGCAGAGTGTGACGAATCCCAGCCTCACACACCTCATCTCCCGCCTCACAGCTCTGCTGCTACAGATCAAGGTAGAGGATGTATCAACGCTCAGCTGCTGCCTTCTGTCATTCATGTCATTCATTTCATTTGTATGTCAGGAGGGCGATGGATGTAGTAGTGTGTTTCTCTGTGGTTTTGTCAGTGGGTTCATTTTGCAACATCAGTAGGTTAATGCATCTGTATTGAACCTTCTTTAACACCTATTGTATGCAGACTGAACAGTATTTAAATAATACAGTAATTCTTTGATAACATGTTCATTACTTTTTATATTCTTTATTTTCAGTGTCTGGCAGATGGAGGAGACCTGAATTCATTTGAGTTTAAATCTCTAACAGACTCCCTTAATGACATCAAGGCATCTATTGATCCCTCCAACCTCAGGTAAAAATACCCTGCAGTGTTTGCAACTACACTTCCTTAGTCACACTATACATGACAGTGGATAGTTTTTAACCTGTCAGTTTCTTTCTTTTTTTGATATGAAAAGTCTGTCACTACCGTTCACCATTCAGTCAGCCTCAAAGTACTGAACATTTCTTTATACTATTGTCTTTTCTGTATTTCTAGTTGCTTCCAGAATAATGTCGAGATCCACGTGGCACACATCCAGAGTGGCCTTAGTCAGCTGGGCAATCTGCATGCGTTCGCTGCCAACAACACCAATGCAGTCTGAGTGCCTGCATCATGCACACACAGAGGTGTGGGCCATTAGTATCGTCTTTTGAGATGGTGCTTTCACCCGAACTGTTAAAAGACTGCAAACAAAAGCTTGCGTGGATGTCGTGGACCACCACCACACAATCTGAATTTGGATGTCCCCGTGAAACGACTCAGAGTTCTGCCCAGACTCCTGAAGCTTTGTGCTGAGGGAGGGAGTATTTTACCCACCCATTTTATTGTATGAAAATGTTGGTGCACCCAATTGAACACAAACCTGAAAGAGTCTTAAACTTTCGCCACCAATCCACATCTCCAAGCTCAATGGTTATTTATTGGTATCATGTGCCAAACATTGATTCTTACAGTTTTTATAGTCCATATTTATTTATTTTTGAGTAGGTGTGTATGGTTATGAAACAATATTTTGCTATCTCAAAAGTGTCCCCCTGTAAGTGTTGTGTTCTGTTGTTCCACTGATGGTAAGCACAGGGAGGCTAAAGAATGTTTTATCAAATTGTTTATTGTAGATAATTGTACAATATCTCTGATTATTAGGACTATCGTCAACATTTCTGCTGCAGATTCAGAAATGGCTTTTGTAATTTTGTGTGCACTGAAAAGAGATTTTGGTATTTTTATAAAGGAGAACTCTGGGGTTTTGATGCCTTTTACTCCCTAAGATGATCTTAGCATTTCCATATTTGGCATGGCTGTTGCTGCAACCCCCACACTAAGCCTGCATCACTGATGTAACTTCAAGTCAACAGTTTTTTCCTAGAGAATCTCCTTTTTCAGTTTTGTAAAGTTGTATATGAGAGTGCCTCAGGGCAATTGTATAAAAATGTTTCCGTCTTTTTATATTAAACATAATATTGCAAAGCAGTATTTGGTCTTCTAGTTTTTAGATTTTATTAACAGATGAAACCAGTTTTCTTTCTTTTGTACAATCAACACTTTTATTACTATTTTACAATAAATACAACTTTTCCTTTTATGCAAACAAACAACTGTAATACTGCCTCTTATGATACATGTCGCTTTCTTCACATCAGCTCCTATAATACATCACATAAAGCCACCAAAGCCAGCCATGGCCTCGTTTTCCCAGTCAGAGTCTGAGTCAGTGAAGTCCTGTGCCTCAGTGGCATGGATCGGGGAGAAGTGACTGAACCTCTCCCCCGTGGCCCTCATGTGTGGATACTGGATGTGACATCCATTATCCTTTGGTGATGACCTGCTGAAGTTAGTCTGAGTCGGGATGGGAGGAATCACAATTTTCATCTCTGGTCCGATGGTCTTGTTTGGTGGGAAGTTGTCATATTCCACTAGAACCTTTGGACCCTGGTTGCCGGTCATGTTAGCTTCGATCTTGGGGGGATGCTCGTTGTCCTTGGGATACAGGTGGACGTTACAGCACGGGACGTTGACACTCAGCTCGCGCCGTTGCATCTGCTCAGGCTTCACTCTGGTTCCCTCCTTGTCATAGATGCAGGAGAGGGACGTGTGGTCATAGCTGCTGGGTTTGGTGGGTATACTGGTTCTGTGAGTATCCTCTGTGTTTTGGTGCATTGGAGGTCTGAAACTGTCTTCCAGTCCAAAACCTCCTATCCTGTGAGCCTCAGCTGCATGATTGTTGTCATAAACTGAATGAGAAAACAGAAAGAATGAAGCAATTAGTTTTGAAATGAAAAATATTCATTTACATTGCTCTTTCATTCATTCCCTACACGGAGAGAGTAGTAGTTTTCAAGCAACTTATTGTATAAATGTAGGTGACTTAAAATTAAGTGTAGAAATACATCAAGGAAGATATGTAATATTCACTAACTAATATGAAGAAAACTACATCGGAGGAGGCCCACTTGAGTTGGCTGCTGTCAGACTGCTTGAGTGAAATCAGTGAAAGATGACTGTAATAGTGACCTTTCTCTGGGCCCATCCTGCTCTGGAGCTGGCTGAAGGGGCCAGCTGCTGGCGGGTTGGCGACCTTCATGGACACCGATGAGCCAACTTGGCGACGAGACTTGGCCCTCCTGTTCTGAAACCACACCTGAAATTTGTAAAGGGGGGGGGGGTAAACAAACGTGAGGACAGGTTGAACCCATCTTGAAAAAAAAAATCATATCACAATTTCTGATTAACCGTTTGACACTGAATATCTGAGGGGGGGGGGGGGGGGGGGGGTTTAAAGTAGACAGTACCTGAATTCTGGACTCCGGTAGCCCGGTCAGAGCCTCCAGTCTCTCCCGCAGGTAGATGTCAGGATATTTAGTGTCGGAGTAAACTTTCTCCAGCACCTCAATCTGCTGCTGGGTGAAGTTGGTCCTCTTCCTCCTGTGGGTCAGTATTGCCACGCATTTATCCGCCCTCGGTACAGAGTTTACGGAGCTGAAGTAGTTTGTAACATCTGACGCTGCATAATCTGAAAAGAAAACGCACAGATAGGCTTAGTTAAGATGAGCAGGAGTCATAGAAACGTGACACTGGACGTAAATTACGCACAGAACCCGCTGTTATTTACTGTTTGTCACAATAGATATACTTGTGTGTACGCTGCCAGCCACCAACCTGAGTTCACCATGCTGTTCATCTGCAGAGGACCTTCGTGATACATCTGGAAATGATTCAGATCCCCGACGCGCATATTCCCATGAACTGAAGACATGTTCCTCAACGTCTTATTTCCAGCGACTGACTGAGTTTGAGACCTGTACGCTCGCTGGGGTTAAATCCCCCCGCGATCAAAGGTGATGCTGGCTGTATGTGTGAATGGGGCGACCATCAGTGCCGGCTGGCACTGCAGCGGCCGTGCAGCGACTTCAGACGTCTGCAGGCCGGTGGAGGTGTGAATGCATCACACCTGGGATGGTGGAGCGGCCGCAGGTCTCTTTAAAGCGGTTTTAATGGAATCTGCGTGCTCAATACACATCGGCAGTGAAAACATTTATCCGCTTTGGAATGGATGAAGCAATAATGGACCTGTAGCCTTCAAAGAGAGGCACTCGGAAACTGCCATTTCCTCACGAGGGCTGCAGTTTGTGGTTTGATAACAGAAATAACTACATTTTTATCTAATAATCTCCTGTAAAATATTACATTATTTTGCATTATTTAACAAAGAATATCATTCCATATATATATTTATATATATATTCATCTGATTGTAGGAGGCTCTACACTATGTGGTCAGTTTCCTATGCCCCATATGCATGGCATCCACAGGTATTTGTGGACATAATGTAATAGAATAGCCTATACATATTATAGTGTATAGTATATTTTAATAGTATAGCAGGAAGACACTCATCAAATAAATACATGTTTTCAACTTAAAGGATGTCATTCAAAATGTATTGAAGTCCTGTAGCCTGACTGTGATTCTGCAACTAGACGTGTTCTTACAGGATTGTATTTTTTTGTGTGGTGGTGGTATCTTTCATCAAGGCTTAAATGTCAAATAATATAAGTTTGTAAAGATTCAGGTCTTTAGAGGTCTGCTCCTCAATGCTAATGTTTGAAGGGAATTATGCTTCCCGTCCCCTTTCACTGGCAACAAAGTTAATCTCAATACACAAACCTCCTCAGTTCAAAAGTACTCAGGAGTGGGCACTTATTATTGGGTGGGTCCCCTTCATTTGATTCAGAGAGGGGATCAAGTCAAGAGGTCAGGTAGCACCACAGACAGACTAATTTGTTCACACATATTTGGACAAGATTTGCAGGAGTGAGCTTTTATGGTACTTTTAATAACCAGATTGTTAAAAATCAACTTGGATTAGCTGATTTTAAAGTCAGAGTTACTTTTACATGGGCAGTTATAGGTTCAATGCTATGCATCATATTTCATTACTTTGGGTGTGGGGTGACATGATTATTGCAATATAAAGTGATAAATTGCCTGACTTTTTACTGTGTCCTCATTCATATGATTTATGGGATACAGCTGTAACAGGGTTCAATCGGTCATAGTAGAGTAGATAGCATTTTTGGCTAAGTGAGTCTAAGTTTGTGTTAAACTATCATGCTCCAGATAGAGACCTGTAGCGTAGACCTAAAAACCACCAAAGGTTTTCTCTGGTTATTTCTTTGTTGATCTATGTGGGAAAATTACTTGACAGTCATTGTGTCATTTCACAGCCACAACAGCACTTATTGATCTCTATACTTTGACACATACAGCATTGTTCAAAAGGGACGTGCTTGTTGGTAAAGACATTCACAGTTGCTTTGTCTGAGGGCCCTAATTGGGTATTGCCTGCGTGCACAGACCAGATTGCTATGCTAAAATCAGGCTGTTGAAGTTCCTGATCTTTTGTAATGGACAATGACAGGTTTTCTGAGAGCTAGATCATGAAAATGAAATGAACAGTAAACGCCTCGTACATTCATCTGTTCATTCAACGCTCTCCAGTCATGGCCAATGAAAAATATGAATTCAGCACTGCAAGTGTAGGAAAATTGTGATGCACTTTTGCTTTAAGTGTTTGTATTCAGCCAGAATTTTCAACTTGACAGCCTATGATATAAATATGACATTTTTAATAATTTGATAAAAGAATGCAATTTGAAGTTGATTAACGCTGATATATTGTAGTTAACAGACTGCGCTTTCAAACATCAAACAGTAAGAACAGAGGTTTTCTCCTGGCCGTTTCTAGTTGGCAGCTGACTAAGTCAGTAGACACAAACAAAAGCATAGTCACACCTTTAAAGTCTGACCACTGTTTAACCCACAGTTTGACCTGACCACTATACATTTGAGTGCAGACAGATAATTTATCCTCACAAGTTTGCAGGTATATGTTAAAATGTCAGCTGTCTTATGGGCCTTTGTTTATATGAGTTCAATCTTTGTGTATTTGAGGGATGTTTTAAGGAGCTATAGCACATTTATAGTTTCCTAATAGAAATGTGTGCTCACTGTAAAGATGCATTAATATTATCACAAGCAGTAGTTGAGTGTGATAATTGTTTTTGTTGTGTACACATCTGCTAAGCACGTAACTGTGGATGTTACATATTAGAGCTGAATCGATAAATCACCCCGTCTGATAAATTGACAATAGATATTAACTTGTTGGAGATAAATTGGCATCAGTGTAACAAAAGAATGTCAGTACAGAAATGCAAAAGATGTGTTTGAGGTCACAGTTTGTCCACCAGAGAGCACTGACAAGTTTATGTTTTAGCTGTGTCACAATTCTTTAATAACAAAATTTAATGTATCCTTATTTTATAAAAATGATCAGCCAATATTTTGCTATTACATTTAAACTCTCAAATACTGATATTGGTATCGGCCTTCAAAATCAAGTATCATTTAAGCTATAATTCATACTTACTATATACTAAAAGAAATGAACAGAAATTCATCCATCCTTTTTCACGATAACTTTTAAATCAAAAATATGTTTTCCAGTGAAGCTGTGCCCCTACACTCATTGCCTTGAGAACAGATCTAACTTTTGAATTGTTTTTATTATATGTTTTATGTATTTTATCATGTTTTATGTATTGTATTTTATCTAAGTATGCATGTATTCTGTTTCATCTGGCTGCAAGACAAATCTCTGCTTGTGTAAAGGAATAAAGCTTAAGCTGATTTAAAAGAGATTTTTTAAAATCAATGTTGTCACATAGGGCTTAAAATAATTGTTCGTTCTAATTGCTTTGATATTATTACTTTTAAATATAGTAGTGGTGTAATATTAAAATCCATTAAATTAAATATAAAAACTGTCCCGAGTAAAAAAAACTAAACAAAATAACATAACATTGTATCTATCATGTTGTTCTCTAAATACAATATTAAAAATATTCAATAATCAGCTTTATGACAGTCCCAAGTGTTAAAAAAACGTAATTCCTGTAAATTATTCTCTTATCGGTAAAGCGTCGTCATTATTTAGCTACATCGGGAAAAAAATATCCCGGAACTTCCGCCAAGTCTAAACGGAAGTAGGTACGTGGCCGCTTCAGCTGACAGTCTACATGATGGCGACAGAGGTTCAGAGCGGCGACCTCGACAGTGCTACTTCCAGCCGGCTCGAAGTTTCCATCGATGGCCTCACCCTCAGTCCCGACCCGGAGGACGAGCAGGGCCAGGTCGAAGAGCCGGACCCTAAACCCGCGGAACCCGGGACCGAGACGCCGGGTGCCGCTGAAGGCGAAGATGGAGAGACTGGCAAATCTGCGATAGAGAAGAAATGGGGCTTCCCTTTGCAAGAACTGTACGGAATGGGCCTTAAATTCTTCAAAGGTATTTTACGTTTGTTATAGTCACACCGCTTTAACGCACAGAAACAGCTAGTGTTAGCATCCGAACCGACCGCTCAATTGTGAGACGAATCGCTCGCTGGCTGAGGTTAGCAGTTTGCTAACGCTAGCTGTTAGCTGTCACCGGCGGGGCTGCTGCTGTCAGCCGCAACATTACATTAGCTACACAGCTAACGACTAGCTAACACCGCTAACGAGCTGTTAGCTGGCTGTTAAAGGGTAAAACAAGCACGGCACTTCCGAGTAGTCCATTTGTGTCTGCGTGTGGCCTGAGAACATTTTCATCCGGCTGTTTGCCTCCCTTCTGTGTGTACCTGTCTTGGGGTTTGGGCAGAATGACCTGGCTGTAAATCACGCGACTGCTCCATCAACTCATGTAAGAGTTGCATTAAGGAGTTATTCATCCTAACTGAATGGTGGCTCATATTGATTTGTTTGGGAGCTTTAAACACGCCCTGCCTTACCACTGCTGCAGCTGAAGGGAGCCTGCCCTGCACGTCAGCTCCTTACACAGATGATAAATTAGACGCTGAAAGAATTACTTCTGAGGATTAAACCTGTCTTTAGTCTCAGCTCAATGTCTTTAAAACCAGTCCAAGGTGCTGCCTAAAGCCATGTTTTGTGCGCCCACAGGGTTGTGTGACAAGTAGCCTGTTATACAGCCCAACTGCCTACTCATATCCACACCACTCCTTTGCTGCTACTCCTCCAACAGGAAATCCCTGAAAAAAGTGGATTACTTGTACTTGTGTTTCCATGCATATAAACTGGAAGACTATTTTACCTGACTTCATAACATCACCTTTAAGACACCGTTGACATCAGTATAATCAATACTGCATACAGAAGATAGCTTGAAAAATATATTATTGCAATATATTGCTAGCTGTAACATCTATTTTAAGTCTCAAGATCAATCGCAAATAATAGTGTCAAGAAGTAGCTTGTCAAGACAGCAGTGTATCAGTCTTTCAAATAGATATACAGTATATCCTGCCCCCTGTGGCTCACCTTGCCTCTAACACAAGGTGTACTCAATTGTTACTTTGCAAAAGTCCTGAACAAGTGTAAATAGTTTTGAGCAAACTAAGCCCTTGTGATGACTGTGCAAACAGGTTTGGGCCTGGTTGTCCCTCTATGTGATTGTAGTAATCTGTGCTTTGTATTTCATATTTGTCATGTATTTCCAGTCAGTCAGGGTTAGGTCTAATTGTGTAACTTGTATACATAAATCTGATTCTTGCCTCACCCCAGATTAAATACGTTTCATTGGGATAACAGTGCCATGAGGTTGTTATTAAGTTATAGAGTGTCCATGGTTTTTGAAAAGGAGAACGGCAACAATCAACAGAGTAATTGTTATATACTCTTGTACTATATTCTAGGGTATCATATTCTTGTTCCAAGAACAAGAATATGATACCCTATATGCTACCACTGTTTCTTCTGTCATGTTGTACATAGACATAAAGGTGTGTTGTAGTACTCTGAAGCCCATTTCACTGCAGGACATAAAAGACAAAGAAATGTCAACTTATTGCTTCCACATTGCTGCTCTCAGATAAAGATGGCAAGGCCTTCCACCCGACCTATGAGGAGAAGCTTCGACTGGTGGCTCTGCACAAACAGGTGTTACTGGGCCCTTATAATCCTGATGCTTCACCGGAGGTCGGCTTCTTTGATGTCCTGGGCAACGACCGCAGGTAACCCCAACAGACATTTATGTGTGTGTACCTGTGCATATGACCTTTGAACTCTGGCAGACGTGCCGGCAATTTAGCTGTTTTTCAGGAAATGCACACACACTCACACCTCTCCATTCACTGAAGTGTTAATACAGGCCATTTAACACTGGTGTGCTTGTCGTTCCTTCTATATATTAAAGTTGTACGAAAACCTTCGACGGAAGAGAGTCTGTTTTACTTCCGCACACAATCGTTCACAATTGAATTATAAGATCTGGTCTTTTTTGTTATCTGCTGAAGAAACAATGGTTGTAGATAAAAGATTCCCTTGTTTTGTTTTTGTGAAAGTATGTCATTTAAATAGAAGTCAAAAATACTTGATGGCAGCTACCTATTTTATTTATTTCTTCACCTCCATTCTTGCTCTGTGTGCAGAAAAGAGTGGGCCTCCCTGGGTAACATGGAGAAGGAGGATGCCATGGTGGAGTTTGTCAAGCTGCTGAACAAGTGCTGCAACCTTTTTGCACCCTACATCACCTCACACAAGATCGAAAGGGAGGAGCAGGAGAGGAAAAGGTAAGATGTTCTCCTGAGGGAGATCCCTCTGCCACAGTGTCTAAATGCAGATCCTGTTTCAGTGTGTCCGATATGCAGCCAGTAGGACTGTGAAGCAGCATGGCAAATGTTGGACATTTATAAAACATCTCCATGGATAGACAACACTATCCATGAGCTCAAGAGATCATGTACAGCAGTGGAAAGAAAATGGAGAAGAAGAGGACTGTAGTATTTACAACGAATACATGGTCACCTTTAATAATACTATATGCAATCTAAGATCATTACAGAAAACAAAAATAACTCTAGAATACTGTTTTCTAGTATTGACACATCTTGTTAATGTTAAATCCTGCCCCTGCCCCTGACCTTCTAAGGCAAACCTCTGCCCCTAAAGGTTAGGATATTGCAATTTTCTTCACCAGTAAAATCAAGCAGAGCTGGCATTAAAACTGAAACTGCAGATGACCCCTGCATTCAACTTTGTGAAAGGCAAGCTGCCATGAGCAATTTCACCAGCATCTCAAACCCAGAACTGTAAGGTTGTTACCCTGAGCAAACCGTCGTCCTGTTATCTTGAACCAGTCCCTTCTCCACTCTTTAAGAGTGTCTATTGTGAAAATTATTAACACATTATTGAAACAAAACTACTGTTGTGAAACCTTTACTGGAGAAGCACAGGCCCATTTTTAAGCAAGATGCTTGAAAAAGTTGTTTTCCACCAGATAAACAACTTTCTAAATGAAAACAATATTCTAGAGAAATTTCAGTCAAATTTCAGAAGTAATCATAGCACAGAGACTGCTCTCACAAAGGTAGTTGGTGATCTGAGACTTAGTGCTGATGCCAGTAAGGTTTCGGTTCTGGTTCTCTTAGATTTAAGTGCAACATTTGACATAGTAGACCTTGAAATTATCTGCTCTGAGAACTGGCTCGGTCTCTCCAAATGTGATCTGTTATGGAAATTGATGTGTTAAAATGTTCATGCACTTAAACTGGCTCTGTACATACATTACAGGAAGAAAACTTTGTATCAGAGAAACATGACATAACCTCTGGTGTTGCCCCTTTATTGTTCTCACTATATATGCTCCCTTTAGGTGATATCATCAGGGAACATAATGTTAACTTCCATAGCTATGCTGATGATCCACAATTGTACATATCTGTCGAGCGAAGTGATGTAGATGTCTTAAGCTCCATCACTGGATGGATGAATAATAACTTTCTTAAACTAAATGAGGATAAGACAGAAATTCTATTAGTTGGGCTTAGTTGAGCTGCTGAGAACACTAGGTAATCTGACTCACAGGGCCAAACCAGAAGTAACAAGTCTGGTTGTTATTTTAGACTCTGACTTCAATTTTATGTTGCTTCACGGGCCCTTAGATCCTCTACTGCTGGTTTTATAGTCACTCAAAACCCCACCAAAAAGATTTTTTTTTCAGCTATGCTCCCAAACTGTAGAACAGCCTACCCAAAGATATTAGAGAGGCAGGCTCTGTTGAAATTTAAATGTCACTTAAAAAATGTCTCTTTAACCTAGCCTTTCTCTAGCACCACTTCTTACGATGTACCTTTTATGCCTTTAAATGTCTCTTTTAGTGGTTTATCTTTGAGATGGCTTGTTTTCAACGCTAAGCCCTTTATCTTTACCTGCTTTCTCTTTAATTTAATTTGGAAATGTAGTTGACCATTTGCATAATTTATGATGTTCTTCATTACTTTTCTCTACCCCAGGAAAGAAGAAGAGGAGCGTCAGCGGCAGGAGGAGGAGGAGAGGGAGCGACAAAGGCAGGAGGAGGAGAGACAGAGGCTTGAGGAAGAGGAAAGGCTGAGGAGAGAGGAAGAGGAAAGGAGACAGGTGGAGGAGGAGAGGCTACGCGTTGAGCAGCAGAAGTATGTGTGTCTGTATCACTGTGTGTTTGCATAGTGTGCTTGGGCTTGCAACATATCGATACGACTTCTACATGATCATCACACTCCCCTGACCTTGATATTTACAGGGGTATTGTCCACAGAGAGCAATCTCCTTTACTTACTATGAGCCTTCTCTTTATGTTTAAAACCCTACCACTTTCCACTGTCCGCCATTGTCTCCTCTCAATTTCCTGTATTTCCTTCCTCACCAACTCTGCTCCTGTGTTGTCTTTGCCAGACAACAGATAATGGCGGCATTGAATGCGCAGACAGCAGTGCAGTTCCAACAGTATGCTGCTCAGCAATACCCCAACAGCCCAGAGCAACAGCTGGGCCTCATCCGTCAGCTCCAGGAGCAGCACTACCAGCAGTACATGCAGCAGCTCTACCAGGTCCAGCTGGCCCAGCAACAGGTCAGATTTTGCAGTTAATAGGAAAGTATTAAGTTTAGGTTTAGAAACATTTTCTTCCAAAGATCCACTGTAAATTCACTAAACTCAAAATGTAATTGTAAAGCTCCTCAAATAATCAAGGTGCATTGTGACAAGTGCAGTATTGAGCAAGGATAACATCAGGATAACAGTTTTAGCCATAATGATGCAGCCTTACGTGCATATAAATGTAATTCATATGACAGCAGGAGTCTGTGCTTCTTCCCACAGCGTTGTAGAAACATTATTGGTTTGTGTCCCTGGTTTCTTGACTTACTGTTGTTTTCCTGTCGTCCCAGGCGGCCTTACAGAAGCAGCAGCAGCAGACTGATTTGATGATGCAGGGCACCCTGGACTCTAACAGCTTCAACAGTGGTGAACCCATCCCCGCCTCAGCAGCGGGACCTTTGTGTGCGGCTTCACCACCTGCCGGAGAGGAAGCCCCTACAGTCAATGGAGGCCAGTCAGACTCGTACTCAGAAAGCATGGACCGGGAGCCAGAGCCTGAGCCGGCAGAGGAGGTCTCAGAGAACGGGCCTTTATTAGGTTGGTGGGCTGTAGATGTGTTTGTCTCGTTTAAAAAAAAAAAAAACAACAACCAAAAAACACAAAACTCATGGAGCTGACAGCTGAATTTTCCTTATTGTGCAGCTAAAGGCTACAGGGGGGGGGGCTGTCAAGCAAACAAAGCTTTATACCAAAATTGAAACCTTATTCTTATCTGCTGTGTCCTTGTTGATGTGACCTGGACGGCCGGGAGGAGAAGAGCTGGAACAAGTGATACATGATATTCTGCTGGTTTAGGTATCATCTAACCACACATTCTGCTCCCAGAAAAGTAAAGCACTCACACCAGAAGTGAACAAGGCCTTGGTCTGATTCCAAAACATACATCCTGAACTAAATGAATCCACTGTGGCTGGTCACTCTCAAAATAATGTTTTGAGATAAGATGGATGGATAGCTGGGTATGCAAAAAACTCTCTTAAAGCCTGTCTGCATTCAGTCTGTGTATGCTGGTAGCAAATCACTCATTAGTAAATAAAAATGTATTTCTTTTCTAATAGGAAACCTGCATTATCAGATTTTTACAACAGATTGTAGAAAGTCTCCTGTCCTTTGATTACAGCAGACTCCCCACCAGTCATAGCTGCTCCCTCCATGTGGACACGGCCACAGATCAAGGACTTCAAGGAGAAAATCCGGCAGGACGCAGACAGCGTGATCACAGTGGGGCGTGGCGAGGTGGTGACAGTGCGCGTGCCCACCCACGAGGAGGGCGCTTACCTGTTCTGGGAGTTTGCCACGGACTATTACGACATTGGCTTCGGGGTCTTCTTCGAGTGGACGGATGCTGCCTCTGCTTCGGTCAGCGTGCACGTTTCGGAGTCCAGTGATGAGGACGAGGATGATGAAGGTGAGGCGTGGGAGGGAAGTCTGTGTGAATAAGCCTGCAGTGATTCAGGTGTGGCAGCAATGCCAGACCGACCTGTGTTGGTGGTTGATAAAAACAGCTCCTAGTGAAAATATCTGCTTAAAGTCAGTTTTACTGACTGTGATGGTGTGTGTGTGTGGGTGTCGGCTCTCCTCCTATAGTGTGCTCATGATTATGTGAACAGAAAATATGCAAAACAGACTATTTTTCAAAGAATAGAAACTATAAACCACATTGACATGACGTGTCAAGTCTTAGTGTTTATTTAACTTAACTTTGTCACAGAAGCAGTTTAAAATAAGTGTCTGTTTTTTTGATTTATTTCTGCTGCTTCACTCATTGGCTTAGGGAGAGATGAATAACTAGTTTTCTAGGTAGTATTTTATTCTTGTTGAGAACTTGCCTACGCTGTAGTTAAACATCTCCATAGTTCTCCCGGGACGGAGGAAGTACAGTCCAGCTTGTGTGAATAAAAATGAATTCTTGGAATATATTGATAAGATATTGTGCAGTGGTTAAGTGAACTGTACAAATTGGCCTTTGGCATATATGCCAGTCCTTCTAAACTTCACTCCTAAATTTCTGCTGGAGTAACAGTTATGTATTTATATTTAGTGTAACAACACTGTGTGTTTTGCACAGGAGATGGTGTCACATGTTGTCAGAAACCTCATGTATTTATTTGGCAGTGTGTAAGACCCTATAAGTAGGAGACTCTACCCAAAGGGGTTTAAGGTTAAGTGATATTATATGGCATTATATTTGTGCACAATGGGAAATTTTGAGCGAGAAAGAAGAGAATAGATTTGCAGCAATATCCCATTTCATTTGCAAAATATAATTCATGTGCTTATGAAAGATTTTTTTCAGTGCTCAAAATATCCCACCGTGTGCTAAATAAGATTAAAGCACAAAGAGAACTCCATAATATTAAGGTTAATGATAGCATTGCATAATTGTAGTGTAGCGTTGTGTTTGTGGCATTCAAAAAGGTGAGACTCATTTCTGATTCTCTCCGCAATTTGATACGTTGTTGTTGTGTCCTCAGGTGATCCGCCCAATGAGGAGGAGAAGGCGAAGAAGGAGGCAGGGAAGCCCCAAGTGGATGAGATTGTGCCGGTGTACCGGCGGGACTGTCATGAGGAGGTGTACGCCGGCAGCCACCAGTACCCCGGCCGGGGAGTCTACCTGCTCAAGTTTGACAACTCCTATTCACTCTGGCGCTCCAAGAGTGTTTACTACAGAGTCTACTACACCAGATAAGCCTGAATACAGACACAGGGGGAGCCAAGGAGTGTGTATGTTCATATATATATGTGTGTGTGTGTGTGTGTGTGTGTGTATGTATGTAGGTGGAGATTTGTGCGATGGCAGCCTGTGTGTGCGCGCGTGTGTGAGGAAGAAAGTTAGACCAGATCTATTCTGAACAAAACCACCAGAGGGCGACAAAGAGACACATCTGGAGCCCAAGTTTGGAGATTGGACTGATATGTATGTGCTGTATGTGTATGCGTGTCCCAAGATGCACCCATGCTTGAGCCTGTCATCGAGCCCATGGAAGAGGAGTGTGTTATTCCTGTTGTATATTCACCACCTGTCCTTGCTGCGCTCACATAGACCAAGCTGTAGGACTTTGCTCTCATATTGTATTTTGCCACTCTTCACCCTGGGCTCCTCTTCTGTCACCACCCCAGCCCAACACTGTCCAACGTGGCCTTGTGGCTGCTTCTGCCCCGAGTGACGCTTTCATAGCCATGAACGGAAACCTGGCAAGTCCAGCACTCTGTGAGCCGACGTTTCCTGTTCGGTGGTATTGGTGGTTGTTTATCCGACAAGAACACAATGTTAAAAATCAAATTACGTTGCAAATGTACTTCATAACACTATGCCTCTGTTCCATAGAGAGCTTCTGGTCTTTGCCAAGTCTCACACACGCATTAAAAACACCAGTGTACACAAACGTAATCATCCTTTTTTGTTGTAAAACAGTAGTCCATTATTCTCTTCTAGCCACCATGCACATATGAAGATCTGACAGGATGTTTAGTAGAAAAACAGTGCTCTTTTTGGCATATTCTGTCTGACTTCTACCTTTTTTCTTAATACAATCCGATTCGCAGAGTGCACCAGGAGTAGGATTGTTTTAAATGGAGTCTAGTGGCAAAATGTATGAAGGACGGGCAAGGTTTAGGGTGAACTCCAAATGAAGTCATGAGTGTTAAAGGAGTGAGTATAAAATAACATGCGCATGGAGAAATGTGGCAGTGAGCCTTCTGCCTTTATAAACTCAAGCATCTCAGAAACAGAATAAGTTAAATTACTTAAATATTTGTTCTCCCTTTTTTTTTGTATCTGTGATGCTGTTTCAGGCAGTTTCCTCAGTACTTCTTTACAGCGGTGTCCCCGTTTCAAAGGTTACTCCACATGACATTACATTAAATCATCAACTGTCCTTTACTCATCAGCTCTTTATGAAAGAATTGAAAAAAAG
The DNA here is from genome assembly GCF_043641665.1 of Enoplosus armatus. Lineage (NCBI taxonomy): Eukaryota > Metazoa > Chordata > Actinopteri > Centrarchiformes > Enoplosidae > Enoplosus > Enoplosus armatus. The sequence continues at coordinate 13,511,152 of NC_092198.1, read as the reverse complement.
GAGCTAGTATTAAGACAGACAGATGTTATATTAATATTAACTGGGAGGCTTTTGTGTTTGTCTTTCTGTGTGTTTGGAGATGCTGTACTCTGCTCTGACACACAAGTATACCTAACAATAAAAAGTCCATGTTTTGGAGGTCATAACGCACTGTTACATCTCTGCAGCTCTCAGAAATCAAAAATTCAATACACAAAATACAGTGTTTTTGTTTTGTTTTTTCTTCCTAGTATGAATCAACTCAAAGTGTCATCTCAAGTAAGGTATCGTGAATAAACTGAGATGACGTAGACTTATACTTGTGTCCTGGGCGATGTGGTTGCTTACTAACTCAGCTGTGACAACGAAGTGTGTTCAGTTTTTTGTTTTTGCAATCTGTTGCCATGATGATTCGTTGTTGTTCAGTTTCACATTGCATATGCTTTGCTTTGTGTACCTGCCACCTAGGTGCATTATGAGCAATGTGTTCAGTAGGCGTCAGACATTTCGTTTCACTTGATCACCCATTTAGCTGAGTTTGTACATTTGTATGTGTGTATGCAACCAAACTTTAAAGACAGAGGCGGAATAACTTGCAAGTTGAGTAACCCACAATGTCCTTGCTGAGTGTCGATTCATGATATTATTTAATCGGAGGCCACTCCTGCCTCCTGTCCATTCAGTGATTTGTGTAACAAAATGTCACTACTTATGGCTTAAACAAGCCATAATGATTAAGAAAGTTCCCATATGTTCTGATGTGTGATGCTTGTTTTTTTCTTAAGTTTCTTATTGCTCACCAAATGGTTTGAGCTGACTTGTTCAAGCCTTGTATGTAAATAATTCTACAAATGAGTTTATGTATGGGTTTTTAGATGTGGAAGAAGGCTATAGTTTTGAGAATCAATGCACTGTAAAATATGGTGAATGAAATATATGTATACATTTTACCCCGAATGAAAGTCCAAACCTTGTAGGAAGTATAAAACTGTAAGACTCTATCGACATGACAGACAGAAAAGCTCATCTTTTTGTATTGTTTTGACTTGTTTGGATCTCTTATGAGTTGCAAGATCTTTTTGGGCATATATTTAATCTTGATTAAACTTATGTTCATCTCTAGAATTGGACTTTTCTATTTTCATTATTTTAAATTGTATATGATCAAGCTTTAATGCTTTGTGTCCTTAAGCTCCAGTCCCTCTCATTCATTCATTTACTGCCTCAAAAGAGATGAATAGATTTGCTAATGCTGCTACCAATAGATGTTTTGACAATAAACACAGGTGTAATCAATAACATTAATTAAGATGCAGCCTGGCGTATTGGGATCATTTAAATGGAACCAAGCCATTGTTAGTTTCATCAGATCCACCTGTGCTTTCTCTGCTACGACAGGTCAAAATGTCCACTGTGGAAAGGGTCTATTGTCTTAAACCAGCTACGAAGAGGAAGACCTCCATTACATTTAAACAGACGACGGGGGCAATGTTGGGAATGCGAGCACACCAAAGATGGCCTTGGAACAACAACAATAACAGTATTAGCTTGTCCCTTTTTCCACCAATGTGTCATCCTCATGCTGCTTTCCTGTCAAACACATTTTGTGCTGAGGGAAGGACAAATGCGGATGTTACTCGTCTGTAACAGGCAATGAAGGCACATCACTATGTTCAGAGTAAGGGGCAGCACACCAGAGCACAGCTGTATCAGCATTTTACACTCTAATATTGAGTAACTTGTTGCCACAGTGTGGAAACCAGCAGGAGAGGAATTTGAAGACTTCCAGTTAGCTGGGTAATGAGAAAACACTGACAGTGGAAATACTTAATGTCACATATCGAGGCACCCTTAAAGTTGCTGTGTTCACTTGAAGACACCAGGGGGCACATTAAATGGCTACTACAGAGACATTTTGCCAACTGGACATTGTTTGCCACCAGACTTCCAAAATAATCCACTGAAGAAAACCTGAGCTTTGTAAAAGGTATGCTATTAACGATGAGAGTTTGCTCTTTGGAATTTAAAGAGCAGCAGTGGACGGGACACAGGCCTTGGACAAACATGCCTTGTACACACAGACGGGAGATAAATCAGAGACAAGTGTTCAGAGAATGTGTTGTCCAGGGGCTATTTTAAAAGGTATCAGCAAACAGCTAGCATGCCATTTGTTTAAAATGAAGGCGCGAATGAAAAACGATTTGTCAATAGCCATTTGGATGTCTCATGGGTCATTATTACTAAAATGTCTGAAAACATAAATATTTAATTGGAGTACCTTATCAAATTAAAGGTTAGTGTTGTCCTTCATCGCCCCTAATGGTAGGGATTGCCATAAAATAAAGAGTAAAAGTCAATGTGAATGGTTACTCTTCAGACATAGTGGTTCATAGAGCTTGAATAAAACAGTGACTTTAGCCTCACACTGTGGTTTCTTCCAACCTCTCACTGTGTTGGCAGCCTCAGCCCCTCCGGTTCCGTTTGGAAGACGTCCGGTCCAGGTCTTCCATCAGACCGCTGTACTGGCCTCGAAGGGAGGCAGGTAAACCCTCCTCTGTGTTTGTGGCTCCGGTTCCAGTTCCTACAGGTGGTTGTAGTATTTTCCGGGTTTTTATTTGTACTTTTTCCTACTTTTCCTTGTGTGTTTTTTCCCCCACTTCTCTCCAGCCTGCACTCTGTCTGGTTGGATTTGAATAGGCGTTGGGAGGCAACGTCTCCAGTGTACAGCCGCACAAAGTCCCATGCTTTGAAAAACAAAAATATGGCGGGATTCAAGGATTATACTGCCTCGCAAATGATAGCAGTGCAATGCGTCTTGGATTTGTTTTGAAGCTTTGAAGGTTTTTTTGCGTGAACAGTTTTCGGACCCGCTGGAGTTATTGGTATGAAATAAATATGCCCTTTCATCAGAGGAGCATTGAGCCGCAGCGTGTGAGTAGGTTGTCGGCGAGGGATGGCTGGACACCGGGGGAAGACGCCGGGAGACGCAAACTGCGGAAACCCGTTTTGTTCTCGTCACTGGATGAAGTCGGCTGTCATACATTGACCAACATAATTCACCAACTTTCGGACCTTTCTCGACATGCCAGCGACATCTTCCTGGGCATCGAGATGGAGGCGGGGATGGTGTTCAGGAGATCCTGCAGGATTCAGGGGCGGCTGCAAAGTCTGCAGGGTGAAGTCCGCAAGCTTGACCCCAAGAAAATCAAAATCCGTAAGTTGTAGTAGTCTGCAGCGTGAGACCTATTGTATATCTGTAAATGTCTGCCCCATAGCAATACTGTAGTAATATTGTAGTAAAACCAGAGGAGTCACTATAAACTTCTAATTGAGACCCACGGACGTGGACTATATTATGAATATATTATCACTGTCCATACATGGCACCGTGGCACTAGTGTTCTAGGATGCCTCACCACAGACAGATAATAATTAATTAATGAATTCATTAATTTCAGACAGAGATATGTTAAAATATACAAGTTTGAGAAGTCTGACTTTGGACTGCTCTGTCATAACAACATGGCCATTGGTGTGGAGAGATGCTGGTCAGGTCCAAGGTGACAGCCACATTTTGTCCATTGAAAGAACCAGGAAAGAGTGACTGGTGTCTCCTCACACATGGCTTTGTTTGTCTTGATTTGGACTTATGTTAATAGGGGCGTTCGAGTCCTGTCAGAAATGATGGATTTCCACTCAACGCACTCACCATCTGTGTTCAAGTCTTCAAAGGGCACTGAGATCACAGGAGGCCTTACAGCCCTGTCACCCATTTCTTCTTGTTGTTTTATGCATGTAAACAAAGTTGGCCAACTCAAAGATAAATGGAAAATCAATTTCCTTTGCTTCAGACTTTTGTTGTTTTGTGATTGGTTTTGCTGCCCTTGTAAAGCTACGTCCTGCAGTCTCACACACAGCGGTTATATATTAACTCAGACTTTGACTCGTACTATGGCGACTGTACCAGCTACGTAAAGACTGCAAAGAGAGATAGGCCTGTCATTTTGTCTGCTCAGATACAGACATGCAGTAGAGTACATATGTGCTACTTCAAACCACTGCTTCCTATTTAATAGGTTGTTATGTGGTACTAAAGGGCAGCTGTGGCTCAGCAGGTAGAGCGGGTCGTCCACTAATCTCTGGGTTGGACGTCGCAGTGTGTCCTTAGGCAAGACACTGAACCCTAAGTTGCTCTGGATGGACAGACCAGGGCCTTGCATGGCAGCTCCGTCGCCAACGGTGTGAGTGTGTGTGTGTGGATGAGAGGCCAATTGTCAAGCCAGTCCATTTACCATTTACAAGCATAGTAGTTAAGGGATCATGTTGTCCATTGATTCCCGGCATGGCTTCTTTATTATCTAATTTGTGTCTTGAAATATGTTGCACAGTAGGATTCAGAAGGCGAGCCCAAATTCCTCTGAACATTGATGAAGGAGGAGGATTTAAGTTCTGAGTCATTTGCTTTTGTTTCCTTTTTTTTTTTTTTTTTACTGTCCTCCTTCCTATCTATTCACCCGGTCTTTGGTCTGACTGTGACTCACACACACACACACACACACACACACACACACACACACAGATTCAAATAGCTGGTTACAGGGAAATGATAAGCTGAGCAGACAGTTCCCAGACACAAGCGAATGTGATGTATGATGAGCAATGGATTGAACACACACACACACACACACACACACATACACATCCACAGACTGATACTCCGTCAAGCTGTGTTTAGGGGGTACCCGCTACATGACAGCTACCAGACATTTAACTAATCCCCTCTGTTATCAGACGAGCATGACTCGTCTGCTCCTATTATCTGTACCTGTTGAAGTTTTGATGCAGCCCTAGGTGGGTCTGGGAGTTCCTTTTTAAGGTTAGTCCAGTTTAAGCCATTCACTCAGTCATTCAGTGGAGGTGTGAGAGAGTAGACTGGAATGCAGTGTGTTACTTAGACAGCCATCTGTAGTTGCCAGCTCCCACGTAGCCCCAAGGCCAGCACTGGGTGTACAGAAGCACTGACTGCAGATTCATGACTCTTTCCACACAAACAAACACCTGTCTTTAAAAAACAAAAATGCTGTTTGAAGCGCCCCCCAGCATTACTGCAGGAAGAGAGTAATGAATTTGAATATGTCATGAACAGCTGGTGGAGTTGTTTTGAATGGGTATTTGAATGAAAATGAATGTGACACAAAGCATCCATAGACATGTAATATTGCAGCCTCCTCTCACTCACTGGTTTAAACTGCAGGACTGTCAACACACTGCTTCTTGTAGTACTGTAAGTCTAGTCTGGGTTTTAACCCATAATTTGACGAGACCTCATGACATATTGCCTTTGCAGTGTTTGACCAGGTCCAAATGAATGTATTATTACATGATTATATCATCTCATAGTTTGCATGTGAACATCTAACTGTGACCGCTCACTCTGTTGTCTTCAACTACTGTGGGTCAGGATTCCTACTCCAACCTCAGGTCGGAGATGGATCATATTACTGGTGAGGGGCAAAAAGAGGGGCCCCTATATGCTGGGGGACTGACATTGAGGGAAGGGCGTAGTGAGGGAGTGTGTGTGTAGTGTCTCGTCTTGCTGTTTATCTGCTTCAAATTAATCATCGGGGGCAGTTTGAACAGGGACATGATAGGCAAATGAGATCCTCATCTCTATGTATATTTTGACTCATTCCTCTGTTAATCTAATTGTGCTGAAGTACCGGTCACAAGGTCGTAGGTCATTCTCTCCAGCCTCAGAGGGGAACACCTGACACTACAGAGTCAAGAGTTTAAACAAAGTCTCTTTTGGCTGGCTTGGGTTTCTGCTGCAGGCCAACAGGGGTCATTAGCTGGCTAGTAGGTCGCTACTGCCACACCCTGATGTATTAATGACATTAATATGGCTGGGACTATGACAGGACTGTTTAATTCAGACACAGAAACTAAAGGTAAAAACAAGTGTAGACTGTGTACAGTCCCAAGGCGCATCCATGGCAACAGCATCGTGCTGTCTGTGAATGTGAGAAGAGGATTGGAGGAGTTGATAAACATGTGCAACTAAGAGGAGAAGAGTTGTAGTTAAAATAAGGCAGGGCTCGTAGAACATGTTATCAAGTACTGTAACTGTCATGCTAACGTTAATTAGCTTTCAGGTAAACTCTGGATGACCCTGGCATTGTGTCCTTAGTAGGAGCAGCATTTACATTACTCTCACTCTTTGGGTCAATAACAGTAATAATGTTATGAAAATAGCAAAATAATAAACAAGCTTTGGCCATACTGTTGACACTTCTATGCGTCGAAAAAGAAAGATGGAGAAGGAGAGTGTGGACCCATATGCAGCCAGGGAAAAGAGGGCAACATGAAAGGCATAATTTCATGTCATATTCTGATTGGTTGTGTTTGTTTGTTTTTTTTTACACATGGATTGAGTGATTTTTGTCCTAAATTTCTGTCAGACTTTCAATGCAGCCTGTTTTTGGTTGCCAAACAATACGATCTAATACTACTGTATTTGATTGACAACCAAAGATTTCACCACATTTCTCTCACCCACTAACATGTCACAACTTTGACTTTTAAGTGAAGTGTGCCTTTAACTACATGTTAAACACTAAGTCTCCTCTGCCGAATATAGCACTGGGTTGAATAGGGAGTACGCTATTTTAATGTTGAAAGTAGGTCAAACTAGTGAAGGTTAATTGGAGTTAGAAGAGACTTAGGGCATCTCTGTCACATATCTTGATGCCCACTAGCTACCTGCTGCTGTGGGGCTCTGAAATATGACACACACACACACACACACACACACACACACACACACACTGAACAAAAAAAGACAATCTGGATTTTACACTTTTTCCAGCTGACCTGCTAATGTCCACAGTCAATCTTCCTCTCATACACACACATGCAAACTGCCAGTGCATTCCTCCTCACATCCCTCAGTTATTTATAGATATATGTCTTTGCCCAATGATCTTTCATCTGTAGCATGCTATCATGTTGAGTGAGTGTTGCTGTGTTCAAGTGCGTCTCAAGGACCTGTGTGTGTATGTGTGCATGGGTTTGTCTGTTGATGGACATTTTTTGGCTGAGGCTGGCACCACACTGGCCACGAGTGTTTGTGCATAAACAGTGCTACTCGGTAATGACGATAATGACTGAAACTAAACTGCTTGAATGAGATCCAAGTTGTTTTGCTTATCACATGACAAAGAATAAAGTGCAGTCATGCCTAGATAAGCTAATTGCTGTTTATCGTTTTTTAACCATCTTCTTTTCCTGTTTGCCACACACGCACCCCCTTTATCCCACCTCAATTCCCTCTAGTCACTATTCACTCAGGCCTGCCATGGTCCCCTCCATTCATTGATGGAGAGCAGTGATTACGCAGCCAGAATCCACAAGTCAGTTCCCACAGGACTCGTTCCAGCGAAAGGAGCCTGGCCTGGTTCTAGAGGTCGACCTAGTCCCATGAGGAACAAAAGAGACGGGGTCGGGAGGGACAGAGAAAGAGAAAAAGTGGAGGAAAAATAGGGAAAAAGAGTGGGAAAGGGCTGTAGCATTCCAAGAAGTGGAGAGATATTGCCAATGAACTGCATCTGACTTGGACTGTGTGAATGTGTGTGTGTATACATGCAGCCGCCCTCTCTCACGCCTCTGCACAGACTGCCCAGGATGTAGATGCAGCCCTGGCCAGGGCACAGAGGAGTGTTAGGGAGTGAAAATGCAAGGTGAAAGAGAGAGAGATGACTGATGAATGCAAGTGTTCTTAAACCTCTCTTGCCTATTTGTCTTTGTATACATACATGCATTGCCTTCGGCAGTTTGACAGTGTTGCCATAAGATACTTGTTGATCATCACAAGTAATGTCCCAACTCCAGCTGCCTCTGAGGTGATCTACTGGACCCGTTCCAAAACTTTCGGTAACTATTACTCATTTAGACATCAAAATTTGTAAAAATAGGGCCCAGGTTTAAAAATACCGGAATTTCCCTTTAATAAAACGAAATCTGTCAGAGACCGATTTGCTCACGAGACAGTAAAGTTAATAAGAAAATGGCTAAATTTAGGTTTGTGTGTGCAGGGCTGACTGTGTGTAAGACCTGGTTTAAGCAGTCGTGTTAAGCCTGTGCGGACGGCTTGGAAGTCAGTGAATACCAGATCACTCTATGGTATATACTAGTGTATTCTATCAATTATTTCATGCCAGCATTAGATGATGGCACTCATCTGTCTGTCATCCAACATTTCATGGTTAGTTCATGGTTCTATTTCATGGATCATTTTGCAAACGAGTCGGGGAGGCCTCTGATTTACTTGTGCTGAAAGTGCTGAAAACATCATGGAGTATTACTTCACTGGTGGGATGGCAACCAATGAAAGCACAGATGCCCTTGTTTGATCTGTACTTCCACTTCCTAAACTTCTTCTCCACTGAAAATATCCTTGAATCGGTGGTGCATGGCTTAGACATGACTTGCCATACACAGTATAAAGTCTCTGTCAGGATTTAAACATGGCTGTCCACAAACACACTCATGTGCATGTGACACTCAGAGGAGCCAGGTTGGCAAGTTGGCATTTGTTGGTGCTGCGCGGTAATCCAGGGTTTAACCAGCCAGCGGAGCGATTTAATTCCCGCTGTGGTGACCTCCACTTGAAGGAGGATGCAGAGATTGAGCGGAACACTTCTCCATCTCATCACCATGGATGGTTATACATTTGTAGATGCACACATTTTTTGCATTATTGCATACTTTTTTAAGATCATAGAGCAAAAGTAACATATAATCATTTAGCAGTTTTCTACATTTCAGTATGGTAGTTCTGTAGGAATGTTGAATATATAATTTACAGTATATGAACATATGTTTATATTAACTTGTGGATTTTATATTGGCTGCATTGCAACACATGTATTCCATTGCTGCACACAATGAAGAATGGTGCAGTTGAAGAGTGCAAGCAAAGAGTTCAAGTCGAGGTCATGGTCCAGATTTTACACAACTATTGTTTTGGAGAAAAAGTTGTCGCCAACAGCCAGATGTTCAGGTCCAATTGTATTTCCTCTGAGAGCCAAACAAGAGCGAAACTGACAGCAGAGCTGAGGTGAAATCTGTTGAGAGCAGATGAGCCTGTGCCCCAACGTTTGACTAGGCAAATTAAAAATAACCAAATATGCCTTTAGAGAGATTGTATATTGTATTCTTATACAACATCTGACAAAACATTTTCACAGCCTGTGTTGAGTGAGTGTGGCTTGATGTTTCAGCATATTCTATTGTCAGTCACTCTCCCTTTTTTTGCCTCAGCTTTTCCTCCCTCCTTCCTCTGTTTTAAAGTCTCTTCCTCTCTTGCTCCCTGTCCTATATTTCTCTCCCTTTCTCTCTTCCTGTTGTTTCATATGGCTTCCAGACCTTTCGTCTTTCATCTCTGTCCATCCTCTGCACTTTGATGTCAGCCCTCATACCGCCACCCTGACCACAACAAAGACAAGGCCCCCCCTCGCCCTTCATCTTTCTCTTGAGTTTTTCCTCTTATAATCTGTTTTTGTCTCACTCTATACATTTCTCTATTTGATCTCTTTCTTTCTACCTTTTTAGCATGTGTCATGTGTCTTTATAAATGTGATATTCAAGATTGTCATGTAGGACTTTTACCTATAGACCTTTTTTCTTACAGTTCTAGTTATGTGTTAAGGTGCTCTGATGATTGTTCATATCAGAAGTGTTCTTGTCCTTGCATGTGTACTCAATCAATACACACTAATTACACACCCATCACAACCTGCTCAGTGTGAATACTCACAGTAGTATAGTAGTAGAATAGTTCACAGTAACCCAGTTTCATGAGTAAACTTTGGTTGATGACTTGACGAATATGTGCTAGCCTACAGATATCTGATCAGAGCCACAAATGGGATCGCTCGAGTAGGACAGCTGAAGTCTGCAACTAGTTGTAGATAAAACAGTGTAGTGTAAGAAGCAGAGAGACAATACAATACATATGAGTAATATATGTCACTTTCAATCCATAGAAATCTAGAAACACAGAACCAGATTTCATTTTTTTTCCATAGATGAAGGTCTAGGGTTACAATTAAAAATGTGTCACTCAGGTCTCAGGTCTTTACTCTTGGTATGGAGCTTGGTAAATTGATTGCTGTGTAGATACCTACAAAAAGAGCTTTCAAGTGATTGCCAGCTAACTAACTTGTTAAAATCAGTGACTGATGCTCACACTGCACTGTCTTTACAGCCTATTTGAGATGGACACACTGTCATTGAGATACGCAACTGTTCACTTCCCCAGCTGTTTTCAGGCAGCTTCGTACTGTGGTCTCTACAATAGAGATTGTTTGCATCTGTATGGATCATGTGATGCATCATTGTCACACTGAGCCACGTGTTTTGTTTTTCATCTGATGCACTAAACTTACCTCCAACTTAAAATATACATACATATCTGTAAACCTGCATTTTCAGATTTAGCCTTCTTGCTCTTGCCTGGTTATTGTGTGTTTAGGCTTTTCCTGAGAGTTTTCCATTGAACCTACAACACAATGGCAGCTACTGTACGATTGCCATTGATGTACCTCCTTCACACGAAGCAACATCTTGGGAAAAGTCACTGTTTGCAGTTGGTATAAATGGATTCAGCACAGGTTGTCAAAGGGGTTTAACATGGGTGGTAATAGTAACTACAGCGTAACTGTACTCTTTTAAACCTGTTGGAGCGTTTCATAACTTTTCATAAAGGGACAGAATAAACAAAAGAAATCCTGTAAAGCTACACAACAACCACTTTTGATGGCCGCGAAATATATGATGGAACACATCCTGTCTTATGTTACGGTTTAGCAGTGATGAGTGTAGCTGTCAGACAGAAAGACAGGCAAACACACATCCATACAGTACATATTGACATACTGCAGCAGGTGGGAGCTCATCTTACAAAAACATAAAGGCTATTGTTGTCCCGCGTCTGCACTTTACTGCACTCAAGGCCTGGAAACACACTGTATGCACTCATAGACACAGACATGCACGCCTCAGGAAAAATAAACAGGGATTTTCTGCCACATCTGTCACTTAACAAATGCACACATGGAAACACACAGACGCACACGCCCATGCACACAAATACAGTGAGTGGTGCGTCCTGTAGCCATCCTCATGATTCACATTAGAAGCTGTACACATGTAGTGGGTTTTGATCCCAGCAGGCAGCGAATCTTACTGGAAATATCAATATAAAACTATATTAAAACTATAGACCACAGCGAGCCAGGCCTGCCTCTGAGTCTGTTGTGAAGGCTAAATGAAACAAGCAACAGTTGAATTTGGGGTCAAACTGCACTTAAAAACTATTCACGGGAAGATGAGAAGTTGGGGCGGAGCTGCGGCTATATTTGTATTGGCAGATAATTCCTTAGAAACAGCTGTTCATTGGCTCTTTTCAGGCATATTTTTAGTTTAGTAAACATTGGCAACATTAGACAACTTGAATTTTGTCATCTGAATAAACAAGCTGAGAAACAAGTGTTTTGTCTAAGGCAAGCAGACACTGTTTGATATTTGAGGGACATCATAGAATTTGTTTATTCTACCTTGTGCATTGTGCTTTTTACTCTGCCAATTGATCTCTGTGGTTGCTTGTAATATTAGCAGTCTAGCAATAGCCTCCTGCTCAAGTCGCTTTGTAAAAGAACATAAATTGAATGTCTAAAATGTTCAGGAAAAGAAAAAGTAGGTTAATGTAGTTGGGGTTTAGGCAGATAGATTTCCCCAGTTCTGTGATGGAAAAGTCCCAGATCTGAGTCAGTTGGATGTGTGTCAACTATCAGCAATGTTAGTGTAGATGGTGGTGGTGTGAGGCAGGATGTTATGTCACTGTTGTGTGAGAGTTGTGTTTAATATTGTCACAGAGAGTCCTTTAAAACAAGAGTGGTCACTATGAGGGTACCACCAGCACCATACAAAGGGACATCATAATAAACTATAATGATACAACTGTAAAATTCAAGGTCAGGCACTTGTTTCTGTTTCAGAAAGCTTTATTTCCTGTCTTGGTCACCGCCCGGCCCTCTGTGTGTTAGAGAGTGGCGACACAATCTGTTGTCCTCAATTCCTGCCAACGGTCAAATGGTCTGTTGTCAACATGTTGACCTAGGTTATTATATATACCGTGTATACATACCCCACCCCCTACTGCATAACTCCCATGCACACATACAATACACATGCATGCATACAGTATGTGGCTTTGGTTGTTTCAGTTTTGTCTTGCAATTGTAAATGTCAACACGGGCCTGTGCCACTTCATATGTTTTTACCCATTACCCTCTATTGTTGTGACGTTCAGAGTCATGGTGCTTTTTATCAGACATATTTTAAGAACTGGACAACATTTAGTTATTCTGGACCAACATTCCCACAATTGGAGACAAAGGTTTGCAGAGCTGGACGTTACAGTGTACATTATGAGAAAAGAAGTTTAGTAAACATCCTCGCACTTCTTGATCTTTTGGAGGCTGTGCTAGTTCGTGCCGATTGAGTTTGCCTCTAAGCTGAAGAGAATCTGCAATAAAATGAATAAAATAGTGACATGCAAATGTTTAGTGTTACCTGATGGAGACCTACATGTATTTGCTCCCATTTTCTGGCGAAAGGCAGTTACATATTTTAAATTGCTTTGTGCTGTTAAAGCAACTCTTTAAGGTCCCATATAGAAACATCATAAAAATCCTGCCTGTGTCTGGTTTAATAGCAATGACTGTCTTGACCACAACCTGAACAACCTTCCTGACTAGTTTCTAACATTGTTACTGTCTTTATTTCAACAGCCAACCGATATATCAGACCTGCTAATCCCCGTCTCTGACTTAATATCTACTGTAGAGTCACTAAGACTTATGAGACTAAAAATAAAAGACTCTCTGCCACTGTCAGCTGTGTTGTTTTAGTCGAATGTTTCCTCCTTCTCTTTTTCTCTCTTTCGCTGTATTACACTTGATTCAGTTTAGTTCAATACAATTTTTAAAAAATTTCATGAGATGATGTGACATCAGAAATACATTAGAGCATATTTGCATATGTAAAATTGGATATATCAAGTTTTGTCTGTAAATTCTCTGTCTCTTCTCTTTCTGGCCGTTTGTTTGGTTTGGACATCTCAGCCTGCAGCTGGACTCTTAGACACAGTTTGAAGAAATACAGCACATGTTTTTGAGTGCAACAGACACACCCATGCAGAGAGTTTGAGTCTATTTATTTACTGTGCTAATTTATCTATTAATTACTCAAAACAAATATAATGTGCCATAATGTGAATGTTGCCTGAAGCAGATCCTTGTCTCGTCGTCCATCTTACTCTGTCTCACCCAGAACACTGCATGGCGTGTATATGTGTGTGTCTGAGAAAGCATCTGTCACTGTGAAGTATGACATACTCCGCACAGGAATCCCCATTGACTACTGAATCTTCCTCTGCAGCAGCTCTATCTGTCTGCCTCATCCACAGAGACCTCATTGTGCATGTTTTTGTGTGTATGTGCACGTGCATGTGGGCACTTAAACTCCCCATTAAAGCTTCCATCCATCAGCATTTCCCGTGAAATACTACTGAAGTAGTATTTACATGGCTGGCCTGTTCCTGTGTGAGCTGTACTGTGTGTTGATAAGATGTTGGTCAGCCCACGTTAAGCCTCAGGAGTTGCATATGAGAAAAACAGGTGTGAGTCCTCTTAAAACAACGATAAGATATTTATCTATCCGCCTTTCTTTGTCTTTTATTGAGCAGTTTCACGTCACATTTCTTTTATAATTTTTTCCTTTTTCATTTGTCCTCATCTAATCTCATGTTTTCTTCCTCACTCTGTCTCTGTCATCTATTTCTCCATCCCCATATCCTGCACAATGCCATTTTTCATCTACAACCATATGAATCACTGACGAGTTAAAAGACTCCTGTCTCTCTCTTCTCTTCCTTCTTTGCCTCTTCTCTGTGTGGAAGTGAGTGCAGAAAACAGCTCAGAAAAACCCAAACCACCTGTTGTGTAATCTGCTGAACACACATGTACAGTGACACAAACACATGCAGAGTGCTGCTAAGGTAATGGGAGTGCTTTTATGGTTGTGATCCAGTCGATTAAACATGAAAGTTGCCCGAAGGAAGAAAGGTTCAAGGACTGGTTGCAGCATGTGCACACACACACATCCACACTCAAACAGAACAATAACTTGGATAAACACACAGACGCGCAAATGTCAGTAGCCTTGAAGCGGTACTGTGGGATCATAATTATGCTTTACATGAGTCATGGGTTTATGCATAAAAACTCATATAAAACAACTTCAGGGTTACTGGACAGTTTCACAGCCTTGTCAATATGTTCTTATAATAGTGAAAATGATGACTGTCCTTTTGGGCATATTATCCCCGAGCTATAATTCAAATTTTTGCTTCTGCATAACTAATAATAGCATTTTGGCTTATGGAAACAACTCCAACCAGTCATTTTTTCTTAGGGGTGGATAGCAACCATATACAATAATAATTGTTCAAAAAGGAGTGATTAAAGTGATGAAACAAACATGCATATGGCCATGGCATGTTTAAACACACACAGCAGCGTGTACAGATGTGCTGTCATCCAATTCTGAGAGCTATAAACTCCACAATTCAGAACATCTGTTAAGTAAAAATGGCTGAATAAAAAGAGACACTGTGCCTCAGTACTGCAAACAAATATGTTGCAACATTGGTGTATTAATAACATACTGCAAGAGGGAGCGTCAGGATTTACTAATATATTTATTTGCAGATCAGCTATTGAATAGCGCACAGTAAATATTTACACACACCTACACACTCATTCTGTAATCCTACACATTTGAATGTTAGTGTTCTTCTAAACATCCAGCTGTTTTGTGTGTGTGTGTGTGTGTGTGTGTGTTTGTGTGTGTTCAAAAGAACAAGAGGGCACATTTAGAGAGGCCCTCCCATGCCACACAGTGAGAAGGGATTTTCGGAGTCAGTGATGGGGATTATGAGGAATATGATTTCATACGGCTACAGAATGGTTAATCTCCTTAAACCCTGCTGGAGTCTGCACGCCCATTCCTGTTACTGCCCAGTAATGGAGGCAACAGGAGAGAGTACGATGGGAATCAACCTGTGTGTGTGTGTGTGTGTGTGTGTTTGTACATGTGTCTTACCTGTTGGTTTATAAGTAGTAATGGGTGTGGAGACATGTAATTACGGATATCAGTAATTACTCGACATTTGTATTTGTTTTTAATAATGAGTCAAAATTAGTCATTTTAATCCAAGTTCCAGTGAAGTGCCGCTCACGTGTTACAGCCACATTGCTATTTAGCTGCTGTTGTTGTTGGCCTGAGTTTTCTTCTGTCCCAGGCGTTGAGGTTTTTGCTGATCTGCAGATTTTCAGATTATACATATAAACTGGCTTTTTTTCTGTCCAATTCTTTCCTGAGACAAATGTGACCCTCCGGCTCCAAAAGTGCTTTGCTCAAGGTATTTCAGCAACTGTGAAAGTTGTTGGAATTTGAATGGTCAGATCTTTTGGTCACAAACCTGCATGTCTACTCTCGAGGCTACTGCCAGCTTTGTATCCACGTATGTTGACTCAGCTGTGGTTATGACCTTCTCTTTCTGTGTGTGTGTGTGTGTGTGTGTGTGTGTGTGTGTGTGTGTGTGTGTGTGTGTGTGTATGTGTATGTGTTTCTGTGTGTGCTTGAGTGAGTGAAGCATGCTATGACCATTACAGCTCTTTGATTAGGTGTGTCCCCTAGCCGAGCTCAGATGCCCAATGATGTTGGTTCAAAACAGCTTTCAATGTGTGGGCACTACTCACCTATGTATTGATTTTTCAATAAGACGGGGAAGTTTAATTCCAGTTACCATTTTATGATATATAGTTCAATCCTTACCCAGATCTATATAGGTGGGACTTTAACTGCACCATCTGTGGGCACGGTACACCATCCCATCAGCTTTCCTGTCTGCGAACAGAGAATCTGTGGAAAAGTGCTGAGACCTCTTGTAATTGTCAAATAATTGTAAAAGATGAAATCAAATGTGGTAAAACTGAGCTGTGAGTAAGTCTAACAATAAAACTAAGGCTTTAACTAATTCTTCATTTTATTACTGATGAATCTGCTGATTGTTTTCTCGATTAATCGATTAATATTGGTCTCTAAGATAGTGAAAAATGCCAGTCACAATTTCCTAAAGCTGATATCTTCAAATATCTTTTGTCCAATTAACACCCGAAACATTTTCACTATATTACATAATGCTAAATAAAACAGAACTGGGGATATTTTGCTAAAAAAATGACCTGAACAATTATCAAAATTAATTAATTAATTTGCAGATTCATTTTCTGTCTATTGGCGAATCGTTTCACCTCTCAAATGAACATAATAGTATTTGTCATGTTGGTAATCCATGTCCATGCGTTCCATATGTTTACGAGTAATAGTGCAATGTAAGAAAATGGAACTGGATTTGTATGTTTATATGTTCTGTTTATATTTAGGCTTTGAGGCTTATTTTCATGCCAGAAAGTGAGCAAAACGCTTTGCATTTAGACTGAAAAATGTAAAAACTGAAAAAAGAAGTTATCTATCATGCACTCTTGTTGTTTAGGTCGATGATTGTCATTCTGAAAGAATCTGAGCGGTGATGCTAGTGTATCAGGTAACTGTTATTGTGCAGCTGTCAGTGGTGTCATCTGGGCTGAAGTCGTCGTAGGGCAGTTTCGCTCCTGTTGGATCCGCTGCTGTTTGTGACGGATCAGGTTCCTACCTCAGAGCGATTGGCATTTTGTCTGTATTCAGGGTTTGTGTGTTTCAAGTTGCACTGTTTCCACTGTAATTGTGTGGAGTCGTGGTGCTTGGGGCGTAATTTTAGTCCAACTCCACACTTGTTTTGCTTAACTTGATCCAAGTTAAGGTTCCAGCGCAAGTTGTGGTGCTTCTTTTCCATCGGACGTCTCCTTTTGTTTGTTGTTTTGTCCGTGTGTATGTGTGCAGATAAACTTAAATATTCCTGAATATCAGACCTGTCAGATGGTCTAAACTTTCTATCAACTATCACCTTTACAAACACTGATTCTTACCGTCTGTCTCCCTCTCCTCAGTGCACCAAACCATCCTTAACTCTCTCTCTCACACACACACACTCTAACGCAAGTCCTTCGTTTGAGCCGTTAACCTCAGTGAGGCCCACAGCAGCCAACGAGGCGGCACCACATAAAAGAACCCCCCCCTCCATTTATGCGCCCTCAACCCCAACAATGTGCCCCTACTGTCTGCTAGAATCCAGCTGAATTCACCCCATCAGCTGCGTCTCCTGCTGTCAGGGCCTCACCTCCACTCCACCCCCCGAAAAACTCCACTCCACTTGGTCTAGAGGCCCAAAGGTCCTGGAAGAAGATGGGGTAGGAAAGCAGGTTAATAAGCCCAGTAAGGGCTCTTGGCCTTGGGGGAACGCATAGGTCCTCTGGGCCCCTGGTACCCTGGAGGTCTGGAGATGAGACTGAGGGTCTTTGTTGTGGGAAGACTGAGGCAGTGATGAGTGGTCTGAATGGAAATGTCAGATCCCCTAGGGCTGGGAGGAAAAGAGAAATCCATTAATCTTTCTCTTTTATCAATCATTTATTAAGTCTGGTCTTTGTCCTGCTATCTTCTCACCAGTGTGGCTGTTTTGTCTTTCATGTTATCTCCTCTCCCACTCTGTCTGTCTTTATTTTTCTCTCTTTCTCTTCAGCTGCTTCTCATATGATAAAGTAAAAATAAGGAAACAGTAGGAGTACAGTAATGCAACTGAACAAACCTGTCTGTGACCTCCTCCCTCCCGAGGCCATTTTGACTCCTACACACAGCTCTGCAATAAAACATATGAGTAACGTAGTGGTGATTTAAGTTGTTCAATTCCACGGAAAAGCAGTTTCATAAATATGGTAAAGAAAAAACTGGGGTTGGCTACCGATAGCTGTCTATTGTCTGTACTGCACAAAGATTATTTATGAGAGAAAAAAGAAACATCACTCTGTAACACCACTGTATGAGCCGAGCGAACTGTTTGTTTTGTCAGCCAACAAATGGTCATTACAAATCTCACAGGTTTAGTTATTTATAACTTTGGTAACTTTCAAATGCTGAAAGCTAAACCTTATTATGTTAAGGGATTTGAAAAGATTCAGATTCAATAAGCAGCTTCAATGCTGGATTCAGATTCCATACAATGCCCAATACCTACCAAAACATGGTAGATGATTGGGTCAGGCTGTGAGAAATCTGTCCAGTCTTTGAGATACTCTGGTGACAGGTAGATAAGAAAGCTTAGGTTACCTTCGTAGAGATGATAAAATACCTGCTAGCCTATATACAGTATATCAACTCAAAAAAGGGTCCAGCAACAACCAGAAGGACCAGCCTATGCATAGTGGATTGACAGTTGCAGACTGCCAGACTAGTGTACAATATATGACATTTTGAAGGTGGAACAAATTCTGGCCTTCTTTATGGTTTTCACTCAGAATACACAAAGGCACCGTTCATTGAAATGTCCTCCTCTTTGCGTTTTGTTCACTTTCATGTGACTTAACCTCACTCAGTCTTACTGTGGTATTTAGCTCATTGCATTTCCTCCCTCTCCTCTCTTCAACCTCCCCCCCATTACTCCCTCCTCCTCTCCCTCTCTTTTTATGCATTCTGTTTTTGGACTGATCTGTGTGCCGTTGAGGCTGACAAGTCAGACAGGGCTATACACAACAGAGAGAGGAAAATAGAGGCTAATTCCCTTTGGCAGACCAGCGTAGTTACACTTAAAATCACACACACACATAAACACACGGACGGGTTCTTGGCCAGTCTTGAGCCCTCCCAGCAAGCTGACCATTCTGCAACAGTCACAACTCAGTGGCTCGATAGAAAGAGAAGGAGCTGAGAAAGGGAGGGAGTGGGAATGAGAGGATAAGGTGGAGGTGGAGCTGAGGAGGATAAAAAGTATGAATGGAAGTGTTGGAGACAGCTGGAATAAGAATAGGAAGTGAAGGGAAGAAAGAATCAGTGAGTGAGGGGTTTGAAGCCTTGAATAGATGGGTAACCACACCTTTTAGTGCATTCATGACAGAAAAGTGAAACTATTACAGGCATAAAATACTGCTATGTTCTTTAGTATTATAGTTTCATTTATCTACTTTTGGACTGTACTTTTTATAAAGTCTATAGACCTTTTATAATTGACCATCAACATTTCAGCATCAGAGTATTGCCATTGTTTGTCATTAGGTGTATTTCTCTATTTGTTTATCTGATTTTTTAATGCCCTGTATAAGGATGAACAAGCATGTCAGACTGTGAATATAGATGATGGCGCTCTAAGGGTATCCCTAAATATAACAGGGTTCTGAAAACTCTTTGAAATACTAGTAACCTTCAGGCCAAGTTTGCGATTTACAGTTACATTAGCATCATTTTAGCCCCTCTGTTGGTGCACATTATTCTATTCGTGGCATAAAATACTCTTTTTATATTCAGGGTAATTACATTGCAAATGAGTTTGTTTCTGAAGACGGGGGCGAGAGGAAAGTCAGAGAAGAGTAGGAGGAAAGAAAAGTGGAGAGGTCAGGAGGGGAAGGGGCAGGATGAAGGGAGAGAGGGAAGAAAGGAGAGAGGAGTTTATGGTAAACAGCCACTAACAACATAACTGGGTCCTAATGAGTGTGCGTGTTGGAGAGAGAGTGAGAGGCTCTCCAGGAAAACAGCTGTCTGCCTGGCTTCTTAAGGCTGGGGGCACTAGGGAGTCGTAGGGAGCCCCCTTAACCAGCTAAGCCGTCTAAACACACACATACACACAGACACACAGACACACAGACACACACCCTCTTGTCTCCTCACCATATGGGAACCCAGCCCAGCCCGGCCTTTCATGTGGTTGTGGACTGGGGAAGGGATGGGAGGGGTGGCAATTTCAGGAGCAGGGAGGTGACACACGAGGTCTAAGCAGTTCTCCTCTCCCACTCCTCCTTTCCTCATCCCTTTTGTTTCTGCTCAGGACTTGCACAAGTTGGGGTACATATTTTATTTGAGGGATTTGAAGCAACAGAGTGGTTTGTGGTTTGGGTTCAACCCCAATAGTTTCCCATTCTCTGCCAAAGTTTGGGCGTAGTACTTTGGGTGTAGTTGACTAAGTTTTGCCACATGTGCGTTTAAGCAATTAAAGGTCGCACCCCAATACTTTGTGAAAGGCTGTTTTTGCCCTCTCACTCAAAACACTGATGTAATACAATTGGATAGGCAGTGGCAAGTACTGGAATTAATCATCTAACTAATACATTATAAATGCACCTATAAAGTGAAACTAGACCAGGAAAAGTGGGTTTTGCAAATAATAAGCCATAACTCTCATTATCCCTTTACACTGACAGCATTGACTTCAATATTGTGAATCATTTGTTGAACTACAAAGTCCAATTTTACATTGATGTGTGTTGCTGCCCTTCTCATTCCAGCCTCTCTCTCTCTCTCTCTCTCTCTCTCATTTAATCTCTCGTCTCCATCACCCGGTCGCACACACAGAAGCCCATTGTATGAGCTCACATCTACCAGCCACTCATAGCATGACCCAGACAGCTTGAAACGTAGTAACGCCATAAGTCACACGTACACTCACAAACACCAGTTTGCTCTCTGTGGCTGGTTTGTACTTGTGGGTCACTGGGACACTGTAAATGGAATCAGGTCGCATTTCTTTAAACCCATGTAGAAAGATGAATGTGGACTTTAGTATCATTGTACCAGATGTAGTGTCAGATTTCCAAACTTTACATTCCCCTTTCGCACATAAACACACGCACACATACTTACCTTGATATGAATACCACACCTAGTCTCTGCACGAGGATCATGTCCTTTCCCTCGGGTGTGTATCTTGTGTCACCCTCCAGCAAATCTGGCTGCTCTCTTCATTACAGTTTATGGGTTGGCTAAGAAGACCCTGGAAATGATAGAGAAGAGCTCGATATTGTGGTCAACATTAAGACGCACAGTGATCAGCCTGTTCTTTTGGGCGCCCATTTCATTATTTTATTGCACAGTTTGCATATTGTGTCAACATTGTAAGGGCACTACATGGAGCTGATTAATAATGATAAATCACTGAGGAGACTGGCTGTGTTTTATATTAGTTAGGGTTACAGCGATGGTGTGTTCTGTGTGACTGATTGCTTTATGGCACCAACATGGCATCACCTTTATGGTTTCAAACCAATGAATTAAAGCTTGATGGAATAATGATTCCCAAAATTTCTGTCATCTTGAACGAAGTGAAAGGCAAAACTAGGAACTAATCTTGACTGGTGAGAGTTGAGAAAGCAATATTCCCCTTTTCAACAGGAACCAATGCAGCTTACAAGAAACTTGGTCTTCATTTTCAGAAGTTTCTTCATTTTCAGTTTTGCTTTTACAATACCCCTTGCTGTGACGCAATCAATCATTTCCACGTTGAGTTTTCATGTAAACAAACAACAAGTTATGTTTACATTCAGTGTTACTCACCAAAAATGCATTGTTTGAATTCAAGCTGGACCAGGTTTTTGTACCGGCCAAGAAATAGCAGTACAGAAAAGCCTAACCAGGTTTGTCTATGTTATGTACTATCAGCCAGTATATTGTCATCAGATTCTTTTAAAGTCACAAATATCAATAACAGTAGCAGCCCTTCTGCTTGGCTCGGGACGTCTCTATTATCAACAGGCAGCATTGTAAATGAAATGCAATGAATTGTTCATTTATGGACACACACACACACACACACACACACACACACACACACACACACACACCACATCATTGCTCTCAGTTGTGTTTCCAAGACTTACATGTAGAATTTGACAAGAGCTGAACCGCTGAGAGACGACACAGACGCTGTTCCTGCTGCCTTTGTGTGTGTGGTCAGTGTGCCCTGCTACTGTGCGGTGGTGACATTTACTGATAGCACTCTCTCGCTGTCTTTTTCTCTGCTGCAGCCCTCTTCTGATACTGTCCAGACACATGCCCAAGTTCACATGTACATACTGCTGCCTCATGGTGTCAGATTTTAGACAAATTGGTACTTGTTTTCATTGCATGTCTGTGTTCTTTCCTTCGTCTCTCCCTTTGCTTGACTGTGACTCATAAATAATTCGATACATGATCAAATGTTTCTAAGATCAATCAAACATCTTGATTGCTTCATTCTGTGGTCTCACTGGTGCCAGACAGCGAAGCTTGTCCTCTATTTATGTGTGTGTGTGTTTCTCTCTGTGCAGATCTGTGTGGGCGCACCTCTGTATCCTTAATTGTGTTTATGTGTGTCTGATTGAAGGCCATGCTGACTTTTCTCATGCTGCTAATGAGTGTGACTTTGGCATCAAATGCTGAGAAGTGTGAGAAAAGGTCTGGTCGCACACACATACACACAGACTCACTCAGTGTGAAGGCAGAGTTAAAATGCAAGGCAGCCAATGTGGCAGTGTTTTCACTCCCACATGTCAGTTCAGACCAAACCCCTTCAACCACAGCAGCACAGCTTCACTATGTATGTGTGTGTGTGTGTGTGTGTGTGTGTGTGTGTGTGTCTGTGTGTGTGTGTGTGTGTGTGTGTTTGCATGTTAGCGTGTATTCAAAACACATCCTTAACAGTAGTTGGTCTATTCAGCATTTTCAGAGGGGTTTTGAGGTTTTTGTGTTGTTTACTCTTTGACTCTATTCTTCTTTCATTTAGCTGTTGGCTCTTTTTCTCCTCTGTGTTTATTGTCATGTTTCTTGTTTGTTATGTGTGTGTGTCTCAATGCAATTCACCAGGGATTTTTCAAGTAGGGGTAAGTGAAGAGAGGAAGGAGGAGAGGAAATGCATCAAGAATGAACAGAGGAAGGAGGAAATCCTTGTATGTATGTGCATTTGTGTGAATGCTGAATGCTGGTGCAACAGTTGTGGCTGCCGCTCTCTGATTTTTCCCACGTACCAGATTGTTGACATGTACACTCTGGCAGACAGAAAAGAAGTTGCAGCGACATGTGAGAAGGGGGGGAGTATGAAGCGTCCAAATATTAACCAATCTAGAAAATCTTTAAGTATTTAAGTTAACCTCCTCTCCCTGTCCACACTTCAGACCATCAACCATGAACTAACCCTTTGTCAGAGATACATTTCCCAGCATCCTGTGGGAGGTGGCGCTGTCAACTACATCCTGTTCCATTTCCTGTCCCCTTCGTCATCCTCCCTACACCCCAGACCCTTTGACCATACACTCGGACCTCAGAGGAAAAATGCTCTTAATCGGACAGCTGTCTCATCCAATCACCTCCCTCGAATTGTTCCCTCTGATTGTTCCCCTGTCCAATGTAGCGTCACCAGCCACAGGATGTGACACGTCTCTCACCGCTGTTTCCTGCTGAATTGGAAAAGCATAACAGCAGTGATGAATTGGCCTGCGGAAAGGGATAGTCAAAGGGTTTTCGGATGCTTTGCAAGTTATGATTAAGGCAAACAATGCTGAGAGTTGTTCACACACATAATTACCCTTTTCACTGGCTTTAAACATACTGTAGGTCAGAGTTGATTTTATACAGACTAACTTCAAATGACGTGCAAAAGACACATGTGGTTGCATCACAATTTTAGTCTGTCTCACTGTCACTCAACCCTGTTTCTCCTATCTTTTCTGGTTCAGTTGAACATTGTTGCTTTATGAGTTAGAGTGATATTTGTGAAAGCCCTCCATAATCACATCAGACGGAGAAAGCTATTTGTCTGACTGAGGACTGGAGAGGAGTGGATGGAGAGAAGAGAAAACTGATGAGAGAGGACATAGAAGAAAGCTAGAGAGGGCTGGAAAAGGCCAAGATGCACAGAAAGAATATGGTGAAAGGAGGATGAGAGGCAGAGACAAGAGGGTAAATGTAAAGACAACGTGTTGAAGAGGTGAAGACATTTGCATTCGAAGCGTTGAGGTAGAATTTCAGGGTGAAGAGTTGAGGAGAGAAAGAGACTCCCAACACAGGACTGTCAGAGCTGCTATATGCTGCTAAACATCCCCTACAGGAATCAAAGTTGGGTGGACGTTTAGTTTTGATGCAAAATTTCATTTGTGTGCTTGCAACTTTTTCAGTTCCTTCCCCTCGCATCAAATTAAACCTGACCATTCTTTGGGCTTGATTGCTCAGCAGCTTAGCCCCACAAAGAACCTATTTCAGAAGTGTGTGTGAGTGTATGCTTGCCTGTGTATGTGCTCATGACCCTCAACTTGATAACTGAAAGGGGCTTGAGGATCCGTTAGAAGTGAGTACGGGCCATGCTGCATCGCCCCGGCAACAACTGCCACTGGCAGATAGCATCCGCATCACCGTAGCAACCTTGGGGTCGGGAGGTTACTGGTTAGGGGCCCCCTTGAATACGCCACTCCCTCCTCTCACACACCCCTCTTTCTTTGTGACAGGTTTTTGATTGGCCAACATGTGTGTGGGCTCTGCACGCGTGCAGTGAGGCAGTGCAGAGGTTGCAGAGTGATTGTGTGTGTGTGTGTGTGTGTGTGTCAGTCATTGTGTATAGTCTTTAAACTGATGTTCGCAGTGCCATGGTGCTTTTGGTGTTGTGCAGGCCCACTATGTTTGCAGCAGAGTAGCGATCAGGAAGCATCATGCCTGTTAAAGGGATAAGGATTTGGAGCCGGAAGCAAAGGAGGAACCCCTACGCAGGTAGGCGTGTTTGTGTGTGTGCTTCCTTGTGTTTTTTAAGTGTATTTTGTGGGAACATGTGCAAATTATTTATACACACTCACACGTGTTCACAACTAACTCACTGGAAGAATGAAACAGCTGAGGGTGAGACAGAGAGCTGAAATTAGAAAGAGAAATGTGTGAACAGTGTGAATTGGAAAAGGAAAGGAGGGAGAGATAGAGATACAAAGCTTGTGGTAATCAGCAAATAGTGCAGTGTGTAGGCTGGGAGCATGCTTTGTTCAGGCTGGTGGTTTACTGGGATGACATGGTGAAGAGCAGCAGGACCCTGGATTCTGGGAGTCGCTTGAATGGTGGGCAGTAGAGTGAATGGAGAGAGATAGACGGACTGGGCACTGCAGGTGATGTTTTTATTTGTAGCTCTCTGATTTATTATATATATTAAATTATTTGTGTCGATAGTTAAGTGCAATGGCACCTAAACAATTGTTTGATTGCTGACGGCTGAGTTATGAAAAACTGGTCTAGCTGGCGGCTGGTTGGGTTGTGCATTGTAAGATGATGCATTGTTTTGTAAGTGGGGTTTGATCATCTGGAGCTTGGATGTTCAGATAGACTCTCGTGATTATTGACGGACACAACAACCATTTTGTTTCTAGTTTCACAGTCTTTAGTGGGTCAGAAGGTGAAGCCTTTAGCCCAGTGTGGACAGGAGTAGCGCCTCAGGATGACTGTGAGTATTTACCGGGCACCGTTTGAATAATTTAACCTGTATTATTGTATTATTAATTAGGGGTTTCATATTTGGAAACACATGACACACTACACCTTCCTCCAACAGGAAAAAGTGGAAACACACAACTTATGTTGATGTATTTTCAACATAGTCTAAACAACAAGAATTCAAAGGATTACAGAATTGTATTGTGTTTTTGCATTTGTTTATTCATTAATTACTCTTCAAATTTTTGCATTGAGAACATATTTTCTGTTATTCTCTTACTTGTTTGTTAAGTACACCCCAGCTAAACCTAATGCAATTCAAGACAATAGTCTGGCAATAAATTCAACACATAGCTTATCATATTGAGATTCTGTTTACACTGTGTCAGGGAGATGTTGATTGTTGTTATTTTGGAGGCTGTTATTTGAAAGATTTCTAATAATTTGTCTACCTGCAACAAAAAAACAACATGATAAGCCTAAAAAAAGTCATATTTATTTCAGGGCTGTTGTATTGGATTGGATTGGAATGGTTGAAATTCTGCTTTAACTGTGTAGAATATATAAATACACCACTTAACAAACTTAAAAACAACAAGACTTCCCATAATAATATCATAAGCATACTTGGAAAACATAATTATTTTTAAAACAATGTGTAACAGTAAGGTGTGAGGACTTCCCAGTCATCCTTTGTGTAGCAGGAGGAGAAGAGGTTTAACTGACCTGTATCATGCAGCAGGTTCTCTCTTTCTCTTTTCTGCTCACACACACTCACACACACACACACACACACACACACACACACACACACACACACACACACACACACACACACACACACACCCACCCACCCCTCTCACCACATATCCAAGGCGTGACTTTGCTTATTAGCAGTGCTGCAGTAGTATTCGTCAACACATTTCTTTCTCACCCTCTCCCCAGTTTTTTTTATTTTAACCCACATTATCAGTTGCCATGCATTTATTACCTTCTCCCTTCCTCCCAGTGTGATTTTATTTTATCACGCGTGATGTTTAATTTTCTGTCACTGTCTTTTTTTAACATTTGATTGTGCTGAAATTGAGTGCATTTATTTTCTCAACTCAGATTGAACCTCCATCTACTTTTATTCCGGATCCAGGTTGCTGTGTCAGCAGCAAGTTCTGCGATGCAGATAAGCAAAGATTCAATCCAACCAAGGAAATGTGTTGTTATGTGTTGAGGGTTTCCGTTAAATGCAGTGAGTGCAAGTTATTGACAGTGTGCTGGATTCTTGTGAAAACTAGAGGAAATACTGTTTCACTCTCCTGTGTTACTGGATTGAATATTTGCTCGTCCTTGAAAGAAGTTGGATCTCTTACCTCGTTCTGAACTGAGGAAAGTATTATTTGTTTTTGGTTAAACAGTCAAATGAATTTGTGTTCAGTCACATAGAGTATCTTTTATGTATCTGAGTCATCTCATGTCTGGAGCTCTTTTGCCTCCCTCCCTCTGTCCCTTCATGCCCTCCCTCAGCCTCTCTCTGTTCCTCCTCCTCCTCACATCAGTCTTAGTGACCTTGCTGGGTACTGACTCATATACTGCAGTCTTTCTTCATTCTCAAAAGCTTCAGCACCTTTTGGATGTTGCTTATTGAAAAGTGTCAGAAATCATTGCACCTTTTTAAAGACCACATTGAAGAGTGTAAACATGAGCAGGAACACACTCACACAAGCACGCACAGAGCATCCACTGTGACGGGCACAGAAACATCTGGGCCCTCACTGCCGGTAAACCAACGTGTCCTCTTCCTCCAGAGACATTATTCACAGGATATGTAAGTGCCTGTCAGCTGGGTCACTTCTTTATTTCACAATGTCTTGACAGCTTTTGATAAGCTTCTATCATACATGTTATACTGATCTATTCAAGCTTCTAATCAAACAGTAGGATAAGCACACATGTTGTAACCCTAAGATATATGAGCACTGTACTCTCCTGGGGGTGTTTGTGTTCATTATTATTACGTTGTGATCTTGATGTTCTCTCAGAGGATTTTATTATTACACAAACATCATAGCTGCTTGGCTCCTGATCAGAGGAGAGAGCTATTACTTCATGGCACTACTATTTACAGACTGGTTCTGTCACTAATCATGATGTAATGTAACACTTGGCAGGATTTGATTAATGCTTTCCATACAGGAAACGAGATAATCAAAGTAGCTGTGAGGTACTTTAACAGAGATGATGATCTTCAGGTGACGGCTACTGAAGTTTGCTAGCAAGTGACTGGTGTCACTTCTTCTTTGCTCCAGTGATTTCTGATGGTTGTTTTGTTTTTTTGGCAAATAAAAAAAATGAACTTGTCAGTATTGTCTTATCTGCAATAAACTTATATGAAGGAAGGGGGTGTTTCTATTTCAGAACATCTAGTCTGTTTCGCTCTCCAAAATAACGTTTTTTCCAGATGTCAGTTTGATTCGAGTGGAAGGAGACATTGCTGTAACTATAACGCTCCTCTGCCTCCTTTTGAGGACCTTGTCTTCACTCATCTCGGTCAAGGCTCTTCTATGCTCTGACCCGGGCAGTGGTGGAGTTAAGTGCCCACTGAAGTCAGGGAAGCACAGTTGCTGCCTGTCGTCTGCTGCAGGCTGAAACCTACTGTTTCAGACTAAACCTCAAAACTCCCAGCATTTACTTATATCTAAAAAAAAAGATCCCAAGTACCAATACTGTAGCACTGAACAGTCTTTTCGTTGTTGGTTGAGAGGGATGATCTTCCAATTAGTTTTTTTTGAATGCACTTATTATGAGTCTCTTTCAACAAATCTGCCAAATGAAACTAATGTTCTCTAATGTTGCTCTCCTCTTCTCTCCACATGGTTTTGTTCTGGGACCTGACCTCTACCTGACCTCTATCCGACCCCTCTGTGACCCTGCCTGCACACCTCAACAGGTAAGTGCTTTTATTTGACACGCTGACGTTTGACAAACTATTTTTCTGCTGATATACAACACAGCACAGTTTCCTCTAAAGGTCCAGATGTTATTGTAATACTAATCACTTCACCTGCTCTCGTCTTTTTATCATCACCACCTCTATATTTGTTTCCCCACTGTATACTGCAATTTACAATTTGAGCTCCCCATAGATTCATACTGGCTTTTGGACCAGGAAGCTAATTTCCTGAACTTTTCAGAAGGACGCTAAGAACTGTTGATTTATAGATTTGTTTTATGGTGGAACCCGGGGAAGATGTACCTTCAGGAATATGGTCAAATGAGGACAACTGTGTTGTGTGTTTGGAGTTGGTAAATGTTGCTTGTGTGCAAAAGTGAGTTTCTCAGGTAGTGGAAAATGCCCCAAGGGTTGTCCTCTTGACGTGGGAACAGGGAGTGGAATAGTGCCTGGTGTATGTGTGAGATCATTAACCTCAGTGTTTTGTCAATGCTATACCATGCAGAGCCCACAGGCGCCGTTCTGTTTTGCTCTCTCTGTCTTTGTATAACTCTCACACACACATGAATCCACAGTCATACACACTCTGAGGGCCTTTGGTAACCACCCACAGAGACTCCAGTTCCTTCAGCTCAGCCATAAAGTGTTTTCTCACTGTAGTGTGCCGACTTGCTCTCACACCCCTATGACCCATATCACTTCCCCTCACACTGGTCCTCTTTTTCTCTTGCCAACAGCCTGTAGCTACAGCTGACTTGTCCGACCAGTCCAACCAACCACTTAGATCCCAAGATTTACAAGCCTTTTTCATTATTTTAACAGGAAAAAAACATTTTTGAAAGGAAGGGAACCTCCACTTCTGGGTCTTTCAAGGGTTTGGGAAGTGCACAAAAGTTCAGAAAGGAGTTGAGAGTATTCATCCTGTGTGATTCCACACAGTTTGTTGGTGTGAAAGGCAGTCTTTTTAGGCAGATTGATCAACATCACAGTAAATGTGCCATTGTTAGCCAAAAGGCCAGAAGCCACATATGTGACAAATATATTCCTCCTCTTTTTCTTCCAATGGAAAAGGACGATGTTCCTTCATAGATTTATATCTGTTGGATATCGGTGTGTGCAGATGTGGATGTGTGTATTCATACATTGGTTGATGTTAAGGACTGTACAGACTCTCCTGGGCTTTCTTCCTCTGAAATGAGGTTAAGTGTGTGTGTGTGTGTGTGTGTGTGTGTGTGTGTGTGTGTGTGTGTTCATGCATTTGTACTGTAGTGCTGTAGGCTACATTCAGACTCATCTGTGTCTCTACAGGTTATTAACTCTCCAATTCTCAACTCATTATATGAGCCTTTGGGCAAGAAGTAGATGAACTCTCACTTTTCTCTCCTTCTTTCTTTCCTTCTGAGGAAAAGTGTTTGTCTTTTTAGAAACCAATGTAGAGGTATTTCTCTGAAAAAATAAATATGATTAAATAAGCAAGTTAAAACTGTTTGGAACAAACACCCTTAGTTATTATTTATCGAGAGTTTAACAGATTTTGATTGACAGTGCCCTGGCAACATCTGCAAAAAACCACATAACTGGCACCAGTATCTGGTTTCAAAAATTGCTTAACCCTGATTGGTGCATGGAAGTATGTGACATCACATATTTCAAACTGAGCCCCGTCCACTTCAAACCAGTGAGGAGAGCATAGACGGAAAACAACTAAACCGCTAAACCTGTTACGCCTCAAGATATATGTAAACTGACTCAGGTTCAGTTTTATCAAAAGGTCAGTGATAGAGTATGGCACTGAAACAGTAATTAATCCACGCAATTATTTGACACAGAAGCAAAGCCAGTTGTGAGGCAACAGTCTTTCATTTGGGGAAATCTGCAGCCATGGCCTGGTACTTTAATGATGGTGAGACTGTGTTGTCTAGACGAGTGGGAGGCGGAGAGATTGCCCCTAGAAACAAAGCGACAAAGATCATGTCACCCACAAATAACTATATTTACACTTTCGGCTGAGTCAAGGCTGTACCCTTCATTTGGCTATGTGAGTCAGTGTTGGAGTATGGTCTACTGACTTTATGGCTGGACTTTTATTAAGGGTCTGGCGACTGTGGAGGCTACTTGTTGTATTATACGGGAGATGTTAAAACATCTGTTGTCTCACTCTTCTTATTTGTATTATCCCCACATTTTGCCAAAGAATACAGACGATACTACCTTCCCCTTATTTCTTCCTTTTTATCAGCAGCTTTTGGGGATTTTTTGGATTGCATGCTGTTATTTCCACGTCTTGGCAGTAGACACGTTAATTTCTCTGTGCTTCCTGCGTTGGACCTGTAGTTCATATTCTCCTCTCCAAATTGTTTTTGGCAGTCACCAGTGTGTCACATGCAGCCAGGACTTAATACTAAAGGGTTTTCCCTGGCTTTCAGAGAGCCTGAACTGTAACCTTAGGGTGGTGGATTTTTCATGAGATTAGACTAGTGAAGTCTCAACACTGCCATCATGCTTAATCTGTAAAGCATTTACTGTACAATTCAGTACAGTACAGCTGTTTGGACTCTGTTCTCCAACATAATGGTAACTGCTCTTACCAGCAAAAGATTACAGTATTATACATACAGTCACATCCATGTATGATGAGATTTCTCTACATTCGTTTAAGTCATGGTATCACTTAAATTACAGTCCAGTGTTTTTAGAGCTTGACCTATATTAGGGACTAAAAGTCATGATTTCTCTGCCTCTGCTGCTTTGATTTTGACCATTTAAATAAAATCTGTATCTTACGAGTCTCCCAACTTAATGAAAGTACAATGCAAAATCTTTACCCCATAACAAGAAAACTTATAAAAGTGTGTTCACCATCTAGAAAGAGACATTAAATGCATGAAGAATGAACCGACAGTAAGTGTTTACATCAGCCTTTGTCAAACAAATGTGCTGGCATTTGCTGGATGAACAGCAGTGACTTCAGCATAACCTCTAGTTGTTAAAATGTTTTTTAAAATGTTAATGTGCTGTAGACAACAGCCCAAGGAAGAAAAGCGTATAACACTTTGCAGTACAAAGGTTGCACAAATGAAATCACAGAGTCCAGCTACAATGCAGGTTTTCTTCCCAAGTTCCTAAGACACCTAAGCCGATTTGAACACAGCAGGAGGCCCTGGAGGAGGAGAAGATACTCGTGGAACTTGAGATACAATGAAAAATACACAATACCTTTCTTGGAGGGGGCTGCATTTCATGTTTTCAATTTTTTTGTTGGAAAACCAATATACCTTCTTTGGCTCGTTACTGAAAACAATGTGTGCTGCTCTGATGGGTGTAAGGTGTGCAGTTTGAGCACCAGAGGGTGAGCTCACAGAGCAGCGTAGGTTTGTCTGGTAGTCCTTTGTTGTCTGCCTGCTACAGGAGGTGGTCACTTGACTGGATTTAAAGTGTGCACAGATGGACACACATGCTAGTACAAGTACATACATGCAAAGATGAGTGCAGGCAAACACATACGGAAATCACAGTGTGAAATGCACACCCAGACACAGGGACGCCTGAACACACCTGTGAGCAGCCTCGCAGACGCATGCAGACAGACAGGCCTGCAGAAGACCAGCTATATGCAGACACACAGTGGGAAAGTCCCTGCCGTGTTGGTGCGCCGTGGGTGGGTGGCCACGACCAGTGGCCTTTGGCTTTGAGTCCGAGGTGGGCTAAGAGTTTGTGTTCCACCCCCTCAAAGCAGCGACACAAAGACATTCTGTGTTTGAGAAATGAGAGATGGCATGATAAGACGAGCGAGGGGAGAGGTCCAGGAAAAGGGGGGGGAAAGACGAGGAGAAATGTTGAAACAGTGATTTCTGGGATGTGTCAGTGAGATTTGAGATCAACAAACAAAGAAAAGCAAGTTGAGGAAGGAAAGATGAGCCTGAGACAGAGAGAGATGAGACAAAGGGATGTGGAGAGATGGAGAAAGACAGATGGGCAGAAGGAAAGAGGGAGAGAAATGGAGGGTGGCCAGATGGAACTCCACTCTCAAACTTTTGACAGCTCGTGGGAGGAATATCTTTGGGGAACTCAGTTTCTGATTGGTGTGTGTGTGTTTGGATATGTGCGTGTTTTGACAGTCTTGTCGTGTTATATGGTTAATCATAGCATAGCAAATATGAACTCCCTCCTTGTTTATATTACTCTGTGTGGGTGTGCTCCACTCAGACGCTCTATTTTGAGATGATCTAACCTGTGTGTGTGTGTGCGTGCGTGTGTGCGTGCTCCCCATTACAACCATGGTTTGTCTGTAATGTGCCTTGAAACCCCAGCATGTAACGGCTGGAAGTCAACGCTGCCAGCTGGTCTGGCCAGCAACTGCTGATCTGGATTCTGCTCTTAAATCCCTCACTAACGGGAGGACTTGCATTTAGGGATGTGACGATCAGATCTCAAAGATCAGTATCGGGGCCGATCAAGGCATTTTTTTAACTGTAAACGGAGAGCAAAAAAAAAAACCCAGCTTGGAAGCAGGCAATTTTTTTCTTAATGCATTGCAGAGCTACTCAGTTGTATCGGAACAGGAATCGGTATCTGCAGATACTCAATATCAAATGACTCTGATCGGGATCAAGGCCAAAAAAAACTTGATCGGGACAACCCTACTTGCTTTGAAAGCTGTTCTTGGATCAGGAGTAAGAAAAGTAAGCCAGCGGGGCAGAAAGAGGTTGTAGACAAGAATGTGTGTGTGTGTGTGTGTGTGTGTGTTGGTAAATTAAAGCTGGTCTCAGTCCAGCATTTAAAGGAGGCTTGTGCTGGGTTGATGTAGTGCTATGAACCCGGATAAG
Organism: Enoplosus armatus; assembly: GCF_043641665.1. NCBI lineage: Eukaryota > Metazoa > Chordata > Actinopteri > Centrarchiformes > Enoplosidae > Enoplosus > Enoplosus armatus. The sequence continues at coordinate 13,477,921 of NC_092198.1, read as the reverse complement.
AGGGATGAGCTCAGAATAACGAACGATTTTTCATGCTGTGTGTGTATGTGTGTGTGTGTGTGTGTGTGTGTGTGTGTGTGTGTGTGTGTGTGTGTGTGTGTCAGACAGCTCACAGCTGTAGAGGGCAAAACGCCAGACCCTAAGTCGGCCCCTATTGTCACGGTAACGGTCGGCCTGCCGTCTGCTCAATCAGCATAATCTACTCTGTCTCTCACTCTCGCTGTCTTTTATTTTGTGTCTCAATCACCTTCTCTCTCTCTCTCTCTCTCTCTCTCTCTCTCCCTCCAGTTTGCCCCTCCCTCTTCTTTTCCAACTCCCATCTCATGTTTGCACTTAATCACATTCTACTTTTATGTCTTCTTTTGTCCCTCCACATTGCCCTCTTCCTCTCCTAAGTCAGTATTAATGCTCGAGTGTTTCTGGAAGAGTTGCAGATACAAAGTGTGTTTCTGCTGGACTACAAACACACACACAGGCATGATGGGTGAGGGCCACACACACTCCGATGGCTGTACTGCAAGGCTGCTGCTCCTGTTATTTCACACATCCTGGTATTTATTAGAGTTTTCCTCTCACTGTGTTCCACTTGTGTGCTTGTTAAAAGGCTTTATATATGTAAACACATGGCATATAATACTCACACCTCTTAGCAGGCTGTAAACTTGCACATGCTGATTAAAAAAACACCTTTGCTTTCATAATTTGTTTTTTATATTCCATTTTATATATATATATATATATACTTTGTTTTTGCCTCACACTCCCTGTCAGGTCCACACACTCTAACACAAAGAAAGAGGTTTCAGCAGTAGACTGTGGCACCTGTAGTACACAGGCCTCAGTGGGGTTTGGTGGGCGTGTTGCCAGATTGGACTCCTGGTGGGCTGCCAGATTGGCTGTCAGCACATGAGCTGAACTTTGTCTTCGCTTCTGTCTGACTGTCCAACCCTCCCCCTTCAGATTCCCCAGGTCTCTCCCCCGGGAGTGCAGCTTAATTTTTGTAAGAAATGAATCTGAAACCACGCAAAACCATGGCCTAGTGTGGTTGATTTGTTGTTAAAAAATGGTGGTTACACATCTTTATAGTGTAAAAAAAATGCAGATGTTGGCACTTGTATATTCTTTCATTGTCCTGTTCCTGATCAGGGTCATATTATTCAGGGACAGCGGCATTAGGTCTAAGGAATCCTGTAATTTTATAATGTTTGTGTTTCTTTAACAGAAGCATAACAGAGTGGCTTCAAAGTCCCAACTATTGTATGCAGTGATATGAGTGTCCCCACTTTCTTTCAGTGGGGTCTCTTCTTATTATACTAAATTGACAACATACGGTCAGTATCTGCTTAATTTATGGCCTAACTAATAACAACTGAGGAATGAGACTGTCCCTTTTCTAAAACATCAATCCTAGCAGCGAACAATTAAATACATGTGAAATACATGAATTATATGATACCATAATACAGACCAAATCTGGAATATAAGCATTTCATAATGCATGCACAAACACCATAAGGTTTGTAGTTGAGGGACTAATAGTAACCTGTGTAGTGGGACCATTAAACACTGAATGGTAACAGGTCTGAGAAATGACAGTGACGGCTGCTGGCAGCACAGACTCTGCTGGAATAAATCTGTGGGAGGTCGCTGTTGAATAGACACACGTGTGTTTTGTCAGCATGGAGCTCGCTGTTTGTCACAACGCTGCACACGGATGTGACACAGCATCCAGTTTACAGACACGCACAGTAATACACACAAGCACACTTGCAGTCATATGTGCAGGGAAGACATATACGACATAAAGTGTCTGCAGGAAGTGAACTCTTGGGTTCAGCTTCAAAGCAGAGTCATCTGGAAGCTCAAGTGAAGTTCAAATAGTTTATAGGGTGTGTCTGTGTGTATGTATTAGTGAGTGTGTAAATGTGTGTGTGCACATACCCGTGTGTCCACATTGGCATGTTTACAGCATTTGAGTTTGCATTCATGTATGAGCATGTGCGGTAAAACCGAACGTTCGTCTGTCCTGACTGGTGCTTCCCCTCAAACAGCTGCTCGTCAAACTCACACACACACATACATACACACACGTTATCACGGCTAAGCACAGTCCTACCTGTGAGATTTCAAAACAGGTTCAGCCACATGTCAGAATTACACAAGCCCAGTTGAAACACTGTTGCAATGACAAACACGCTGCCTGCCAGTTCATAAATACTATAAGAAAGTAGGGAACACCTAGACAGTCGAACTAGATTCTCAAAGCTCATCAGGATGCTAAATACATACAGAATAATAAAATGTTGATTACCCACCCTGACTAAATCTTTGATTTTGAGTTGCTTAGTGGATGCTCTTTATCTGTGTGTACACAGTGTGTTATTTGCATGGTGATATGCAAGTTTGCCAGGTTTCAGATTTCATAATGTGCTTGACAAAATATTTTTCTGTCATATATGTTCAGTATGAAGCTGTAAAGAGGCTGAATAGAAGAAAGCCAATGTTGCATTAAAGTGGATATGTAACCCTAAATATATGTTTTCTCACTTAATTTTCACACATCACCCACAGTCCTATTCTTATACGTTGAAATTCACCATCTGCATATGATTTTATAAATACTATAGACTGCGTGAAAACTTCAGTGCATATGCAAACGGCATCTGGCCTCAGGTCTGCTGGAAAAGCTCCTCCACTCAGGCATGACTGATCAGGAATGCACAGAGTCGACCGCACCCTTTCTCTCCTTCAACCACTGGACACAGGCCTGTTGGGCGTGTGTGTATGTGTGTGTGTGTGTTTAAGTGTGTGTGACTGTCCCGCTCAGATTACCGGAGTTCATTTGTCTTGTAAGCTATAGTGCCACTCCTTTCTCAAACTTTTATTCTTTTCACACTACGGTATCACCTCATTGCTCTCTTCCCCTTTTCTTTCTGTGTCTTTCTCTCTCAGTCACACAGACTTAACAGAGACGAGGCCTCTCACCTCATAAATCTACAGCATGAAGACAGGGAGTCTTAAGAACGCTACACATACGATCATACACATACTGGAAGAAGTTCACTTGGCAGATGTGGCTCAAACGCACACCCAGTCTGTGCTTCCTTGTCCTTTGTCTTGACCATGGTGCATTTGTTCATTAAGTAGGTGTGTGTGCAGGAATAAAACCCAGCATTCTCTGGTTTGGTGCACACATGTTGAAATACACACATTTGTGCCCCAAACAAACGTGACTTACTTGTAGTCATACTTAAGCTTGGAGTCAGCTGCTGCTTTTGGGTCAGGGGTGACAGGTTAAGGGTCAATACCTGCTTCACTTTTCTCTTTGTCTCTGTGGATAAACTGCACACTCACACATGACTCTTAGATACACGCATGCGCACGCACACACACACACACACACACACACAGATTCTTAATTGCGTACACGCAGGCGGGGTGTCTGAGAATGGTGCTCCCAGCTAAGCCGGCAGATTTTACCAGAGAATAATAGAATTAAGTAACACACACACACACACACACACACACACACACACACACACACACACACACACACACAGTGCTTTCTGCTGGAATAATAGATGTTGGAATAATGGAGCACGTGGCCAGAGGAATGAGGGGATTTGTCTTTAAACCACAGTGAATTGAGAAGAGTTGACTCCAGGGGTTTGGACTGGCTTAGTTGCTGTCTAACAACTCCACACAGGACCCTCTGTGTGTGTGTGTGTGTGTGTGTGTGTGTGTGTGTCCTTGAAGGTGGTGTTCCACAAAGGCCAAATATAAGCCTTGAATGTTTGAAATAGCGGTGTTATCCCTGACTATAGATTGCTATCGTTGCACACCCATAAACACACTAATATGCTTTATTCCCTTCAGACCATGAGATTGTGTTGTTTATTGACTGTAATCTGATAGTTACGTGTTAGGCATGTACAAACAAACACAAAGACACACAGATGCTCAATTTTACGGCCCATTTAACCTTTGAAGGGAGATTGAAGGCTGCACTGACCAGCAGAGGAGACTTTCAGTCTGATGGTGTCCCCATGTGGCCGGAAATAGTAATTACACTTCAACAAGGCACCGTTTAACAAGCGTGTGGAGAGTTAATATTTATTGATAGTATTGAACATAATTTTCAGAGTTAGTTGCATATTATTTGAAACAAGTGTGTTAACCCGTTAACTCTAAGTGTTAAATGTTGGCATCTACTTCAAAAGCACATAACTTATAAGTAGTAACAAAATGTATCATCACCCTCTTATATTTTATCTGCGTGGCCCCTTATGTAAGAACTGAGCTGAGAAAGTAGTTGTACAAAATGAGACAACGAAAAGTAAAAATTAGGAAAAGAAGACACACTTTCAAGAAAACACATTAAGACTGCAACTATCGTTGATTTTCATCGTTGATTAATCTGTTTGATTATTTTCTCAATTAAGCTACAAAATAATGAAAATTGCCCATTATAATTTCCAAGGTGGTTATTTTTTATCTGACCATCATACATATCATACATGACAAAGTAAAGCAGCAAATCCTCCTTTGTCAATTGATTAATCGACTAATCACTAAAGCTCTTAAACACAACATATATTATAAAAGAACAGATAAATATTGGGATGTAAGTTATTTGGATAAATAATGGAATACTTTCTTGTGACAATAGTTTCCCTTTTGTTTATGAATATCAACAGTAGCTCAGATTCAACAGACTTCAAAGCTCCAGCTCCTTCAGTGGTACTATCCACCGCCACCAGAGGGCTGTTGCTGGGCTACCTGCCCTGCCCCGCCCCCTGGAGGTCTGAAGTTGCTAGGCAGCTAACCTGATAGATGGACATTTTATACTGTGTGACTCACTTTTTCCTCCTAATCCTCCTTACACGTTGTCATGTGGATTAGTCACTTTTCATCACTGTTATCTCCTCCCTCCCTGCACTGCGGTTTGATCAAGGTTGAGTTGCATAAGAAAGTGCTTCCTTCATTTGCACTGATGGCCTGTGTGTGCGGAGGGGTATATCCTGCTTGTGAGTGTGTATATGTGTGTGTGTGTGTGTGTGTTTGTGTGTGTGTGTGTGTATGTGTGTGTTTGTGCTTGTTCATTCATTGTACTGAGACACCCAACAATAATGATTACGGTCAACCTCACCCCACCCTTCCAACATGCCATCATTCTTAGTGGCAGTTTAAGTGCATCATGCCACCATATGAGGTTAGTCTATGGACTCTAGTGACCCTATTGGGGCTCAGATGGCTAACTGAGTGAGTTGTCATATATATATATATATATACACACACACACACACACACACACACACACCACAGTATATGCATATGAATACTTGTGGTAAATCTTCCCCTTTGGTACATCAGGCCACACAACATATGCAAGCACTATACATGAATGTTATCCCACACACAAATCACGCAGTTTCTTTGACATACCACATAAACACACATTGAAATGAGAAATCGGAGTCTCTTGGGTATTACTGTCAGTGTGAATGATACATCACCTCTTTGCAAGGCCTCATGGGAGTCTGAAAAGGTTGCACACACTCTTTTGTCTTATGAACTCAAGTTACCACAACACGATTTAATGCTTTTTGCTCACTGCTCAGCATTGGTGCTCTTTATTAATCCTATTAATGTATATGATTTATGGAGGACTGACAGTGAAGGACAACTGTAGGACAACTTTCCTTAAAAGCAGTTTTGAATGAAAAGATGTAAAAAAAAAACAAAAAACAAAAAAAACAGTAAAAAACAACATGACTCTTCACAAACAAAACGTGCGCTTTAAGAACGCGAAAGGCGGTGATAAAATAGATGATTAGCAGGGAGGGATAAGAATACACCGAATATACGTCTGTATAAGGGATAACAAAGAGGAATAAGATAAATGAGGCAGTCAGACATGCTGCCGGTGGAGGTGAAGGCTAAGCTCTCAGGTTCAAAGAGAGGTCAGGGTTCAGAGTTTGTAGCATTACGGGTCAAACAGTAGTCAGGAGGTGACAGCAGATAATACTGTCTTTACTGTTGTGTGAAGATAAGAATAGGATACGCTACACACACTCAGGAAGGCAGTTTAAGTATGTGATACTATATCTAATCAATGTCTTTGAAAGTCTTTTCATCTGGCCAAAACAATGAAAGGCAAATCATTTTTTGTTTTTGTTGGTTGACCTCACTGCCCTCGGCCCTTTACCTTCTCCACACACAGTACACCACCCGTTATTTACATATTGTATGGGAAAGTAAAGACTTTCAGGGTTTCCACAGACATCTGGGACATCTGGATGGAAATTAAATGTTGTTGTTAGCTTCAGTCCTAAGTACACACATTATGATGTCTTGCTGACATTATGCATGTTATGGTAACAGTAAATAAAAAGTTCAACTTTGTTAGCTCCCATGAAAATCTTTAAATCTTCCCAAGAAGATGTAGCTTTTAAATAGCCATTGATAAGTGTGGTTAACAAGCACTAGTATGTAGCAGCTCATATTAACGAGCAGGTCTGCATGGTTAGAATGATCGTTCCGAGGAAAACGCCCTCTACTCCCTTGTTTTAATGTATTAATAAAGAATATAAGAATACAAAGATTAAATTCTGAAGTTGCACAGTGTCTGGGGGGATCTGACCGACCTAATCCATGAACAAAACACAACTGACAAACACTCAAGTACCATGAAAGCACAGTTCTGCACAAATGCATTTGTATAAGAGTGTGTCTTAAGTAAGGAGCAGAGGCCCTCCTTACTCCTCACCCTCTGTCGAAGATTCCAACACCTTCTGTAGGCACCTAATATAGAACGTACAGTACACACACACACACACACACACACACACACACACACACAGCTTGAGCATACTTTTCCTTGACTTACATTGCTTCCCTAATTTAACCATAAATGATACATGCCTAAGTCTGACCCTTAAACTTTACCTGAACCTAATTTCAAACAGAATTAATTTGGCATTGATCTGAAACTGAATTGTGGAAACCAGTTCCCAAAAAAGACAAGCTGTCCCCTTTCAACAGGTTTGGCTTGAAGTTTCTAACCAAATGTGGCCGTTTGACAAAAACACACACACACACACGTTGTACACACAAACATCAACTCCCATATAACTGTCAGAGTAAATGCGGGGTGCTGTCGGGTAATAAAAGCCTTCCTCTGTGGTGTAGCTGAACCCCTGTGTTTAACTGGCTCTGTGAATGTGTTACTGCTGAGAGACACACACTGTCAAACTGTACTTACTGGGATTTGAAATTTGGCAGACACACTCATCCAAGGCTTTTGTCTTTTTTTGCGGGGGGAAAAAAAGACAATTGTGGTCTTGTGCACTAAATGCTACTTTTGACTGTGTGTGTGCCCGTGTGTTGCATCCAGGTAGCCTTGTTTATCTGCTGTATTTAAGCTTTGTATGAGAGTGTCTGGTCAGTGTGTATCGATGTCAGGCATTGCCGGCCCCTTGATGTCTGATTGGGTTACTTGGTAACCAGGTCGCTCTCATGTCACTGTCTTCTGTCTGTGTCACGCAAACCGGTGACAGCCTGTCGAGTGTGTGTATGCACCAAGGTGAAATGTATGCTTTTCACCTTTGTGATGTTTATTTAGCAGGATATATCATTGGGTTGGCTTGGCAAATTCTCTTTCATTCTGAGTAAAATTACAGGATTTAGTTTTTTCAGATGTTTTATCTTCATAATCAGTGGTTTCAGAGGACTGTCTCATTTGCTGTATCCACGTGGTCATCTGCAGTGGTAGTTTCTGTTTACGTGCTTCTTTTTAATCGCTTTCATAAGTATCTGCTATTTAACTCTGTATTGTGTGTCTTTTGGTGTGTGAATCTAGTTTATCTTCGAAAACCCTTTGAAATGAGTATGATTTCACGTAATTTAGCTTTAATTACGCCAGTAGCTGAAGTTTAGTCCATCACTGTCTCGTCTCCTGTCTCCTTTCTTATCTTGTGTGAGAGGAATGTCCCAAACTGGCTTTGTGACCTGTTCATCATTTCACTGCTAATCACTGCCACATGCCTCTAATGATATAATCACATGGTGACGTTTGGCTGTCACACACACTCACTTCCTTGATACTATGTGTTGCCTGGAACCTGCTGTGCCTCTGGCTGAACTGATGCTGTTGCAGATTAAGTTGTTAAGTTATTGCTTAAATTACTGTAAACTCAAATAGTGTCCTCACCAGTATAGGAATTCTGTATTTAATACCAACACTAGAGAAGAAAATTACCAGTATGTGATACAGTACGTCTTCCGATATACTGTAGTTTAACATAAACCCGCACAATCATCCTGAAACACAGATGTATTCTGGGAATTTTGCAGTGGTGTTTCATTTCTAAAGTCACAGATACAAAAAATGCAGTGTTAAAATTTCCCCTCTCTTAAAGCCATAGTTCTGTATTTAAATTTTAAGTTTTTATCATTTTTTTATTGTCTCACTTTGATCACTGGATAATTTCTTTACTCCTGGAGTATCCATACAGTAGTCCATCTTTGACTCAAACTTTTAATTCATCATACATACATATATATACATATATATATTTGTAGGTCTTTGTAGGTACATAAGGAGGAAAACAGATGAAAGCTGAGCTGTCAAAGACTAATCTTGACATTCTCTACTGATCAGAAGCAGCCAAACCAAAGCTGTTGAATGTCCACTACACATATCCGGTTGAACATATTGATTATTGTCACTGCTGCTGCTTCTCTGTGCATCTTCAAGGGAATGGAAACAAGGAGATTTATGAAATGAAAGTGGGTGAAGGTGGGGGTTGAACGAGGATGCTGAACCCTTATAATGACCTTTGACTTTTCATTTCCCTTCGGGAGTCGTGGTACTAAAACAGCTTTTCTTCCTGAAAAGAGGAAATCAATAGAGTGAACTGGTCCTGACTTTATTTTTTGCAGTGTATTTATTGTAGATAGGCTTGTTGGTGTGAATTTGAACCGAGTTGATCATTTTCCTCATCAAAGCCAGTTAACATCTTGCCCTGTGTTGTTTTAATCTTATTTTCATGTCATACTTTATGCAGTCCCTTTATGTCTAACTGATCTCTTCATCGCTGCACAGTAGAGAGTAATGGAGGTTAATTATTAAAGGACTGTGGCCTTACGTGTCATCAATGAGGACAAAGGTCTTAAAATATATATATATGTGTGTGTGTGTGTGTGTTCCAGATTTGCTCATGTTTGTAAGTTAAGCTGGGACACCAGGAGCAGGCAGTTGTCCCTTTGTGTAAACAGCAAGTGCTGAGATAGTAGATTTCCTCTCTAAAGGGAAAAAGAAAATGAGGTCGGGGACCTGTCAGAGCGATGGGGGTTTAAGTCTAGGTTTACACCACATCCCATCCACAAATCTAGGATCAGCTTTCAGCAGTCTAATGGATCCACAAAAGGAGCTCCACAATTATTATAGCTTCAAATCAGCGGCTAGACAGAAGCTACTACTCTAATTTTCTTTCTTCAGGTCTAATCAAGGTTGTGCGAGTGGAGAGAGGGAAGTGAAAGGGATTGATTATGGTTATGGGGTTACTGTGACACATGTGCTTCGTACACAGAAATACACACATGCACACACACGGAGCGCTGGTTTATTGTCACACCTTGGTGGTCACACACTCCCTCTGCGGTTACACTTGGGTGGGAAAACTCCACCTCCCAAACACACTTGTAGAGCCCCATAAAGACTTTGTTTTTGTCCCTGAGGGCCTCTGTGTGCTATTTTGACCTACCTCAACTACGTGTTGGGCAGCTAAATATGTGTTGTGTATTATATTTTACAAAAGAATATACACCAATTGCATATTTCTCAAAACTTTTGAAAACAAAAACCCCTTCAATGCGTTCTCTTAAATGCTTGACTTATACATCCATGTTTGGTGGCTGTTTCTATCACCCTGTTGTTAAGTCATGTTTGGTGTCATCTTCAGGTAATTTCTTGTTTAACCAGTTGCTTCCAGCACCTCAGGCAGAATGTTACAGTTTTAACTTATATTATATAACATACAGTTTAGTGTCATTCTTAAAATGTACTGTGTCTCCTTCGAGAGAGAGTGAGTATGCTCTCTCATAGTCTGTCGCTGTTCTGGTCATTTATTTGATTCAAACTGGCATTAAAAATGTATTTTAGATGAAACACGACTCACTCGCAGAGTGTACCAATCAGTACTGCCAGTAGCTGAGATTAAAGTGGATTAAACGCTGTCTCTTTGTCTCAAGCACCTGAGGGACTAAACAGAAGGACAAGTGGGAAAAAGAAGGTGTGAGGGAGGGAAGAAAGGAGCAAAGGAGGGAGGGAGGAGTGGTTGCCATGCCGGCAAACGGATGGATGGGAGGGGCAGAGATCAGGGATCCCAGAAAACAGAAAGAAAGAGGGAGGGAGGAAAGAAAGAAGGGACGGGCTGACTCGTATTTCAGCACCATAGCTACTAGGGTTGGGTGTAATCCTAACCCTATACTCACAACACACATAGTCAGTCACACACTTACTGGAGGACTGACCAAGACCAGAGTTCAGGGAATCCTCAGCAGCACATACTTCTGTCTGCGTGTGTGTTCAGCAGGTGTGGGCCTCCCTTCCTGATTCTTGCTTGTATTACTTGTGCTGATCAGCCGATTGGCAACACTGGAACTGTTTTCACAACATCAGCGAACTTGGCATGCTTCTTCCTCATCCACCCGTAACGGCAATAGACCGGGGAATGCGGTCAAAACATCAGGGAGGGGAAAATGAAGAAGGTGTTGGCAAGAAGTTGGATGAAATTCTCTGGAAATCCTGAGGGGCGGCGTCATCTTTGCCACCTGGCATCTACACACACATAATAGAGGAACTTGTGGCGGGAGGATTTCTTATGTGTGTTTGTGCCAGTGTGTGAGTATGCATGTAACTTCATCAGGCTGGGAATAGACCCAGGGACGCTGAAACCTCTTAACCTCCTGGTTTGGCCAGGCGCTGAGACGGTGTGTGTCAGCTGGTGTGTGCGCTAACAACTGGAGATAACAGCACTCAAGGGCACACATGGTTGTAAACAACAACCGCTGACTCACCGTGATTGAAAAGTATCTTAATGTAATTTTGAAACCTCTCTCCACCCTGTCATGCACCATCAAGGAACATTACAGCCAACAGTGTGAGTGTGCACATACAAGTGTGTGTATCGGAGTGTGTATTGCAGAGGGGTGGTGATTTTCCAGATTGCTGGATTGCCTAATTACCCCTTTGAGGTTGGGAATCACGCCCGGAATCTTTAAACACAAAGGAAGAGAAGAGAGGAAAAGAGATGATTTAAGTCTGTCTTTTGGCTTGTGACCGAGATTAATTGAAGGAGAAAGAGGTTGGAAGTTGAGACTGTCCGGGTCAGAGTCATGATGTGGAACTGTGCAACCAAAGTGAAGGAAAACTGGGCTATGGCTGAACTTCCACCTGGAACTAATTTAATTCTTAACATTGAATGTGAATAGTTTGAAGCATTTTAGCATGTGTGCAGACCTGGATGCTCTATTCAGAAATGTTTGGAATCTCTTGATCTTGGAGTGAATTTCTACCAACCAACCTAAGGATCTACATCTGAGGATTATCTTTCCAGATCAAAACTTGGTGTTAAAGACATTTTGATCCTACGTCCTCCTGCCTTGGACTTGCTTTCCCTGAATGAGGATGAGAGGGGACAGGAGGTCCACTTCCTTTCGTAAGGAGAAACCCGCAGGCCTGTCCCGGGCTCTCAGCTGGCTCAGCGTGTCCACCCTCTCCCGCCAGAGCAGACGCATCTTCCACAGCCAGAACGAGCTCCACGCCGTCCACAACCGTCAAACGTACTCTCAGTCGCACACTCACCTTCACACTGCAGACAGAGACGAGGAGGATGATGATGACAACTGGGTGTACCAGCCTCAACACAAAATAGGTGAGAGGGGAAGAAAGAAAGCAATGAAGAGATGATCTGCGTCACTGCTTAGTGATTCAATTTTTTGTGTATCTTACAGTGGATGCACACCCACCAAACCACATGGTATGTTTGGCTTGGCTGCATCACGACTTGTCACAATGCTCTGAGCTGATTTGAATGGATTTTTGTTCTCGCTCTCCAACCAGGAAGCCAGTGAATGACTTGTTTACATGCACAAGCAAAGCAAGAAGTGGGTCACTGTCTTTTTATGGCCCCTTGTTCTCCGTCTCCACGTCCCTGGCACTTCCTGGTTGCTGCAGGGAGCGAGCGGGAGGCGTCGGCGATCACTTGGACAGTTCAGGGGTCAAAGGGCACTTTGTGTGTGCGATAGGTAAACAGTGATGTGTCAGGCAGGAAGCAGGTGATGTCACGGGCACAGTGATGTCACAGGCTGGTGGCGATGTGAGCGCAGGGCTTGGTGCCAGGGAGAGGAAGTGTTTGTGTGTGTGTGTGTGTGTGTGTGTGTGTGTGTGTGTGTGTGTGTGTGTGTGTGTGTGTGTGTGTGTGTGTGTGTGTGTGTGGAGGCTTACATAGCCCATCACTCAGACTAGTGATAATACTGTAGAATAATCAGTTTTCTTCAATGACGTTTCTAGTTTATATTCGGACATCATCTTCACTGAGGTAAGAATGCCATTTATACCTCTCTCAGTACAACAAGGGTATTGTGTTTCCTGATTGGACTCATTACTTATTGATCAGTTCATTAGTTGTGTGTGTACATGCATGTGTGTGTGTTTGTTCAGTGGTGTCAATAAGACTTTGGGGACTATGGCTATAACTGTAACCTAACCTTTACCTGAAAATGGAAAAAGACACCGATGCTGCACTATAGTCTCACGACTTTCTTCTTTAACTCTGACACATACTGCCGTCGTCTCCAGTTATAGTCGAGATGTCTAGTTTGATCTGAAACACAGTGTGCAGTAGCTGTTAGCTTTGCTCGTGGTACATACATGCTTACCTACATGTTTATATTTGTCCATGTTCATATGCACGGTTCTGTGGTGATATAGTCTGCATGTGACTATCTAAACATGACAGTGTTTTGGGACTGCACACCTGTTAGTGTCATGATTGTTCCTGTTAGCCTCTCAGTCATAAACAAATCTTGTTTGTGTTGGGAACGTGATCCGACTGCGATCTGATCCAACTATAAGGCATACTTTGCAAGCCAGGTGCACTTTGCATGCTGGGATGTGGATTAAGCAAGCAGCCTAGCCGGAATATGAATCAATCTCTGACTTGGAGTAGCAACACTAGCGTGGTTTTTATTGATGCATTTTGGTTCACTTTTTTTGCCGTCTGAAAAGAAACTGAAGGAAAAAAGCAAAACATCAAGTTTTCCAACTCTTTCACTGATTCTGATCAGAACAATCTAAAGGTGTGAACACGCCCGAAGCGTTTTAATGCTTGAAATGTTGCTTTTGGACAATCGGAAGTGGTTCCTAAAGAGCTACCTAATCATGAGTTGCCATTTTGTTGCCTCACAGAAATGTGGAGCTTGTTGTCGTTTATTGCATGTCTCAATCCTTCCTCGTCACTCTGTCACCTCTGAACCTGCCCCTTCCTAAAACAGCCCAGGGCTGCACATGGCTTGGATGGTTTGAGGTCCTCACATTTTTCTCAAAGTCAAAGAGTAGAAGCTGCGGTCACCATTTTGGAATGTCATCATTAAAACTGAGGCTTTCCATGTTCTCCTCATTATATCAGTTGGTGTAAAATTGGTGTCGATGCAGATGTTTTGAAGTGTTTTCTTTATCTCAAACCTGTAGATGAGAAAGAAATGTAGTGACGATTCAACAAATACAAGCCTCATATGGCTCAGGCCACAACACATTCTGTTAAGGCATAAACCAAAACATTTATTATTAAATGTATCTGCATGTTCCTGGTTTTGTCAACTGTCTGTGCATGTGCAGAAAGTGTCCTTGTATCTGAGCCAAATCTTTATCTGAATGTGTCTGTACGTAGACTCCATGTTATTCCTCTGTTTGATCTGTCCATCATTATTCCTTAGTTTGAATCTGCCTTGTCTATGTTTGCTCCCTCATGTAGTTTTCAGGAAAGCTCTTCTATCTAATGTGACTTTTTGGACACACAAGTCCTTCATTGGTGATCACTGTTAAGTTAACAGTCTGATGGGTTTCATTTTCCCTATTGATTATTTGATAGGTAGAGTCCGGAAGCACGTCCAAATTGGTCAGTTTTAATCTATGATAATTCAGCATTTACTTGTTAAATCTTAAAGGAAGGAAGGGGGAGTGTTTATTGATTTTGTCATATTAGCTACCAGCACAGCTTGGAGAAGGAGAGAATACACTAGAGGATGAAGAAATTAGTTTAAACAGCAACGAGTCAGATGTCTGTTAAGTCAGTCCGTTAAAACATTGTGTGTAGACTTTTGTTTTTCAGAGACAACGTTTTTCTCCCTCCACACCCTCTTTTTTCTTTCTTTCTTTCTCCCTCGCTGTCATACACAAAGTCTACATCTTTTTATAGCTAATTCTAGGCCAGAGACAGTGTCAGAGACAGGTCAGTATAAAACTACTCCATCCATGGCACACACACGAGCATACGCACTTACTGTACATATGCACACTGCACACCACACAGAGGAAACATCTCATAAGAATACCTCTCTAGTTTGAAACTGAAGTATTTATAACATCTGGATCTTGCTTCCACACGCCTGCCAGGACCCATTACGAGACACATGGGCAGCCGCGCACTGTGCCTGTGTGTAAATATAGCGCTGAAATTAGTGCTTGTGGCTGCAAAACCTGCAATTTTGACGCAGCCTGCAGCTCGACTGGTTGGGTGTTTGGCTCGGTTGCCAAGGAAACGGGTGTGCAAGTGAGCGTTTCCTGGTGTGGTGCAGCTTGACCTATCCTACTGGGGCAACTCTGAACCAATCGTGTGTAAGAGAGCCGTTACACAAGCTGCTACTGGCGGTCCTGGTAAAGAACTTTTATTGACTTGAGGTGGGTCAACAATACTGGGATCAGAAAAATGATAAACAGAACAACACAAAGATAATTAAATGTACTCAAAAGCGGCTTAGATTTAGTAAGTATTGTAGAAATAGGACACATTTCTTTTCTGATCATAAGACTGAAGCCTGTAGGAGGCAACAGTTAAGTGATGGTGATTGTATCGTCACTGATGTCTTCTCTCAGCCTCCTCCATCAATATTTTGAACTCACTCCTCCCCTCACTGTCTCCTTTCCTCTCTCTCTCTTCCTTGCTCTGTCACTCATATACACAGACACACAATGGCCTGATCAATCTCCTCAATCAAACCTATTGATCTCCCCCTACGTGGCTGTATGTCTGAATCAATCAACGGGCAGGCGTGATTGGCTGCTCTGGAAGGCCATGAGCCCTTCTGAGCCTGAATCCCTGTCCAGGCAGCTGGGGATCTGGGCTTTGCATGATTACTTTGCATGTGCTGTTCATGTGTTGTGGACAGCAAGTCACCACATGAAATGAACTTCATGACTCTAATTCTAATTTATTGAGATTTCCATTTTTTGGCAAGTAGCAGTGGACCGTGTTAACATGCAAGCAGGGAGATTGAGGGATTTAGTATTTTGTAGATTTTGTGTGTGATGTGTTTTTATGTATTTACAGTATGTCACTGTGTGGCTTTCTGTTTCTTTGACCTTCATTTACACATTTAGGGCAACAACATATTGACCTAAATATTTACCATACCTTGGCACACCAGTGTTGTGGCGGCCAGAACAAGAATTGGGTCTCATGTTATAAAATACCATTAATGAGCTGTTTATGAATTTAGGCTGCATAAAAAGGACATATTTCTCTGTGTGAGATGCATAGTGACATTTGAGGGGATTCAGAAGAGACTAAACTCTTGTGTAACAGTGTTTTTTTGTAGGGGGGGTTTGGACTAGCTAAGGGATGGACACATTTCCACACACATGGCACACACACAGCGATACACACTCGTCATCATTATGTAGTCCATGTGTAAATCCAGATTAGCAGATGATAATTCGCTGTAGGGGGGAGATGTGATGTATAAACCAGAAAGGCCTCATTAAAAGACAGACATGGAAATCTGGTGATGTGGCCCACAGCCCAGGGTGTATACACATTCCTACTGTAGTCAGAAATATACACGACATACACGCACACGTACTCTTAAAGGAAAGATATATTTGACTTAAACTGTTTCTAATCACCTTTTTCTTTCTGTCTTTCTCTTCTATGCGCTGACATGGTGATTTTCAGGTAAGTCAAATCTTTTTCTCTCTGACCCGCATAACTTCCATTTTATCTCTATAAGTTGATCCTAGATCAGACCTACTGTATGCTGAAAACCCCTACAAAGCCTGCCATGCAGCCAGGTTTTAGCCTATATTAAATGGCATTAACTCACATTTCCCCCTAAAAACCAAATCTCTTGCACCGCCCACCTTTTTATATGTATCCTATTACCTTTGTATTAAGGGATCTAATCCATGAATGCCCTGTCTCCATGATAAAAAGGGAAGGTAGAGGGAAAAAACGAGGGATTATGTTGATAGGATGCGCAATCCAGAGGTGAGAGTATATAATCCGCCTCACCACATATACAGGAGCTGTGAGGATGTCATGTGAAAGGAGATGATCTTTTTCAGTCACCTTTAGCACAAATCCAATTCTCTCATATGGTTTGTCTTGCGAGATTTTCTATGTATTACTACTGATTACCGATAAATCTCTTTTAGCTGACAGCGCTGGTTGGGTCACATTCTTTCAGTTCCAGGTTCCCTCTCATGCCGTGTCTAACTGTTCGTGTTACTGATGTGTTATGTTTGCTAACAAGCTTAGTTTATATCTGCGTGTGTCATTTCGTTTTATCTTGCGCTGACGCAGTGCTCACAGCAGACAGTAAGAACATGTCGTGCTTGTGCTGCACTGGATACAATAGAAGATGTGCAGTTCACTGAGCTACCGGCTGATGTTTAAGATAAGATATTGTCTAATACGGGGCCTTTGACATGATTCAGCCCTTATGATAGTGTTTTATTCGTAGACAAAGACTGTATTTTGGAGAATGACAACAGTGGGCAGTTGGACTGCCTCTGAATGCCGTCTTTATATCCTGTAGTTACAGTACGAGACGTTTAACCTGAGGCCCTGTTTCCATACAGTCCAGGGCTGAAATGTCCTAAAGCAGACACTTTTTTAAATCAGACATCAGACTTCACACCTTGAACAAAAGGAAGGGGATTTACATAATATTATATCATAATTTTCTAAATAATAACTTTATAACTGATATTACGAATTAAAAGAGCTTCAGTCAAACCTCAAACGAACATGGTCATGGTCATGATGAATTTGTCTGTTTCTATTGCACTTTGTCCCGCTTTTATTGATACATCAAGTCTTCTTCCTCAGCCAAGTGTTTTTTGGAATATTTCAGAAATGTGCGTTTCCACTCACAAATTCCACCTCTCTGCTTTTACCACCTCAGCTTTGTGATTAGGCAGACCTCAAGTGTTTCTTCAGAGTTGAGGGTTTTATGGTGAAGGTTAAAGTTAAATCCGTTTCGGGCAATGCAGCATCCAATTAAGGTGGAGGTTTGATGAAGTCAGGTTTTATTGTCTGGTTAGGTGGGTCTATTCAGGGATTTGTGTGCGCTTTAATTCTTGATTATTTCCAGGGTTGTGTTTTTGTGGCATTTTCGTTTTATGCACTCACCCTTGCAGAGGGGCTCCATGTCGCTCACACCGTCACAAACACACACACACACACACACACACGCACACACACACCAATCAGCCCGTAATTGGTGACATCTGGTCGAGGCAGACGTGTCGTAGCCTGCAAGCCGTGTTGGGGTGGGATTAACATGTTCATAACACACACGTATGCACGCACGCACACACACACACACACACACACACACACACACACACACACACACACACACACACACATACACACACACACATACACACACACACACACACACTCACACACTTGGACCGTACATCTTTTACAAACATATCTTTGAAATACACAACTGCTGTCACATTGCTTTATTATAATTATACCACTGTTATTTGGACATTATTTTTTCCTTTTTGGCTATGCAGAGTTTACGTGTCATACCCTACCAAAAACAGCTGCTTGCCATACACACCAGTGTAACATGTTTCAGTGTCTGACTGACAGACCTGATGAACAGATTTAGGAAAGACTTTCTATTAAGCTCATGACTATCATGTAAATACCTATATAAAGGATTATAACTAAATGTGCAGTGTAGTTTAAATGTCACTGTAAGCCTGTATAATGCTATATGATGACATAAATTCCAGTAATAGTATGAACAACATTTTGAAGTGTCAAAATTCCTCTAATTACCATTTAGCATGAAAGGCTATAGTGTTGTGAACATGATGGTGCTAAACTATAATGGATGGAGCCTTAACACCTAAAAGATATAAGACATTGTCTGCTTCAAGTAAAGTAATACACACAATATACTCTGCATGTTGCCTTTGTTATGCAGGTATCTATAATACATGATGGTTTCAGAATAGAAGTGAATGCAGACTTCTAGGTGTTGAGTTTTACATCACTTACCATAAATGAGTTGTGATTGTGGGATGTCACCAGTTTGTGCCTCCTCTGATTAAACACGTACTAATCAGCGTAATCAGTGGATGTTGTGTTTGATTAATGAATAAAACCTGCATACTCATAATAAGTCAAACTATTACCCCGCTCAGTTTGTTGGTCCTACATTATAGCTTGCTTAATGAGGCTTGAGTGGTTTTTACCTTTAAGCTTTACCGACCCTTCAAGCAGTGACCGACTGTTTTTGCAGCCATTACAGAGCCTCATTGGAAATCAATGGCATTTTGTATTCAGCTATCTAGTCTGAAGTGAGCCAAACTTTGACACATTTACTCTCTGTTGTCACGCTGTTCAGATTTTGGCACAACACAACCTCCATTAAAGTGCACTTATGCTACAGTGCTAATTGTGTATTGACCTACCATTGGATATTTCTTGATGAGCGTTCTTATTTCCTGTCCATTTAAGGTTTGAAAAAGAAGGCTTTGCAAACCAAATAAAACAAAATCCTGGCTTGCTACAAAACTACAACGACAACAACTTGCTTTTCTACTTACTTTCTAAAAATTCTTATAATTGTTCTCTGCTTCTTTTATACATTTTTATCATAGTAATATTGTAAGGGCACAAAAGCCCAGACATACAGTATGCCCTCTTTTCTTAGTTTAGGTGATCTACAGTAAGAACTAATACTGTTGAACCCCTTGAAGTTGAACAAGTTAGAAGCAGCAACTTCACACCCAAATGGCAAATGGTGTTTTGACTTGGTAGTGTTTCCACAGTCTGTGAGTGAGTCAGTATTTCTGCCTCCCGTCCGTGTGATGCTGCTGCTATTTCTGAGCGGCCAGCGTGGAGGGTTTTGGGATGCACCGAGGTTGTAGCTGCTTCTGATAACAAACAGTTGAATTGTGGGGATTAAAGCGATTATATTTGATCAGCGCACAATGGATCGGCCTCAAGCCGGGGCCCCCCTGCCTCGCTCTGAACTGCTGACTGCTCAGATTCTCTACAATCACAATCCTCAACGATCCTCGCGCTCTGTGTGTTTGTGTCCTTTTGTTTTTATTTTTGCCTGCCCTAATAAGAGCATAGATCTTATTTGAATGAATTAATATACTAAAGATATTTATATATATAGAGAGAGAGAAAGAGATATGCTTGTGTGTAAACTTTTGTACCTGCATTAAAGACACCAATCATGGGGTGACAGCAGCTTCAAGTTTTAAGTGGAGGCTGGGCTTCTGTCTCTCTCTTAACACTGATGACTGTGGAGAGGTGGGGGGACAGCGTGGTAGAGAGACATTCAGAGATGCTGGGAGAGAGAGAGGAGATGCAGAGAAGGGGGGGGGTCGCAGAGCAGTTTCCTGCGGTGTAGAAGTTGGCTTGCTGCCACTCAGAGCGTGTGCATGTGTGCATGAGGGGAGAAAGAGAGGGAGGGAGATGGCAAGAGAGGCAACGGGAGAGGGGAGTGTATGTGTCAGGATCTGTGTGTCTGTGTGAACGCTTTGACCGAGCGGTGTAGAGAAAGAGGAAGAGGGGGAGAGGACAGGAGGGCTAGAAAAAGGAAATCAGGAGAGAGTGAAGAGGAAGAGCAGAGAAAGAAACCAGTATTTGTTTCCTGTGGATAAATGGGGAAATAAATGAGGAGCCATGTTCTGTCTGAAAGGTAAGTGTGTGTGTGTGTGTGTGTGTGTGTGTGTGTGTGTGTGTATGTGTGTGTGTACATTACATGAATGTGTTTGCATCACCCTGGTGTGAGTACGGGACTTTTCCCGCAGACTTTCTGAGACAAAGAAAAGTTGAACTCCATCCCTCTCCTCTGTGTGGAAAGTAATCTCAGTCACAGCGGCTTCCTCCACTCAATATCCTTCCTCATGTGTTTTTCTTTAGTGAAGGAAAACCCTCCTCTTCTCTCTCTTTAATCATTTCTTCCTTTGTTCTTTTTTTCTGTCTCTGACTCGTTCAGGTTCACCGACTTTAATCCTACCTCTCCTTTTTTTTTCTCTGTCTATCTATTTGCTTTTTGGTCGCACTTCTTCCCAGTTGCTCTCTGATGCATACATACATGAACATAACAAGTGACTAATATTGAGACCTCTCTGTGCAGCTAGCTATACAAGCTTTAAAGTTATAGAACTTACGAGTGTATTTTAGCGGAAACGAGTGATGTGTCTGAGTGTGTGTTGCCCACAGTAACAGCTGGCGAAGCAGCAGTTGGTGGGCTGCTGTCCTGCAGAGTGGGGCCATGTGTTGGCTATTACTTGACTGACCAGTTAAAGTGAGATAAGGGGTAAACTGGTTCCTCTTTTACTGGTGGCCTCATTTTGCATTTTTGTCTATTCTCACACACTCTGTGTCATTGCTTGGCTATATTACAATATACTTCATGCTCAATGTATGACTCAAGCTCTTCCCTCTTTGTTCTACACGCAAACACTGCCTTCACCATCAGCCCATCACCATCATGATGTGATGCTGCTGACACGATCCGATGATCTAATGTTGTTGGCATCAGGAGTTTTGCTTCCATTGCTTTTGCTCTCCTTTGCAGAGGAAATGCATGTTGATGCACAGATGTAAGAACATCCAGTTGCCATCTTTACCTGTCACAGATCTCAATTTAAAGCCACAGGGTTCTGTTCAAACTAATTTCTGTGATTTTGAATATCATGAGATGTGAAGAAAATTGATATGATAATGCCACAGTCTTGAGAAGTTTGTAAATTGCACAAAAAAGTTGCTCATTCCCGTAAGTATGCACCTATTAAAGTTGTTGGCCAGCTCTCATCCTACATGTTTAAATGGTAGTTACTGTGAAGAATAACCTTCAATTTGGCCTAGTTTGCACTTGTATTGCCCAGCAACAGTCTGCCTAAATTGTATTGTACAAAACAAACGGAAATAACATACGATTTGGAAAGCGTGAATTTCTAAGTTGAAAAATATGTGGGAACTCCAGATCCAGGCCTACAGATTCAATAAAATGAGGAACAAAATGGTCCTCAGCTGCGTCTTACTAAATGGTCCAAAAATCATCTCTCTTGTGAACCCACGGAATTTTCTCTCTCTGTAGCCTGTAGACATATGGCTTCCAGAAATGAGGTAATATAAACTGAACCCTACAACTATTTGTGGCAATATCCCAGTTCATCAGCTGTACGCAGTAATTTATGCTGTCCTTTACACAGTTTCCACACTATGTGACTCTAGTCAGATTGGGAATATAGAGAGAAACAGATGTGGGAGTTGTGTTGGACAAAAAAAAAATCTGTTTTGTTAGATGAAGTAATTTACCATTTTTAAACAAGATGGTTACAGCTGCAGTTAAAGACAAAAGCACCACCACCAGTTTGGGTTTCCAGCTTCAAAAGACAAACTGACCCAAATACTGTGCATCACATTTAACACTGTGATCCAGAAGATTAATCTACATTGGTTGCCAGTTCCTGAATGTCTGCTTATGTTATGATTTAAACAAGTCCCCTCAGTTGCCAATTCTAGGGCAGATGTGACACATATTCAGCCCACGTTCCTCCACATCCAGCTGTGGCCAGTGTGGATTCTCATCTGTTTTGACCACACACTCACCCCCCACCCCTCTCCCGCAGAAAAGCCTTTTTGCATTTTAGTGTAAGCTCTTTGCTAGCCGGCCAGACCACTTGGTGTGGCTTTTGGTATGTTACATAAGTTATTTCTGCACTTCAGCTCCACTCTAGTGGAATATGTTAGCCCAGAAAGGAGACATTAGATAGGACTGAGTAGGGATTAGTTGGGCTGATTTTGGAAACCTCGTTCTCACTCAAATTGGAGGTTTCCTGCAGTGTGAGGGGTATAGTGTTTCCGTCCATGTTAGTGGTGGTAAGCCCTGTCAAGCAAACATATTGCAGAGAATTTGTCCTACCTCCTTGTTGGGAGGTCAGTTGAGGGCAGCTCGGGCCATGTCCAATTTGGAAGAACATGTTTTTGGCTTAGTTGAACTTGGTCCAGTGTTCCCTGGTTTGTTTTCAACCACTCTGATTGCAGTTCACTCGGATGTGTGAGCATTATAGCGGCTTCAGATGTTTTGGTTGCAGACAGCCATTGAGGGGGAAGTGCAGATGTGCCGATCCAGCCATACACAGATGCTTTGTTAATGAAGTGTGCACTCGGACTGTTTGGAGTAGCCCGACCATCATCCAGTTTGAATAAGTTTAGTGCATGTGAATTCTTCTTAGGCTTATTTAATGACTAAATGTTATTCTCCATTTGTTTGTGATAGATATAGACATATAGACATTCTATTATTTAGTCCATGATGGACAGTACATATTTAAGCTACTTTAAATACTTTTTGATGAATACTCAATCAATCTGCTGTTGTTAGCTGAGAAAGATATTAAATGTGGATTAAATATGAATCTTTGCAGAGAGCACGGTAACCAGACAACAGCCCACAGTTTCATTATAGCTGTTAGAGAATGAACTAGTGACATCTGATATAATCTGCTGCTGGTGATGTTTGTCATTTTCAGTGGCAAAAGTGACGGTCAACTCCAGCTCAGTTACTTAGAGACATTTGCGGGCATCATATATGCAACCTGCATGTGTGTGAGTTGAATTCTAGGAATGTGTGTGTGTGTGTGTGTGTGTGTGTGTGTGTGTGTGTGTGTGTGTGTGTGTATATATGAGTTCCACACACTCTTGGGAAGACAGCAGGGGCTTGGTGTGGTTTTTCTCCGGGGCAACCATGTCAGAATCGGCCTACAGGGCAGTGACCCACATAGCTATATGTCTAAACCTATATTTAACCTCAACTCCTTCACGGCATTTCACTTAGGATTCTCACCAGCTATATGAACTATATGTACTACATCAGATCAGACAGGACTTTGGATAGTGCAGCACAGTTATGAACAAAAACATTTATCTCTGTTATTCAAGCAGTAACGTTAGATTATTGCCCTGTTTTGCTTCCTACATCTTGACAATTTTCACCTAGTTCTAGTTGAACTTAATTTCAGTGTCTTCATATTGGCATATGTGCTACCACATCAGTGTTGGCATTATTCATTCTTGAAAGTAAATTGTGCAGCCCTACAGTCTACATTTATTGTTGCAAGTAGTATACATTTGCATGGGTTTGCATTATTGGTAGTGAATAACTAATAGACTGCTGTAACTCAAATAAAGAAATAACATTTCATCAAGTTGGAGGAAGCAGCACAAATCAAAATCAGACACTTTTTACTTTTTGGGAATCATGCGTAACTAACAAAGTTGTTGACCTTTTTTTTTTTAGCAACCCCATTAAACTTCCTCCCTTGTTAACCAGGACAGTCCTTCAATAACCAATGCACCTGTGCCGTGTGTCTGGAGAGACTGTGACCCCTTGACCCGAGGCTGACCCACCACCTTCCCTCTGGCCTTGTGGGTAGCGGTGTTGATGGATGTTCTCACACTCGATGTGGCAGGCTGCTCATCTCCAGTGGAGGGAAAGAGAGGAGCGGGGAGGACAGGGGAGACGTGTTGAAATGTAGACAGCAAAATAAGTGTTTTCAGTGTGGGGTAGTGTGGGGTATCTTCTAAAGCCACTTAAAATGATGGTGAAAGGTGGGCAGAAACTCTCCTGCGAACCAGCCAATATCAGACTTAAATCACTGTGAAATATTGCTTGGACCTGTAGCTTTGCATACCAGGTCATTTGAGCTTACTTTAATATAGACTTATATTCATATTGAGTTATTAGTATGTTTGTGCATGTTCCCATCTACATCTTGTATGTCCTGTGTGTTCAGAGTCACAAGACAAAGTCAAATATGGCCATCTTGAACTCTAAATCTAAAAATAGTCAAGTCAAGTCCAGCTGTATGTTACTGTTGTGAGCTATGAACAGTTCATATTTACCACTGAAAATAAAACTTCGATTTCAGGAACCTGTACTGATATAGGTCCTCAGTTTAAGAAAATGCATTCAGCCCACTTATGTTTACTGCTAGAATCTAACAAATTAGTACAGTAAATTAGTAATTAGCAGTAGCGTATTAGTAGCTAATCAGTTTCAAATTGAGCCAATTTCCCTGCTACGTTTAAGCAGTTGTCCATGTTTTTCCTTAGTAAATTATACAAACTTATAAATTAACATGGGAAACTCGAGATGTTGACCTCTGTAAACAAGTCAAACTCTTCCAGAAGAGGAGGAGATTTCTGGTCTTGATAAGTAAACAATAGATGGTTAAGTTCCAATCGCCTGTGAATGGACTCTGTCAGGACTCCAGTGAACCTTTTGTCTTCTGAAAAGAGTTTACAAAACAATGGCTTTTTGGGAAGTTTAGAAAGATGTTGGAGTCAGTAAAGGGGACTTAATGTATTTTTAGTATGAGACAAAGTTTCTTAG
The DNA here is from genome assembly GCF_043641665.1 of Enoplosus armatus. NCBI lineage: Eukaryota > Metazoa > Chordata > Actinopteri > Centrarchiformes > Enoplosidae > Enoplosus > Enoplosus armatus. The sequence continues at coordinate 13,452,967 of NC_092198.1, read as the reverse complement.
GAGGTGAGTGCTAAGCTGGGATGTTTCCAGGGACAATGCTGGAAAAGTTTTGTTGTGGGTGAAGTTTGAAAAGACAATGGCCGACTCCCTGTGGATGAGTGGATGACTTCCCCAGACAGAGGACTAACTCAGCGTGCAGGTGCTCCTCTCTCAGTCCATTCAGACCTATGCGTATCCATGGTTACCATTGTCCCTTCCCCAAAGCCTTCCGCTTTGGCTTCCCCCACTCGCAACACACACACACACACACACACACACACACACACACACACACACACACACACACACACACACAGTGTATGTGCACATGTGAGTATTCAGGCATATAAGAGAGTTTATTTGCACACAAGTGTATAAACACACATGCAGCGATACTTACACAATGCGCACTGTCCCAACTTGAGCTCAGCATGGATGTAGCATTGTTCAAGAATTGTGGTACACACACACACACACACACACACACACACACACACATACATACATACAACTGTATCTCCTTACTAGTAATAATCCCCAGGCACAGGCTGTGAGAGTCTGACCACCATGCATGCTGGGTCTGGGCAGGACCTGAACATTCTCAGCCAACTAAGACACATGACATTGGTTCTGTATATTTGTGTGTGTGTGTGTGTGTGTGTGTGTTCACACATAACTGTCACCACCACAAACATACATGTACCTGCTTGTAAAATGCCAGTAATGTATGTTTGTCTGTGTGTCACTGTAAAAACAAACTATACTACATACTTTACTCCCCCTGATGTTGTTCTCTGTGTGAACTGTATGACCCACTGTGTCTATGTGTTTATGGATTTAGGGCAACAACAGTGTTAAGTGCAATTTAGGCCACAGTCAGAATCTTTTGGCTTGCCCAGTGAGCTACGTGTGTGCACACACAGTTTTTTATGTGTGGGTGTGTGTGTATGTGCGTGTATACAGTGGTTTGTCCATTATGTTCTGTGTGGGTGTGCAGTGGTTTTGGTTTTGTAATCAGCTTGTGTGTTGGCTGACTCACCATGCTGTGGAAATGATAACCATCGGTAATGGCTGTTTTAGCCTCTGGCTGTCTGCTGAGGCTTTGGCAGGATAACAGCCGCAAACAGACACACACACACACACACACACACACACACACACACACACACACACACACAGTTGCAATAGTTTCTGAGTGTACCAAGACTGCAGCTAACGAGTATTTTCATCATTGATTAATCGTTTAGACTGGGAAAAATTAAAAACCAAGAATGAAGGTGATGTCTTCAAATGTCTTGCTTTGTCTGACTGACAGCCCAAAACCCAAATGTATTCAGTTTACAGTGACATAGAACAGAGCAAAGCTCGCTGCTTTCACATTGGAGAAGCTGGAACTAAATCATTTTTGGCATATTTTCACAATTGTTACTTGAAAATGTACTAAAATGATTATTTGATTATCAAAATAGTTGTAGTGATAGTTGTGTGGCACCACCAGAGGGAGACATTTGCTTTTGTATTCTCAAGTAGTTTTTGCCCCCCTTTTAATTTTTTTCTTTTCTTTTTGACCTTGTTTGCATTCATTTCTATGTCTCTATATCTGTATGGTAGTTGGCCTTTCATTGGTTAATGGGCCATCACTGTAGTATACAGCCTTCACTTTGGTCCAGTGCTATCTTCTACTGGTCTTCATCTTATTAATCTGGACATATCAATAAGCTTAGCCTGCCTCACAGCCAAGCAGATTAGGGATCATACACACACACATACACACCCTCACCTAACAGGTTAGTCTGACATCTTTTTTTTTACCACTGGTGACTACACTCACCCTGTTTTTTAATCTGTGTGTATATCTTTGTTTGCTGATTATCTTTTTATCTGGAGTCAGGTAATACCTCTTGGTCAATCTGTGCTGTGTAGTTAAATTAAATAAAGCTTTGGAAATTGTGTGTGTTGTCCACTTCAAAGAATTAGGTTGTGATCTCTGTACTTGGCAACACAGGGCAGATGAGGGCAAACCTGAGGCAGTAGGTTGATATTTGGCCCACATGCAGCTTTCTTCACATTTGAGTTTGCGTCATCCGAGCTAACCAGCTGACACACAACACGGCAAGTCTTCTTGAACTTCCACACATTTGAGCAGTGGAGGTGATGCAGTTAATTATCTACAGCCTGGTGTCCATCTGTGATGCATGTGAGTGTCTCTCACAATTGGAGGCCAGGGCTGGAGGCTGGATAATCTGGGTTTACAGATTAGAACAGCAGCGTTGAGGAGCAGAGGAAAGAGGGAGGAGGAGGAGCTGAGAGGAGAGGAGAGGAGAAGAGAGGCCGTGTGGATGCCACTGAACAATGCCGGTGCTGTGCCTCAGATAGGTGGTGAAAGAGGAAGGAGGATGCTCTTAGACACTGAAAACTTGTCTGAACACTCTTTTGGAAGCACCGTTTTATTTTTTTCTAATTTACAATTTTTGGGGATGCTTCTGGGTCATAGCAGCATAAACAGCATTTAGAAGAAATTTAACCACATGTATTTCCAATAAGGCAATTTTATTATTCCCTTTTGTTTTTGTTTTTTTGTTTTTTTGCATCTTTGGAGTATTTTTTGAAAGTTCTTGCGATCATTTTTGGTGGTCAAAATTCCTGTTTTTGCAAGCTACCGGGGTGTCTGCCAGACGTCGGACTGATAATCATGCAGGATTTTTAATGCTGCAATAGTTCTGTGGAATATTTGTTCTGGAGTTAAATCTTGTAATCTAACACTGTGCACAGCCTTCCTTTGTCAGGCAAATCAATGCAAGTCAATAGAACCCCCTGAGAGAGGGAGAGGAAGGACAAAAACAGTAGGAGGAGAGAGAGGAGGTGACGGAGGGGGGATTGGGTCCCCTGTGGGTTGCAAAAACCTCCAAACCTCCGTCCTATCTTCCCAGAAAGAGAGGGGGAGGCCTATTGAGGGTTTGGGAGCAAAGGGGAGGTCTCCTACACGCACCCTTTACAGTCACCCCTCCATCCCACCACCTCAAGTGCTTGTCCGGAGAGAGAGAGGGTCGTGCACGAAGGAGGAGGAGTTGGGGGCTTTCGTCCTGGGTAGAGCAGGGGAGGGTGGATATTGGGGGGGGGTTTATGTCTTAGCTGGGGATGATCACATACGTGCACTGCCTCTCCTCGGAGCCGGTGGTCAGCTGCTGGCACAGGGCCTGCTATGAGGAACCCCCTGGCGAGAAGCAAACTCTGTGCTCCTTCCAGCCCGCCAAAAAGATGGGGAACAGCCTCCAGCCCCAGGCCTTCCCCAGCCCCAGGCCCGCCAGGCCAGAGGGCTGCCTGCGCAAACGTCTGTTTTCGGTGTCAAAGGTCCATCAGAGGCCGGACTCTCTCTGGACTCCCAAACCGCTGCTTGGACCAGTCGCCAAAGGCTCACCAGGGAAAACACTAACCTTCCAGGATGACAAAGGTACAGACTAAAGAGCAGAACATATTCACGGTCTTGGAGTTTGTTAGCTTGAAGTTGTGGATTTGGAACAAACTAACTTTTAGTTTGCCAGAGATTTTAGGTACTGTCTAATGTTAGAGCTTCACTGTGTCAATATACTCCAGACTTTTGTAAAGATTTAGCTGTAGCTCTGTCCTCTGTCATCTGAACAGAAAGACAATGTGATTATAGGGGTTCTTGCTTTCAACTTTAGAGCTGGACTACCCAGGTAACAGTCTCTGTGAGCCTCTAGTAAGACTTAGCAGACTTAACATGACACAATTTTGCTGTTTTGCTACAGTAATGATTGTGGTGTTTGTCTTGGCTGGGGAACAGGTTCCTACTTCAAAGTGAAGTTACTTAAGTCACCTAAACTGTTTGTGGGCATTAATTATACGGTGTTTGTCACAGTGCCAGAGAGCCACAGCACATGCTGTAGAAGCTTTTCCCAAGCCGGGCTTTGTCTCTTCTTATTAGGTGATTTCCATCCTCTTGTGACTGAGTGATCTGTGCCGTCTGTCTTTGTGTGTGCAAGTGTGCATCCTTACATATGTGTGTGTGTGTGTATGTGTGAATCAATTCAGATTGTGGCTTTGTGACCTTGTAGACCTTTGGCATTTGGTGTGGTAGCGGGGGTCCTCCAGGCAAGAACTGGTTGACCCTCAGAGAGGCTTTCATGAATACTGTCACTGATGCTTAAACACATGATCCGCCATATAGCACATTAGTTATTGTCTGTGTTACGTTATGCTTGTGTAGGAATATTTCATTTGGTTTATTATATATGTATTTAATGACTTCCCTACTGTGCTTGGACACGTGTTTGAGCGTGCGTTTATTCACTCATGCACGTATTACTTGCATGTATCGTCTCTATAGCCTCTTCGTGTGTGCATGTTTGTCTTAATGAATGTATGCCCATGGTGCATGCTTGCACTCACACCATGCTTCACTCTCTTTTGGGACAGTAGGACATCATAACTCCCCTGGGTGACCACCCCTGGGAACAAGACACAATAGCTAGCAGCTGGAGGTGATGGGCCAGGCCTGCAGGGAAGTGTAACAGAGCTGATAGTATAGGGGTGATGGAGCAGACTGGGTTACGGAGGTGACCCACTTTCACCTCTGCCACTATATAAAGGAGCCATCAGGGAGATGAGAGAGAGAGCTGAAGGAAGTGACAGGATCTGTCACATGATCATTATTTAATTATACTCAGAATGCTCAAGGATATGATGTTACACGACTTAAAAGGGGTTATAATGCCAAACTTATGATACAGAAGGTAAAATATAAAATAAGTTAACAGGGAAAGCAGGGATAAGGGAGATACGTTTTCTTTGCAACTTTTGTAACTTGTTTTCAGTTTTTGCCCATATGAAGTCTTTGTCTATCCATCCACTTCAACAATATGCTAACAATATGCTGCCAGACGAGAGCGGCCCGTCCTCATGCATGCTTTGGCTAACATGCCGTGACAGCTCAAGATGTCGCCACCATGGGTACAGTATTGTCTGGGCTCTGTAGGTTGAATCAACCTCCCAGTCACTCTGTGTTCATGCACCGCTGAACAGACGACCCTCAAACACACAAACACGCTCAAATTGGAGTTTGGCTAATATGTCCTTTGTGTGTATTTCTGTTTTCCTGTATGCATTCGTCTGTTTCTGCCTTTTTATCTTCCTGACTCTCCAATTCTTTACATAAATCTTCATTTCCTTACAGTAGATTGGAAATGGCAACACTTTTTTTCTCTTCTCCCCCGATCCTCCTTTTATTTTATATCAGTTTAGTGGTGGAGCAGGTGTTCCACTGAATCCCCCATAATTCCTCAGTGGGAGGGCAGGTTCAGCTATCGACCAATCAGTGCCAACAGCTCCCAAGGGAAGAGCACCTGAGGGAGGCCAGGCTTGTAGAGTAACTAGATGAGGCCAAATGAAATGGATTGGCTGCATTTATCGGGGGGAGCTCTGCTGAAAATCAGTTAGGATAATATAATTGTGGCGGTGGGAATCAGGAGGGGTTTGGTCTCGGGCCTCAGCTCTTTGTCATTGTCTCCCCGTCAGTGTTTCGTTCACACAAACATACACTACATTTCCCATCTTGTCAAGGCGATAATAGCCTGGGCAGTAGATTGAAGGTGGCTCCACAAAGTTGCAGGTTCAACTTTCATTAGAGCCACCCTGCATTAAAAATGTATGCAGCAGTGGGACTGTAGGTAGGATGTTGGATGAAAGGGTCCAGAAAATTGCATATGTAGTGAAAGAGGAGAAAAAGAGCCCCCATTTATCTATTACTTACTCTCAAAAGAAACATGCTTAAGGTTGTTGCTCTTTACTCCTTCTTGCCCCTCTCTTAAACCAGTCTAGTTATTCTAAACCAGTGCCATAAACTCTGGTTAAGGTTACAAACTGGCCAGTTAACTAGTCTTGCAGATTGACTGTCAACAAAACACTTTTCTCACCCTGTGCAGAAAAACATTCAGTCAAAACAGCTTGTCGTTCCTCTTACTCAGGGAGTTTAGGGTTTGAGGTGAAACACCATTCATTGCAACACAGTGAGAGTTGTTAGTTGCCCTTTCAAGACGCACACCTCCACTCATACACACTCAAACATAGATGAGTAAAGACAAGCACACCCTTCGTCCTGAATGTGCATGAAACTCCCCCCAATAGCAGTTTGGAGGTAGCAGAACAATGGAGTAGAGAGCATGACACACGGCTTAATGAGATGGAGAAAAGAAGGGGATTTCTCTCTCTCTCTCTCTCTCTCTCTCTCTCACACACACACACACACACACACACACACACACACACACACACACACACACACTCACACTCACACTCTTTCGGGAATTGGGGGTCAGGGGTTGCTTAGGGTTATTCAACTGTAAAATGGGTTAAGGCTCTGTTTTCCTTCAAAGCAACTCTGTCTGCCTCAATCTTTCACTCTCCCTCTTCCTTTCTTTCATCAGTCTTTAACCCTGTTTGTGTCTGTGTGAATGAGTACATGTCTGCTGCTTTTTCCCCCCAGTTATCCGCTCTGAATATAAAATCTGCAGCAGTCCAATCCACATCTTCCCCGTCCACATCTTTTTAGACATTCACTTAGTTAGGAGATAAAGGAGGTGAAGGGTAATCAGTGGGTAATAGCTAGCTGTGTATCTAACAGATGGAGACCTCTCAGCTTGTTAAAGGCCTAATAGGTAATGGCTGGCTAGTGATTGGCTAAACAGGTGCTCTTCCATCATGTGTGACCAACGGCTAATTAAGACATCACTGGGAGGTAATTGGGTTTTGTGGAGTTCTGTCTGTGTGTGCCTCTTGGTGTTCATTTATCAATACATCTTATGTGTTCTTTCATTCATGTTTTAATCTTTGCTGCTTAGTTTTCTTTGCTGTGGAGTTTGTGCTTCACAGATATTACATTCTCCATTGACTCTGTTTGAGTTTGTATTAGTGGCACTCTTTTCTTTGTCTAGGGCTGCTTAATCGATTCATAGTTTATTTTGTCATTTAATTTCACAGACACCAAGGTGAAATTGCTTAATTTGTCAGACCAACAGCCCAAAACCCAAATGTATTAAGTTTACCGTACTCACAGCAAATCCTCATATTTTAATCCTAGTATTTGAGTGTTTTGCTTGAAAAATTACTCTTCTAGGTTTAGAAATGTAAATTCTTGCTCGTGTCTCCAAGATGTCTTAACCAACAGGTCCTTTTTGGAGCTTGATGACATTTCGCCACAATCATTTTGTGTAAACTAAGTTTCTTTTAAAAGATTTTGGAGATTTCTAAAGTATCTAAAGCATGAGAATCTCCTTAATTGAAGGCTTTCAATAGACAAGTGAAATCTCAATTTTGTCATTTAAATCAGACCTGATGTCACACATCTGTGTGTGAAGCTAGCGTGTGTTTGGATTTGGTTTTGTCTTGCGTGTCTTGCATGTGTCGTTTGCTTGACAAATTGTTGTAATGGATAATCTGGTGAGATTAATAGTGTGGGTCTGGGCACAGCTGTCTTTTCATTTGGGAGACTGGAAGTGATGGAGGAGAGAGTGTGTTTATTTCAGGAGGGATCAGGTGTAAGGAACCCTCACAGCCCCATATGTGTACATTTGGGTTTTACTTAATGGCTTGATTATCACATCAAGACATAACAGCCAGATAATCACTGGAATCTGTAGAGACGTTTATCCGTCCATTGACCTAAAGGGTCAGAGGAGGGAAACACAGGCTTTTAAACAGCAGAGGATTGGTTGCTTTCAAGAATGACATCAATCAAGAATAAAACAGTTTTGTGAATTGTTTGTTGTTTTCGTTCAGGGCAGATTTTCCAGTCATTTCTAATTCTTGTGTCTTTCTTTCTCCACTCACTCAATGAACTTCCTTTTACTTTAGTGTGTTGTTCTGCCCCTGCTCCCTGTTGACAAAGAGAGCCTCCTGGAGGTTGGGTCAGTGCATTGCACCGTATGGCTCCCAGACTGCTCTTGATAAGATGGCACATGCAGCGTATCTCCAGGATTTCTCTCTCCCTCTCCTGTCATCTTCTCTTATCTGGTTCCTGGTGCTCCTCTTACCTGACACTGGATTCGCAGTGTAGAAAGTTTAACTGGACATTGGCATGTGTTGCAGATGCCTGATAAGAGACACATGATGAAAAGATCATAGCTGACAGATAGCTTTCTTGTGTCTTCTCTATGTCGGACATATGCATGCAGTCAGGCCACATCTGTCATCTGTCTCCCTCATTAGCAATATAAAGTTCATGTTGACAAAAAGCAGTTTCTTTATCCACTGTATAAAAGAAGAAGTAATGAAAGGCTTGAACCCATCTGCACTGGAAAAACATTTCCACAATGAATGCAAGAGTTTGTCTTAACACTCTCATAATGCCAACAGACAGAAAACAAATGCGATTTCAAGACTTAATCTGGCCTGTGTTTGCTCCAGCAACAGCTTTTGCCCTCTTCTTTAGCCTCAGTCAGTTCAACAGTGGTCTTGTTGTCAGTAATTGAAAAATCTAATTGTGCCATAGTGCAGGATCAGTGCGTTTAAGCACTCCATGGCTGCACCAACCGCAGTCACAGCTCATTTCTTTAATGAGTGCTGCTATTAGAGGGAGCTTTTTTCCACCTCATGCTGCTTTGAGTCTGGTCCTCTGAGGTTTCTGGCCCTGTTTGCCCTACTGACCAGTCTGCTCTCTCTGTCTGCACACATGGTTACATACCTGACTTCTACTCTATGCTTCACAAAGAATGCCCAAAAGTACATCTCATTTAGCTCAAGGACCTCTGAAGAAAAGGTAGCTTTCATTTATTTGGGTACCAGTAATATGCAGAAAACTTGTGGGATCATAGAGGAAGTTCTGAAACAATTAACTTTTCATCAATCTAGAGAAAATGAACTATTTTGTTAATTTAGTAATTGTTATCGCAGAAATGTCCTACTTTTTGTTTTACAGTATATCATCGTAAATTCAATATCTTATGGTCTCCCTCTTCCTGCCTTCTCCACCGGCTCCAGACCCCTTTATGTCCCAATCAGCTGGAGGTTCCATTAAGCCTCAGAAAGCAAAGCCAAACCTCTGAAAAGCTCATGTCCCCCCATAGAGACTGATTGTAAAAGGAGAGGGAGAGAGGGGAGAGAAAGTGATTTCAAGAGCCTCTTTAAATCTGTCTCGTTAATGAGTTGTCCTCACCATGGCAACGTCTCTTTTTCGAGGGTTTTCCACTCCACATGCGTAGATGGATTAGGGTTTAAGACAAAAAAAGAAGGAAAATGTAGAGAAAGGGAAGCTACAGCCGTTTTCTTTGCTTGTAAAACCACAGTGGAGTGTGCACTGGTGACAGTTTTACTCTACTCTCTACTCTTTATTTGTTTATAGCAGAAGCTACATTCCCAGACTGCTGTTAACCTTTTTCAAAGGACGACATTGGAAAACCAATTACATTTGTGTCAGTTGTTGCTGGTTTTCACCACAAGGTGGCGTTATAATACAGACAAGCAGAGGGACTCATTCAGTGGATGAAACTGCAGTGCTTTTAGTCCTTAGTTTCAAAGCTGATCACCTGTGAATCATCCATTTTAAAACACATTAAAACACTTCAGTGTTTGACTCTAAATTTATGGGATTACGGTAATTACCGAATTTAATTAATTTCTCATCAGATGGTACGCACCCATTCATCCACACCAAAAAGAGACGCATGAGGTGTCACAAGGAATTTAATTTGAAGTAATGGAGGTCTTAAATTTTAGTAGTATTTGATCAGGGAGCTAGTCTCGTGTCCCTCAGGGCCCATTAGGAGGGCTCACTCATTGCATCCAAGAGAGGTCTGCTCTCTCTATTAATGCCTCCATCCCTCCATTATTGCTCAGATGGGACAGAAGGGGAAGGGACGGAGAGCTACACAGAGAGAGAGGGGGGGGAGGCGAAGAGGTGGCTTATTAAAGAAGGAAGGGGGAGAGAGGGAGGGGTTGAGTGGATTTGGGGTCCTGCTTTTTTCCCAGACGAAGTCTCAACATAGGATTATCAATGGAGGAACCCAGGCTTAGCCTGCATGTGCGCACACATACACACTTCTGCAAAATGCATCCCTGTTTGATAAGTCACATGAAACCACCAATCACAGTGTCTCAGTGTGTGTGTAGATATGTGTGTGTTTTACAGATGATGCTGATCCACATCATCCTATGAGCACTAAGTCTGTCCTGAGACATATTTAACCCTCTCTGTCTTTACCTTGGGATTACAACATACTCATTCTAATACTATGGCAGCGCTGCATTACCACAGTATAACATTTATGTATAGTACTACTGATGATAACGATTAAACCATATTTGGAAAAATAATACACATGAAGATAATAGTTTTGGTCTGAGCACTGTTTGAGCTCCAATGTTGGCAAGCTCTACAGCTACAGCGAGGGTGTGCTGTAGCAGACCATGACCTCTGACCTGCCTCAGTCTTTGCAGGGTGTCAATAAAATGTCACATGATGATTGTTATATTGCCATGGGTCAATGGCATCCAAAATGTATGATGCATTGGTAATGGTTAGCCTGAAGGCTGGTGCTGCTGTCTCGCCACGATGATATAATATATGACATTGGGCTTTATGTGTTATGGGTTTTAAACATTTCTTTATTGTTATTGGTATCCCTCTTACTTTTCTCTGCGAGGCTTGCTCGTATAAGTGTTACAAACCGGATTCAGCAAACCCTGTTGACTGCATGAACTTTCAGTGTCCATGCCTTGCAGTGTTGAATCTGCAGAACATTCTCTAACAAACCAACTAACAGAGATGAGATATAAATTGGATCAATGTTACAGGCGTGATGAACAGATCCAGATCCAGCCATGCAGTGTAAATGTGTTGGTTGATAACAGTAATCAATGCCAGCCACCAGAACTCGCATCCGACTTCACATCTAACCTCCCGGTTGTACTACTGCCTCGAGGCTGACTGTCTTGTTCACTTCCTAAATTTGTGGTCATTGGTCAACTGGTTGTATTTCTGATTGTTGATTGGATGGTTCAGGCGCAACCCCCCTCCCCAAATGACCTACTGTTGTTGCTGATGAGAAGTGGGGTGCAATGTGGGAAGTGGGTCAAACGGCATAGTGTCAATTTAGGAACTGTAGATAAACATGCATGCACACATTGTTGATATGACTTTAACCCACTTCCCATTGGTGTCCCTGTGTCTGCCTGACACACACACACACACACACACACACAGACACATATTCGGCTTTCCTCGCTGTGATGCAGGCCAGCCCCAGGTGGCTTGTTGCTTTGTGCCCTTGAGCTACTGGAGGCACTTAACCTAAATTAGCTCAGTCTGTCTCTGTGCCTGTGTGTCTAAATCAGACAAGACCCTCTCCTCAGCAGCATGAGCTGAGCACAAGGGTCACAGTAACAGCAGAAGCAACACACTGCTGTATATCCAAGCTAGTGTACATCAGTATAAAATAAGGAACATTACCGCTGCTTTGTGTTTTTTTCACCTGTGCTGATTCAAGGTGTCACGTTTTGCAGGTGATTGGATTAAATTTACACTGCAGTTTTCTTGGTAAATCACTCTAATTGGAGTGTTATCTAAATGCCTTCAGTGTAAAATGTGCAGTGAAATATTGATGGTAATTAATCATATTGTTAAAGCAAATGAAGTAATATTCCAGCTGCTACCTATTGATTAATCCAGCTTGGACATTATTCACATCACACTTTTAATTAAACCAGTTGTTGGGATTTATGTGTGGGGCTTGAAAGTCTGGTATTGCAAAAACACACACACACACACACACACACACTCAAAGTGAACTCAGTGGACGACCACAAGCATGGCAGTCCACAGTGTATCGTATCTGTGTATTTGTGTCAGATTTATGGCATTTTGTGTGTGAAGTTAATTATAAAATTGGATTAATGATTGTGTGCTGCTATAAAGTAGGAGACACACACACACACACACACACACACTGGCCCTTAGGAGAGAAGAGCAGACAGCCCTGGTGTTGAAATGTAGGTCAGGAAACCAGCGTGGCAACTAACATAATGTTGTGTGTGCAGGCATCCCTGCATAGATGTGTGAATGTGCGTGTGCATAATTAGTTGTGTGTGGTTACATGCTTGTATGAATATTGACTATAGGCACATGCGCATGTATTGTCTTATAACCTATATGTGCATGTGTTTATGTGTGTCAATAGCAGAAACAAACACACAAAGGATAAAAGGTACAGGGATGCAATATAGTAAGATAGACCTTCTCTTAAGGTATAGATTGTGATGTGTGACAAAGTCTGTTGTCTAAATGCAGTAGATTGTAGAAACAGCTGCAGGCACACATTCACACATGTACAATAACATGTACACACATACATACAAAAGCATGCAGAATGATGTCAGCCTGCTGGAAGCCACCCGAACGCACAGGACCAGTGAGACACACTTAGGCCTTGTGGTTATTGATGTGGCGGGTCCTCGGAGGGTCCACTGGAGAGTGAGAAGGGCCAGGAGTCAATATGAGTGGAGACAGTTTGGCTGGATGGTAATGGCTCTTAATGTAGTCTGGGGGCCGCCAGGGGTCTGTCTTTATGTTACACTACCAGTGGCTGCATGGAGCTTTCCACTGGGAAATTATTTTATGATAGCATGTCAGACATGTGTTACACCTGCATCGTCAGAATTTAGAATATAGCTTTGTTGATTAATTGAATGCTAAGAAAATTGTTGGATTGATTTTAAGCCAAGGCCAGCACTGAATGACTTAATTCTTTGCTATCCAGCCACAGTGCTATTCAGCTACGCCACAATACAAACATGGAATGTCACACATGACGACAAATAATAACTCAAAGAGTCTACAGCCACGCTGGCGGCTCTGTTAGGCTGTACTTCGGCACAGTGGTGCTTTGAGTTTGTTTAGCATCTTAGTTTAGCGTGTCAGCATGCTAATATTTGGTCAGCATTAAACTCAGCTGAGGCTGATGGGAATGTCATGGCAATCCATCCAATAGTTGTTGAGATATTTCAGTCGGGAGTGGTGGACAGACTGGCCGACATTGCCATCCATAGAGCCATGCCGCTAGTGTGACTAAAAAACATGTTGGGCCACTTGATTCAGAGTTCTTAAGCCCATCCAAACACCAGAAAACATGCACTGAATGTTGTCCCCATACAAACTTTCCATTTTCCAACAGGGTTTCAGTTTCATCTTATTGTCCTGCCAATTTCATTGGGTGGTGACCGGCCAGTGGGGTTGGATTGCATTAGATTTAAACCTCTGTTGCCAGGGGGACATGGACGGTTAGCTACACATCCGTCCTGACGGGGACATAAAACACCTCAAGTTAGCAACAAAACTGCCACCTTCTCTGGAGGCACCGAAAGCTCAGACGTACAAATCATCCTGCTCGTAAATAACAGCGTTTTAACACCCTGCTCAACGGGCGTTTGCATTTAAGAGTGACCCGCCTTTTGTTATGCTGAAGTTAACATTGAGCTATAAAAGGTTGCTTGTTAAAAGAATGCGTAGGAAGGACTTATTTAACGGTTGCACGCCTCCCTGTCAGTTTGTGCTCTTCCAGCTGTTATTGCTATTAGTTGACCTGGTCTTTGTTTTTAAGCTTCTCTTAGCCAGTTCTTGTTTCACTACCATGCTGAGGCACAAAGACGTCTCGCACAGCAATGTTTTTCAGTACAGATCAGACGCTAATGCAGTCTTGTCTGTCCACATGCTCAAACAGAGGTACATACATGCTCTATCTGTTCTCTCTTGTCTTTCTTTCTCTTTTATCCTGGCTTGAATTTCAAAGGGGGGCGGTAGGGAGCGCCCAGGTCAGATGCCAGGGGAGGGAAAATTAGGCATGACCGCCAAGCCTGCTGGGCCTTTATGTGTGTTTGTATGTTTTTATTGAGTCCCCATCTACAGATGTTTTGCATTTACACTCCATCTATCCATCGCTCTCTTCTCGCTTCATCGGTTTCCCTGCCCTCTACCCCTGACTTTCACCTGACTCTCCCAGCTGCCTTTATCTGGTTTCTTTTGTCCCTCTAAACGCTGCCTTTTCTATCCTGCCTCGCATCGCTACTCAGCAAAATGGCTCTGCTTCCACCACATCAAAGAATCTTTCAACGTTTTGTGGATGCAAAGTTTGCTTCCCATCTCTTTCTTCTTGTCCCTGTTTGAAAGTCTTTGTGTAAAGTTTTGCTTTTGATACCATCTCCGTTTTTGCAGAGCTTTCCTTTACAAAGACATTTCTCTGATTCATACACATTCACACACATCAAGCTGTGTGAGAACAGCTACACGTTGTTTGAACAGAAAACACAAATATACCTGCTATATACCACATCAAGACTTGGATAAACACACACAAACACAAAGAGCAGAGTCTGATTATGTTAGTGATGGTGTGTGCATGCTCCGGGCGTATTTGCGGGGTGTCACCCGGACTTGGAGGGTTTTCTCATGGATCACAAAGGAGGAGCAGCCTACAGAGGGAGGCCCCACTGCCTTTCATTGAGAAGAATCACCCAGCGTACACACAGACACACTCACAAAATGCAGCGGTTTTCATTGCTAACTTGAATTCACATAAAATCTCACCAATTTCTGCTGTAAGTGGCTGGTGACATGTTTCGTTTTGGTGTAAAATATACAGACTGAATTAAAATCACACACACACACACACACACACACACACACACACACACACACACACACACACACTTCATGTAGCTTAAAGTATATTTCCACCCTTCAGTCTGACCTCTTTTAACCCCACCATACTCTGCATCTAATCATGCAAATACACTGCTGATGGGCCCATTCAAAACCACCAAAAACAAAAGCTTGACTTTGTAATGGTGAACAGAGCGGGGTTTGCTGCGCGTGTTGACAACAGGCAGTCAAACTGAGTTGTTGAATAAATAAAGTTGTTGAATAGAGTGTTGTTGGGTGAGCTGTGTGTATGTGAAGGCAAGTCGTTATGCATCCGTTTTTCTGTCTTAACATATATGCACACAGTGATAATTGAGGGCAGTCATTGGATGGTGTGTGTGTGTGTGTGTGTGTGTGTGTGTGTGTGTGTGTGTGTGTGTGTGTGTGTGATGGAATCCCAGCTGCTTCAATGGAGTAGGTCAGACGGAAAGACCAGAAGAGGGGAGGGGGGAGGAAGGAGGATTGGCGTTACCCAGTAACCTCTGTCTGCTGAACAGACAGAAGTGCAGCAGAAGAAAGACAGAGTATGAGAGAGAGAGAGAGAGACGGGAGGGCTGAGAGGGAGACAGCAAGAGTATGGTGTCAGAGGAAGGTCATTCAGCAAGTGCTGGAGTTTCTTGAACTTAATGTGTTGGTGTGTGTGATGCGCGGGAACTTTACCCCATGCTAAAATCATTAGTGGCAGAAAAACCGCTTGTTTACTCAGCCTAGCCTCACTGTCGCCTTGGCTTCAGTGTGTGTGTGTGTGTGTGTTTGTTATGTTTGAGAGAGAGTTGTGTTTATACAGGAGTGAGTTTGAAGTTTAGCTTTGCTTTTATGAGCGCTGTTGAGAGCCTTCTTGTCCATGTTTACCTTTTCCTGACCCGTCTTTAGGGTTTATCAACATTATCAGAACACTACTATATGACTTTTTTCATGTAATAGCTCTGTAGACTTATAACTATTGATGCCATATTGTAAGATGTATTGGGGTGAAAAAACAACATCTAAATGGCAATAATGGTACGGTTTGTAAATAAAATCCTGTAATTAAATATGCTGCATGATCATCAACCCCTCAGCCTTCATCATGCCATACTGCCCCCCTCCCTCTCACTCTTTCCTGATAGATTATTCATGCCTTGCTCTGTATCTCAGAGAAGAAGAAGTGATCGGGATCCCATTGACCCCTGGTGCTACACTTTCATTCACAGAGATGTAGGGATGAAAGAAAGGGGGGAGGGATGAGAGAGCGAGTATGTTGCTCTACATGCTATAAATTATAGATTTTCATTCACAGAAACAGAGAGAAGGGGGAGATGAAAGCGAAATATGATGTAGTGTATTTATTCATTCATTTTTCAACGTTTTTGGTACATTTTCTGTTTGAGCCATCCAAGTCCAATCTATTTAGTTTTTAATAATTTATAAATTGTTGGTGGTCATATAGCTGCTTCCTGTCCCCTTCTCGCATCGTTATAAATAAATGTTTGGCTGTTTATTAGACAAAATAAGCACTCTCACAACATTTTTTTGGTTACTTGAGGTTGTTCTTTTTTGTAATTTTGGAGTAAATGTGTATTTTATTATATATATATATATATATATATATATATATATATATATATATATTATTGGAAATTAATTGAAATTGAAATACTGATGCTTGACAGATGCAATCAGGAACTTCTGGTGGAAATCTGGTGACTCTGTAACATCTCTGCCACTTTGTGCATTCCACAGCGCTGCACGCACACAGATGCAAAGCGTTTGCTCGTGTGTGAAACAAATACTTGGCCCCGATTGTCACGCCTCACATTTTCCTGCTTATCTCCACCTCGCAGGTTTTCTACCTACTGAGGGGAAGTGTGCAAGGTCAGAACCTGAACAAGAAAACACAAGAAAAGAAAGAGTAAAATCAATACAGGCTAGATTACATTAGCAGTTTATGTCTAAAACAAAGAGAGGACAAAAGAAAATTGGAGATGGAGAGAGGAGGAAAGAGAGGGAGAGAGATTTAACATCAGGTAGAGTTGAGGGGTTTTAGGGGGTCAGCTTAGCTCTCCCTACTTAAGTCCAATTAGAAAAATAAAAGCTGAGACCTGTCAGATGAAGGGGGAGGTGTGTGTGTGTCTGTGTGTGTGTGTGTGTGTCCTTGTGTGTGTAGATGCCGGATTCAGGCACTTTGAGAATTTGAACGGATGTTTGGTGGACTGTAGTATTGAACGAGAGAGGGAGGTGTGGGGGACTGGTTGAATGATAGAACTGGGGTTGGAGGGAATTAGAGTGAAATTCAGCTGTACGGGTTTAAAAAGAATAAAAACTAGGGAGAGTTTGTGAGTTTTTGTAGCTGTTGTTGCCTCTGCCAGCTTGATGGGGAGATCTAAGTGAGGTGTGAAAACGGGACGGGGAAGACGAAGAAAGGAGGAGAGTCCTTTCCTTTATTATCGCTCTGTCACATTTCACTCTTGAGTCTTAATAATAACATCTAATGCAACAAGACTTGTTAATTATTCACACCCCCCACCCCCCAATTTCTGCTTTTTTTCTCAGAGGGTCACCCCACCTTTTCATGTGAACATGCCTGCTGGTTGTTTAACAAGAAGAGATAATCACTGTCTTGCCACAGGCCCTAATACTAATGAACATGTGTTGAGATTTTGTGTTTAAATGCTAACAATTGCTTGATAGTGTCATCAGCTTTATCACCAATTCAAATAATTAAATGTCAAGAAAACCTTTAAGCCAGTTGTAATTATCTCAAGGAATTTTTTCAACTTGGAAGAATTAAAGAATATAATTTACACACAGCTAATGTTGTGAATTTCTATGAATGTTTCATATCTTTGGGTTTTGGATTGTTAGACATTTTTAGATTAATTGATAATGAAAACAGTTGTTAGTTGCAGTCCTAGAATGTTTGCTAATATGTGATCTTAAGGATAACGACAAGGTTGTAAAGAAGAAAGGAAAGGCAAATATTGCATCAGTTTAGGTAATCAAGACTTACTAATTGCATAACCGAGGGCTAATATAATGTTCTTAATAATCTCTGATGCTAAATAAGCTCTTCCTCTGAGTTCCACGCTTCCTTCATATGGTGCTTACAGTATGAACAGATGAAAGATTGAAATTGTTTGGGCTGGGGTATATGGGGGGGTGAGGGTGGCGGAAGGATGTATGGACGTATGGTTGAATGAATAGATAGCCCTAATCCTAGAGGTGGCCTAGATTAGAAGCCCCCGTTCAGCAGATAGAGTTGTTGGCCCGACTGTCACACTGCGTGTGTGTGTGTGCGTGCCTCCTGAGAACAATAGGCTCTTTTATGAGTGATGTTGCTTGGGCTCGCGTCTGCATAAATTATCTTAATACTGTACGCGTGCCAAACAGTGCGAGATACAAGCCAAACAGAAACTGTGACGGAACATGTGGAGAAAAGTTTGAGACCTGGAGAAAGACTTTAACCCTTTCAGACTGACATGGTGACCCGAGATAATCCTGCATTTACTGTCAATCTGAATGGGTTCATATTGCTTCTAACCTGGGTTAAAAGTAGGGCTGCAATTAATGATTATTTTTATTTTTGGTAAATCTGTTGATAGTTGTCCAAAGATATTCAATTCACAATGATATACAGCACAGAAAAGCAGAAAGTCTATTCATTTGAGAACCAATAACCAGAACATGTTTGGTATATTTCCTTTATCAATTACTTTTAATAGACTGTAAAAACACACTTCATGGCACCTGCTATGTTGTATCTCTGGTTTAAACATTTATACATTTGATGACAACTCTGGTAGGCAGATATAGATGTAGCTGATGTGTGGAAGCTGGTGATAACTTATTAACCCATTACAGCAGTATTTTATAAGAAGGTCAAACACAAGTTGGACTCTCAAGAAGAATATGACATTTACAGAGACATATTACCCACAAATACTGCGAATAAGAGTACTGTACAGAAACAACAAATGTTAGTAAACAAATGTACACACAGACAAATCCACACTGGTTGTCTACAGCGCTTCAGTCTAAAAGGTTCAGATGACCATGGTCTGGGGGGGGGGGGGAGGAGAGGGGAATCCTTTTTACCCACAAATTCAAGGATCATTTGCAGTCCCATTCAAGCTCTTGTTGCCGCCCCCTCCCTACCTCCCCTCCACACATCCCTTCCCTCCCCTCTTCCACCATTTGGGCTGAAAAGAAATACGGTTGCAGAAGGAGGGGCGGCCCTGCCCTTGTGTGTGTGTGTGTGTGTGTGTAGGTGCGTGTTTGAATGGGTGGGTGCCGGAGTGTGTGCACGTATCTGTGTGTGATAGATTGTGAGCAGATTGGACAATGGGAGGATTGTATGTGATCTATATTCATGTGGCACAGATTCAGTGGCCATGTGCTCACACAGCAGGCTGGGAGCGATCAGACAGAGGAAGAGGGCTTGATAGAAAACGAAGAAGAAAAAAATGAGATTTATATAGAGAAAATGAGCACAATCAAATATTCTTCTGGTTTTAGACACCTTCGATAGCTGACAATAGGGACAGAACCTCGGTAGTCCTGTACAGTAATGGTGTTATGTTGTTTTACAAATCATAAAAGGGTACAAAATGAGATAAATGTCAGTGCTTTAATGTGTTATATTGTATGTAATGCTGCTTCCTGTTTGCATGCAGGTGGAAGCTGCATCCTCCTTAGAACACCTTGTGAAAAGGATGTACAAGGTTCTCCTGTAGGGGTGACTGATAGTTTAATTAGATGCATAAATATTCCCCAGATGAGTCTGTCGCAGCGGTGAAAGCAGCAAACCACTGATTAGAAAGTAAGGAAAAGAAAGAGACAGCGGTGGAAAGAAACGACAATCGTCCTTCGCAGCAAAATAGTATGAGTGTGCGTTCTAATAAAGGATGTTTAACTTTCAGCTATATTCTGAGTCCCGCAGAGTAAAGAAGAAAGAGAGTGTAGAGAGAGAAAGACAGCGCGAGAGAGCGGCTGATGATGGGAAATAAAAGGGGAGGCAGCCAAAACTCCTTGGTAACCAAAGCACAGAGGAACAGAGGGGCCGGTCCTACACCCCTCCCGCTGTGTGTGTGTGTGTGTCTCTGAGGACTGGACTGCCTGAGGGGGGAGTGGTGGATTGTGTGTGTGTGTGTTTAGAGAGAGAGAGAGCGAGAGAGATAGGGGTAGAGGCTCATTGTCAGCATAGTAGACGCTCACACACACTCTTAGACAAGCCGCCGTGTAGTGAGAATGTGAGCGGACGCCAGCCCTAGTCTCGTCTTCTCTTCCCTGGATTTGTCAGGTTTTTTTGTACAAGCGGCTCTTTTTTTTTTTTTAAGAGGAAGACGCTTACACTTAACTGGAATAATGGTGTTTATCGGGACCTCGTTAAAATCTGTGATTAAATACTTCAAAAGGAAGGGTAAGATATGTTTACTTCTGTTCTATATTGATCATTGATATATCATATGAGTAGTATGGACTTTTTCTCCACATGAACACTAGAACAAACAAACAGCAGAATTTGCACTGTTTTGCATCATTTTGACAGGAATTTGAATTTCTTACTTTCCATTTGTTTCAACTAATTTAAACAGCCATTTTAAATCGCTTCATTAAAGCTTTTCTGTATCAAAAGTGGACACATACCAGCTTTAATGATTTGTATATAATTTTATTACAACTGGTGGTTTCCTGTGGGCATATTGCTTCACCGCTGCCTCTGCTGAGCCCAGTGACAACCCTCTGTTGCACCCTGTTACCAGGTAACCACGGGGCCAAGACTTCACAGAGCCGACAACTATTAGCACTAAATGACCCAACAGCATTTGTAAAGGTGGCAGCTGGAAGCACTTAAAATCACAGCTTCTCTATTAGGAATAGTAGTTTGCCCTTTTTTCCCGTCTTGGAACAATTTTAAAGTTTTTTTTATGTTTATTTAGTTCTAAATGTTTCATATCAAAGGACACCATACTCGTCTGTGTGCCATGCATGTACAGTAGATTATGGTTAGGAGGATTAGTTCATGCTCCAAGGCTATTATTTTATCATTGGCTGCGTATTAAGCACGTGAGGATGTTTAACAAAGACCTGGTTGATGCAGGGCAAGCTGCTTGTATCGAGTCTAATCTCAGGTCTATTTATAGTGCATGTGTGTAGCAGTCAAGGCTGAGGTGATATTGTTAATCATTAGCTCAGTGTTTTTGTACTTCTCACATCTTATCTTGCAAACTTGCACATGTCTGCACTTTGCTCCTCAGCTGAGCACCTTGGTCCTCCACTGCAGTCCAGAGGATAGTGAGCTCCATACTGAGCAGTGCTCATATCCTCAGCCTTTTCATAATATCGAGAGTGCACAAACTTTTTAGACATAGTAGGAGAAAGAAGTAGAACTGCAAATTGATTTGGGTCTAAGGTTATAATAATAATCCAATGGGGCATTCGGACTGACATTTTACTATTTAAAATATGAGAGGTAGAAAACAAGCACCTGTAAAAAGTTACATTCCCTAAAATAACTATTAACTAAGATGATTTTGCACTTTTGCAACCCTGTAAATGACTTTACTGTATGTTACATCTCAAAAATTGACCTGTGTCGACTTTGTATGTATGTATTATGCATGAAAGTCTATGCTCTATTGGGTGGTGGGCGATCAGGGACCTAGTTCAGGATTAACATAGATGTTGTCAATACAATTTGATCATTGTTATTGATCATAACATCTAATACCTCTGGTGTGTGTGCATACAGATGCATTTTCTGTATGCAGCCTTTGCGTTTTTGTTTGTTTGTGTCTTTCAGAGTTTTCAGTTGCCTGTTTGCTCTCAGTCTGCGTTTGTTAATGGGCGTACAGAGAGCTGGGATGTCAATGGACAGAGGGATTAGTAGACTTCTGAAAGACTTTCGCGCCACAGTCCGGTGTGTGTGTGTGTGTGTGTGTGTGTGTGTGTGTGTGTGTGTGTGTGTGTGTGTGTGTGTGTGTGTGTGTGTGTGTGTGTGTGTGTGTGTGTGTTGAGGGGCTAGCTGGTATTGTGGCACTGAAAAGCCTGATGTGGAGACTGATGCAGGGGGACAATACAGGCTTTGTGTCCATAGTCCCCATGTCCTTGGTCTCCTATAGCCTGGCTGAGGTCTATTCAAACCCCATGGTCAGAAAGGAGGGTGGGGGGGGGGGGGCTACCTGTGCTGAGGGTGAGTGGGCGAGCAAGAAATGGGTTTCATAAGAAATGGACTATGTAAAACACTTATTTAGCCAGGCAAGCTGATTTAAGGATGTACTCTTATTCAGGCACAGCTGGTGTGTCACTGCCTTGCTCATAGGTATGTTGTGACATTTAGAGTTGGTTTTGTGGTAACTGTGTGTGTGTGTGTGTGTGTGTGTGTTTTTGGTCTCGTGCAACTCTCCAGTCCTGACTTGTGGTCAGAGGAGATTTGCCTCGTGATGTATTTGATTGATTATTCTGACCCGTGTCACTACACGGGTCAGAATAATCCTAGTGACACACCATTTACATACACACAAACAGCAGTTTGCACCCTTCCCACACCTCATATAATGTTGACATGTAACAAACCATGGGTGTAAGTTTTCTTTGACACCCTCAGGTATGTGGTGTGGCTGTCTGACTTCTTCTTTTGCTTCAAACATTTGCGTCCTAGCATTTGTTTAAGTTGCTTGGAGTGCCAGATAGGTATGATTTATAAGATGTTAATTCACGTGAGACGCAACATATAAGATTTTGTCTTTGTATTTCTGCTGCATGCATTGTCTTCGGTGCTACAGCTCACTCATATGGTTGTTATAACTTAAAGCAAACAGGCTTGCTGTTTGTGTGGTATTTGTACTCTTACTGGATATAGCAACATAGCAACAATCATGTAGGTTTGAAGTTTGAAGCAAAATTGGGAGGAGAAAGTGTAGATTTGTGAATGAAGAAGAAACTCAAAAAAGGTGTTTGTTGACTGAGAGTGGGGACATGAATAAACACAGTGACCCCTCTCCTTTGCTGGTGAAGCAGTTAACAGCTGCCCATTTCTGAACGAGCTGTAGAGACAGACTTTAAGGTGCCACTGATCACCAGCAGGACTTGGCACAATGGACTGTCCTCTATGAATCCATCCATAAAACTAAATCCATCTCAGCTGTGCTCATTAGGTTGCAGACCTCTTATGGTTACTTATAAGCAGAAGGGCTTTTAACAGCCAGTGTTGAAGCCTATTGGAGGTTATTTGTATATCAATGCAGTTACACACTGTCTCACACTTTCTCCAACGACCAATTTGCAGTCATAGGACCCCACCCTATACCTCTACCTTCTGTCCTCCCCCAACACACACACACTATGCATCCTGCTATGGCTCATTAGCACCTGTGAAAACTCAAACAAAAACAGTCCACACACTCCCAGCCCCTTTCATGAACCGTCCCCTTCCTCCTTATTCCTCCAAATGTCTCCCTCAGTCCCAGTCAGATGGACATGTTGTGATGGTCAGGACAGGGACAAACAGATAGCAGTGTTAACTAAAGTGGCTAAATGGAGGTAGCCCTACATCCAAGATCACCAACTTTGGCTTGGATACGCTCACTTGGTAAGCCTAACCTTTGGAAAGTGTGTGTGTGTTTGTTGATGTTGAAATTTACACCTCAGTCATTTTGCTGACACTTGTATTTAGAGTGGCTAAAATGCAGCATGGCTGCATTCAATTCCTGTATCATCCGTATTACAAGCCTGTTACACCTGTTGCTAGGGAAACATTGATATTTCTTTAATGATATTTGACTGGGAGATGTGCTCCACACAATTACAAAAAACACAAAGAATAAGGAAAAAGGGTTGTCTTCGCTGTCTTGTAAAGAAAAAGATAATTGGATGTCTTAGCCAGCTGTGTATGTGTATCTGCTTTTGAGATCTAGCTAGATGTTGAACCCACGCTCCGGATATTGTTGCTCGGAAGGGGTTTCTCAAAGGACATGTTAGCTTGCTTTAAAGTTCGCTTTTGTACGTTTTCAGCAGCCTGTTTGAATGTCTGAGCTGGATATCATGTGGTTAGGGTTTCCCTCCACACTTACTCTTTATCCCTCCTCCCCCCCTGACTTGTGTGGCCTACTGTGTGATGTCTCAGATAAGTGTCAAGTTGTTGGTGTGGAGACTGACGCCTCAATGCAAAGCACCACCTTCCCCTTCCTTTTCTCCACCAAATATAAACATCTCTCCAGTAGCCAGTACTGCGTGTGTAGTCCGTAATTTATTTAACAATACTGTTCTTGAGAAGAAGATGTAGTAAATTATCCTCCAGGAGATCCACTAGGGTCAATAAAATGTCAAGATAAACTAAATCCCATACCCTGATCTGTGTGTCTCTGCAGCGGTGTCTAACCTGGATGAGGAGAGCAAATGGACGGTTCATTACACAGCTCCGTGGCACCAGCAGGAGAACGTCTTCCTACCAGGCAGCAGGCCGCCCTGCGTAGAAGACCTCCACCGCCAGGCCAAAGTCAACCTCAAGACCGCCCTGCGAGGTAAGGACCGTTCAAATTGGACCACTTCAGAGAGTTTCACAGGATCCGACATGATCACAGACAAAATGAGGGTTAGAGGAGTCACTCATGTGGAGGAGGTGATTACTGTGTGTGTTAGCATTGCTTTTAAGAAAATGGATAAATACTAACAACATATGAAAGGAAACTTAACGTCTACAGCCATCACATTTTGAACATGAAACATGAAATGAAAACTTGAAACACAAAAATGATTAAAACAAAAATTACAAAAGCTTTGTTGTTAATACGATAAATGTATATTAGGGTGGCAACCAATGATATATTTTCATTAATGATTACAATTTCTCAGAACGCAATTTGACTTGTCCAAATGTCATGTTTTGTCTGACCAGCAGTCCAAAACCCAAAGAGATTCAATTTACAATCATATAAAACAAAAAAATCTCAAAAAACCTTTGAGAAGCTAGAACCTGAAGATTTCTGTCGTTTTTGCTTGAAAAGTGACAATGACCATTAATCAATTATCAAACCTGTTGCACATTCATTTTCTGACGTTCAATTAACTGATAAATCGACAAATCGTTTCAGCTCTAATTTAAATGTTACAGTGGAATTATAGTCTAGATAAGTTAAGTGATTCGCATAGCTAACTACTCATAATTTAAATCCATATCAGCCAAATCATCCGAAATATGCACACAGATAAATCTCACTCGTGGGAATGTTTCTGGACGTCATCACATTCGTCCTGGCATCAACGTAAAGATCAGCTGTGTTTGTCTACAACATTGTAAAAACGTCCGAACCTGTAATTTGTGTTCAGTCCAAAGCTTAGCCAACAACA
Source organism: Enoplosus armatus (assembly GCF_043641665.1). Lineage (NCBI taxonomy): Eukaryota > Metazoa > Chordata > Actinopteri > Centrarchiformes > Enoplosidae > Enoplosus > Enoplosus armatus. The sequence continues at coordinate 13,427,958 of NC_092198.1, read as the reverse complement.
CAGCCGTGTGAGATCCTCTTCTTACTATTTGTCCAGTACAATCAGAGAAAAACAGACACAGCCTTGTTGTCAAACAAACACAGGGAGTCAAGTCACAGCAGAGTGACGACTGTTTAATATTCTCACAACATTCCCAGAACAGGAAGTGGGAATGCCAGTAAATGCTAGCTCCTGTTCCACTGAGAGTTCCTGGGAAAGTTGTGTTTTCCAACCATTTCTCAGATAACAGCTTGAGAAACAGGTGTGAGAAAAGGCTTCGGCGTGTGTACATGGGTGTGTATGTGTGTGTACATGGGTGAATGTGTTACAATAAAGGCTTGTTGTTTACATGCTAGGGTGGCCTTGTGTGCCAGCAGATAAAAAAAAGCCTGATAAAGGGAGAAAGAGAGATAAATGAGGAGGGGCCGGTTGTAACCTGATGCTTACGGTGTGTAAAACATTAGTCATCTGCTTTAACACACACACACACACACACACACTGCAGGTTTTCTTTGTCTTTCCCATTGTCTGACCCCTGTGTTGTTATATTGATGTTGCTAGGTACGCACACACCACCTGAGAGGTGCATAAATTCACACCCCCCCGCCAATCCTGTCACCGTCCCATCATCTTGTCACCTCCACCCAGCCCCAGGGGTCCTAACTGAAAGACAACAGGTGTCCAATGAGAGCACCTGTTCTGTCCATTTGAGTCTTGATGTGTTTTAGCTCTTGTCCACTCCGAGGAAGTTGAGAGTGGAGGTTACTCACCCAGCTACAGCCCAGCCTTAAGGAAATATGTAACATTATGTCCAAATACAACAATACAACTATCTCTGTAGCACTTAAACTTCCATATTTTACATATGTGTAATAGTGATAATTATTGTTACAAGATATTTTATAATTTAGAGGTTATATATGGAGGTTAAATCAGGCTCAACCCCTGCTCTCATGCACATGTAACCAGTCACTAAATCTAGTGCCACCAGCATGCGTATAGCAAGGTACACGAGTCCTGCTTTCTGCTCTGCAAAGCAGAATAATCAATAACCAATCAGATGGCAATGTGCATCCACTCTTTGCTCCTTTCACACAGTCACATGGGTTTCAGCTTGTGGTTTTAGCAGAGAGGCTTCTGCAGGCAGCTGGTGAGTTACAGCAAATGTGCCAGCAGGTCGAAATACATCAGGAAGTTCCGTAACAGACGTATGGTTATTGTCAATAAATATCCCAAGAATTATGCATTAGTTTAGTCAATGATGTCATTCAGTGATAACTAGGGGCACTGTTTTGGTTGCCAGTGTTTACAGTGTTTATTTATGTAAGAATAAAGGTAGATTTCAATAGAAGAAATGTTGCTTTCAAGCTCCTGTTGTGAGTTCAGACAGGAAATCAAGATTATCTCCATAATCTCATAATCAGCATCCATTCTCAGCAAAATCAGCTTCATATGTAGCACTGACAATTAAGTTGACTTTAAAGCCACTATAATCTATATTTTTATGATAACATCACCTAAATCGTCAGTTGCCCTCGACTTGACTTTACTGTTTTGGTTGACTCTCACCGCTCTCATAGTGTCGTTTTCAGGCAGCTGTTTTCAGCACAAAGCTCTATGAAGCCCCTGTGCATTACCTACTCAGCACCAAACAGCAGACAGACACATAACCAAGATCAAATTATATTTATACACTGCCACTTTAGTGAATAGCCTTTGTGCATCTTTTGGTGCCTATCTGTAGCCCTAAATAGGCACTACACCTGTTCATTATATTTTATTTGTCCTCAATCTCCTTCTTTCGTCTTCTCTCATGTCACTTGCCGGTCCCCTCCCTTCAGTCTGCCTAGCAACAAGCAGCACCCAGCTCATCAAGTCTTATTTATTTTATTAACTGTCCCCAATCACGCAACACCAATCATCGTAACAGCTCCGCTCCCCGTCATCATCCTCATTATCATCATGCTTTCTAAATCCCTTCTTCCACACCGCTGCCACATCAGCTTGTTGTTACAGTAGCTACCTTTGCCAACCCCATTAGGATCCATTAACTGACAGTATTATACATGCACCAGCGTGTCTCTCCACAGAGATGGGCTGCAATTAGCTATGGGGATAGATGGCACATAAAAGGGATCACAAGCAGCATCTTTGAGGTGCCAGGCTAGCAGCGATGTGCATGTGCTTTAGTACACGTGTGATCCACCAAAAGGGATTTTGATTGTGCATCACATACTGAATGAATCCCGAAGATGCAAGATAAAAGATAAAAGACCAGGGAGGTTTTTACATTTGTATGGATCAGGGATAATATGCAGAGAAAGACAAAGAAGACTCATGCATGCTTGTTGGTTCATATGCTACTAATGTTAGAGAGCAACATGTTTAGATTTTTCCATATTAAACTTATTTAAATAGAAATGTGTATGGTTTGTCCTCACACAGTTTAGATTTCTTTATCCTTCATGTTTCTGGCAGCAAACATACACAAAACAATCTACTGTGTGTTGTAGTTGAAGTAGTACTACGTAAATGTTATTATTATAAAACAAGACAAAGGATGCATTAGTATATGCAGAGGGAGAAAGAGAGAGATGATGTGCTAAATGCCTCCTGAGAGAGAAGAGAGAGAGGGACAGTTCTGCCATCTGTGTGTGACAGACTGAAACTGATACCCCCTCCTCTGGTTACACACACACACACACACACACACACACACATTCATTTATAAACTCTCTTCTTATCGCACATTGGCATACACACACACTCGCACACATACATCACAATCCCATCACAGCAGGTGGTGACGAGAGGAGGCGTGAGCAGCGCTTGGCAGCGTCCTACAGGGACGACACTCACGTGACACACACACAGTTGATAAGTGTTACACAGCTACGTCTGTGTGTGTGTCCTATTGATATTTCTCACATCCTTCCTACTATAATGTTATTGGCTGATTTATTCTGAACACAAATGCACAAATCATGCAACATAATATATTCCTTAAGATCAGTATATAGTAAGTGTTTGTATTGAAAGCTCAGGCTATTTGTGGTGCATACATACATCTTAAGTCTGCCAGCCTAAAAAGCCCAAAGAAATCCTCTTTGAGACAACGATACAAATCTTTTTTTGTGTCTAACATGTTTCTCTGTTTCTGTCTGTCCTGCAGAATGTGACAAGTTGCGGAAAGATGGTTTCCGGAGCTCTCAGTATTACTCTCAGGGTCCCATGTTTTCAGACCCCGCACAGTCCACCAGCAGCCTGCAGGATGATGAGGATGATGACAATGATAAGAAGGTACACACACGCACGAATACACACACACACACACACACAGTCCTGGTGTAGCAGTCGCTACATTTCGAGTACATAGAAGTGCAGTATGTGTGTTGCAGTCTCGTGCTGCACAGCAGCAGTGTCAGTCTGCCCTCTACTGGTCAGAAATGAAAATGTTTTCCTCTGTAATTCTAATTGATTTCTAATTTATTTTTTGCAAATAGAACTATCACCTTTAAATTTGGAAGAAGAAAAGAGACAGGGATGGAAAAAGAAACAGACTAAAACTATTATTTATTGCTCTTTTTATTGGCAGACCATTAGTGTGAAGTGAAGTGTAAATGGTTTGACAGCCTGATATACCTCCTCTCCTCTCCTCACACAGTGTGATATGAGGGGTCCCGAAAGGGTCAGAGGGTCTTTCACTGTTGTTATCAGGGTCTCCTTTGTCCTCCAGAGCCCCTTGATGCCAGCAGCTCTTTTTGTGCGTGCCTCGACCCTCGACCTTCATAACATAATGTTGTCTTTCTAAACTGTCGACTCCCATCTCTCGTTCTCTGTCTTTCTACTTTATGTGCTACTTTCTACTTTCCCCTCCTCCTCTCTGCCTTCCTCTGTTCCGCTGTTTGTCCCCCATCCCCTCTCTTCTCCATCACTTCCTGTTGTCCTGTGGCCAGTGAGCCTAACTTCCCCTGACAGCAGCCTCAAAAGGAGGAATAGGGCTCTTGGTTGAGCCACAATGATGCAAAATAACAAGCCACGCGTACCACCAAACTATTGCTGAGATCCTTTCCTTACATCCTCCCCTCAGTTGGCTCCCCCTATTTATCCACCCATCCATGTGTGGTTTGTATGAAAGCACGAATAGCCATTTTTTCTAGCCAGTCTGATGTTTGGGATTGTCAGGATAAACAGTAATGGACACAGGGAATGATTGCTGGATGTATTTGGGAGATTCTGGACAACTTTATTACAGCAATTTACGATCCAAAATAATCACACCGAGGATTTCCCACCAGCCACTAGCCAGGCAAGTTTTGAGAGTTGCAGTCAAAGTGAAGACTAATGATTTCGCCCTGGAATTGACCTATAATTACAACAAATTGGGATTATTTGTTTTCTCCGTGCTCTGAATTCCAACTTGTGTTTATTTAAATTCAAATAATGATTTCAAAATCTCAGATGGACTTTGACTCAAACATTCAACAAACTGGAAGTTGCTGGTTTTCTGTTGACTAACCTAGCCTGGATGCTTCAGTAATACGTTGTTGTCTGTTGCGTCTCTGCAGTAAATTCTACCTCAGGATTGAGAACTGTTAGTGTGTGAACACGAGTTAATGCATGAGTGATTCTCTCTCTTTCTCCTCGCTGTTGCTCTCTTGCTTTTATCCTGCCATCTCCAAACGCTCTGTCAGTTTACTCTGATAGATGTTTGTGTGTGTGTGTGTGTGTGTGTGTGTGTGTGTGTGTGGCAATGTTTCCATTTGAGTTTGATTGATCGTGAAACATGTTTACAGCACCACGAGCTTCTAAAGGTCACAGCAATGCAATATATTAAAGTCTGTTTGTGAGTGCCAATATAGCCTGTACAATCTGTCAGGTATAGTTTTGGACAATTAAGTTCTATTCTGTTCTATTCACACTCACATTTTCTTCTATTATCTGGACATTTTTCTTTATCCATCAGTTCTGTACTCTAATTCAGTATGACTCAGTTTGTCTCTTTTTCTCCCCTCTGCATTCGACTTTCTTCCTCCTCCCATCTCGTCTCTATTACCTGTCACTGTTATTCTCTTTTTTATTCCTTGTTTTCATTATATCTCTCTCCCCTCTGCCCCGTCACCTCTCCTCTTTCACCTTTCATTTCTTCCTGTATCTGCTCTCTCCACTTCATGTTTTATGTCCTGTTAACCCATTCTTTCTCTTTCTCTAATCTAGTCCACAGCTTCATCAGCGGAGGATAACAAATCTCAGCTCTCCATGAGACCCCAGACACCGCTGGGAGGCGGTGAAGGAGATGAGGGGTCCGAGGTTGACGGACAGGTGGTATGGAACAAGGCCACAGCCCTCCCCACCCCAGAGGAGAAGATGAGGCAGACGGCCAAGGCTGTTCCCACAGACATAGTTGCCATCAACGTCACAGGTATGACCTGTTAGCAACCACAATCATCTAACCATTTTGTCCACCTCTCAGCCACTAGCAAGTAGCGACCAGTCCCCATCAGTGTTGGTAGTGGAAAACAAATGTCCTGGTCCTCTAGTTCCACATTGAATAGCAACATAGAAAGAACAAACTACTTTGAGTTTGATCTGGTCTCATTCATCCCCGGTGTCTTTTCTGTAACATTAACCTCTCACCACCAACCACACATTTTGTTTTGTTTGTCTTAAAGGGATTTTCTGACATTTTTGTAAGTTCGCTTGATTGCTGTCTTACTGAGAGTTAGGTGAGAAGGTCAATATCAACTTCATGTCTTTGAGTTTGATACAGAGATAGCTCCATAGCATGCTTAGCCGAGCTGCTCTTACCAGTTCTTATTTAATGTTTACCATGTTCAACGTTTTAGTTTGGTGTGTTAGCATGCTATTATGTACTAATTAACACTAAACACAAAGTACAGCAGAGGCAGATGGGAATGCCATTAATTGTGCAAATCAAAGTATCAGACAAATTCATATTTTGACCTGATGGTGGCAGTAGATGAAAAGCCAGCAGATTGCGAAAGTTATTATAATTCATGCTGAGGGAAACATGAATGTTTGTACCAAATTTCATGACAATCCACCCAATAGTTGTCAAGGCATTTCACTAACAGCCAAAAATCCTGGTCCAATACATGAGATATTTCCATTTGGACGGACCGACCATCGTTGCCTTCCATAGAGCCATGTCACCAACTTGAATAATAAAAAAAGTGCCTGTCAATAATTTTGAAATGTGCCATATTAACATATCATATTGTGTGATTTTATTAGTCTTCTCATCTAATCCTCAGTAAGGCTGCAAAAAAGGGAATGAGCCAAACAAGCAAAATGTCCGACTGTTCCTTTAATCAACCCTCTGTGGATAAGTGGATATAGACTAATCAATTACTGTATCCAGCCATCCAGAGAGGGAAAAACTGTATGTGTCAGTCATGGATGTCTGCCCCTCTTCCTGCACCTCTGTGTATATTCTCTCCTTCCTTCATGCTTCTTGGAGACTGACCTTCACCTTCCTTTATGTGTGTGTGTGTGTGTGTGTGTGTGTGTGTGTATGTGTGTGTGTGTGTGTGATCAAGGGTTTGTGTGTGAAAATCGTTTGACAGCTTATCCAAGGGTCAAGGCTTTATGTCAGATCACAGGGCGTTTGACAGATGAACACACTGAACAGATGTACACGGAAAAACATGTCGACGCAATTTCCTTGTTAGCACGTCACATTTTTCAGTGCTAGCTGCCACACACGAGCCACACGCAAACACATAGATACAACAACTCATTCTGCCAGCTCTGCTGATTAATATATTATACTGTAGCTTATCTGATGTTTCACTCTTAAGACATTATGATACAGAAGTAATGTATGAGGTCTAAAACAGATGAACAACAGCACAAAGGCTCCAAAAATGGCAGTTCAGTATCAACATCCGAATTTTGCTGTTGTCAAGGCCAATATAACTGCGATCCTGTCGTCCTTTACACACTAATGAGTTCTTAATGTGGTCCCACTCCACACAAATCACTGTTGACTTCATCTCCTGTCACTTTAGATTAAAGTAAAGTAAAACACACACATACAGACCCAGAGAGAGATCAGGGACATTTCTGTCACTTTGAGGGGGAATGTGATAGACACTATCTGCCCTCATACCAATTTCTATTTCCCTAACGCCTGCAGGCTGTCACCAGCTAGCCAAACAGCAGAAAGAAGAGCAGTTTCTCGTGAGATATTGCTCTTCCTTCGGGGAAACTGGATAGAGAGTGATAAGGATATTGACAAGAGTGAAAGACTGTGTGTGTGTGTGTGTGTGTGTGTGTATGTGTGTGTGCTTGCTTGACCTCATATCTGTGCATGTGTGTTTTTGTGGTAGGAGCATGCACTCTACATCTCACATATCTTACATTTACATTTGTTTACAACTCAGTTACTTTTATTCAGGGTTGGAAATTAACACCGTCAGCCGAAAATGTGACGTTTTCTTTGCCAGCCCTTTTTTGATCAGCCAGTGCTTCAGTTACTTCCTGTTCTAATGATTTTGCTCGGCTGGTAAATGAGTGAAAATGGCTGCTAAATGTTGTCAATTTTTAGGCTGATGGATGAAAAAATTAAAGGATCATGTCACCCAAATGCTCTCGCTTTGCTCTAGTGGTATAATGCAACACAGATACTTTTGGTTGTATTTACATAAGTTTAGATATTTGCCTCTGAGGTGTCTGCTTCCACCCCAATAAATGGAAAGTGAATGGAATTTTATTTTATGTCAGACCGACTGTCAACAGTTTTTAATAGAGCTGGACCGATAAATTGGCCAGGCCAATATATGGACAGTGTATTTAGTAACAGTGTCATTGTTACATAGTTTGAAGACTGTCTGAACTGTAAAATTTCACTCAAAAAAAGGGGATCCACACCAAGATTGTTTGATTACGTTATGAGTTTATGTTAAATAAAGTTGCTATCGGCCAGTTTATTGTTATTGGATTGGAACTACTTTTTAGTGCCTATGAAAACTGTTGTTCTGTGGATTATGCAGAGTAACAGAGACACTCTTTCTGTAAAGATGCTGCTGTTAAAATTGCAATATTTCAATGCTGTGAGCATCACAAACAGGTTTCCATTCACCTACATTGTATTGGGGTGGCACCAGAAAGTGTAAAAGACAGATATCTCAAAAACTGGGCAAATAAAACCCAAACTATCTGCATGGCTAGATACCACTACAGGGAGTGTGAGAAAATTATTTTATTTTTAATAATTTGGTTGAACTAACCCTTCAGGTTTCTTGCCCTGTTGATGTTGCATGTTCAACTTAAAAATAAAAAACTTTCTGCATGTTGTTGAGTTTGTTCCTTCCAACTAACCGACTGCTGTTTGCCTGTGTGTCCGCCTGCCTTGCTCTCGCCCTCCCGGCTACCAGGGGCAGTGTTTGACCGTCAGGCGAGCATCCGGCGCTCCCTCATTAACACTGACACCGTGTCCCGTCGGCCCAAGAAGGTCAAACGCAGAAAGACTATATCAGGGCTGCCTGACAACATCAACCTGGAGCTAGGTATGGATCACTGTGGGGCAATATGTTGCCCTCTACTGTCCACAGACCTGTACCAACACTCTGGACAAGCATCCCTCCTTCTTTCGCTACCTCCTATAACCTAACTCTCTGTGGCTTTATGCTTTTATCAAGAATAACTGTATACATTGAGTGGCGAATTAACTCACCCCACCAGTGTTATAAGTCATATTGAGAGGGAGAAAATGACACGTGCAAGTCCACAGTGTTGGAACAAGGCCCTACAGTTGTTCAGTCTTTCCCTGCTTCAATTGTACATACCAAGTGTCCTCATTTGCTCTCCTCCACTCTGTTTAACTGTATCCACAGCCAGGAACCAGTTATGAAATCCTTTTCAGTAGTTTTGTGGTTTTAATTTTGCCCTTTTTCCTCCTCTAGAAACTTTTGCCCTCATAGAATCTCATTTTAGACTTTGCCTGTTGGAAAATCATGTCACATAGGAGAAGTTAAGTGCAGGGTTTGCCATTCTTAAATACGTATTGTGCAATAATCCTACAGGGTCAACTTTCTGCAGTGCCGTTGTGTGTGTTAATTGTGTGTCTGTGCCTTAATCCTGGAGCCATATTGATAATCTTAGCATGTGTCCCATGTGTGTCTTACTTAACAACATGTACTAATTATGAGACAATGGGTCTCTGATCATGGACATCTAAAAGGCCCCACAACCCTCTTCTTTTGACCCTGTCATTTTCAGACCATATGATCCCCAAACCCTCCAAACAGATGAGGGCTAAATAACAAATATGTTCAGAGGTCCCCAATCATTAGTTACTCAGCTGAGCTGGGTGTTAAGCGAGCACTAAGCTTACTAAGCTGACACTGTGCTGTGCTGACGGCACCACATGGCTGATGTTTATTTACACATCTCTGAGCTGTAGGATGGCTGCAGCGTTTAAGGAGAATGTCATTTCTCTGTGCGATAAGATCTCCAAGGCTGATAGAAAAAGAGCTTTAAAGTCTGGTTAGTGCCCAGCTGACGACAGCCTCTGAATGTCATGATTACTGGGCCGGGGTAATTGTCCCAGTGCTTCATCCCTCCCTCTCCTTGCTCTAGAGCTGCCTGCGAAGTAGACCTGCAGCTTAATCTATCGCAGCAGCAGCAGCAGCCAAGCTGTCACTCCAGCTTTTAGCAAAAGGAGGACGAGAGTGTATGTGTGGTTTCGAGAGAGCCAGAAGGGGGAGAGAGAGAAGAAAGGACGCGTTAATGTGTATTCTTTGGGATACGAGCATCAACAGGAGAGCTACCACAGATGGGAGACACACTAGACATCCTATTCAGTTTTACAACTCATTCTTCACATTGTTTGTTTACTAGCCGGTATGTTCTGTGTCTGTGTGTCTTTGCAATATCTGCATTTCTGTGTGTCCTTGTCTCTATATCTATCTGCATATTCTGTATGCGCTGTCCTGTATGACAGTGCTTGACCATGTCAACATGGTGTTTGCATGCACATGTGTCTTATTGCATGTTTGTGTCCATGTATGTGTTTGTTTGTTGGCTGCCTCATACCTTATCGGCTGCCTGTCCTGGACTCCCAGGACTCCCCAGTGGACTATTTGCTTTTCTATCAGACTGAGACAGAATAGGAGGAGAAGCATCTTAGAGAGTTTCTCTGTCTATCCTTTCCTCCTTAATGAAGAAGACCAGAAGTTATTAACGCATGAAACAGGGTTACAGCAAATCAAATTAATTAGCTTCCCTGTGACCACAGTTTGTCTGACAGTCCAGCCAGAAGATATTGTGGTTAAAGACGTTAATAGACAAGAAAGAGAAGGGTAGTGGAGCAAGAACAGAAAACAAGATATTTTGATCAATCACATGTTTACCTTATTTTCTTCCTTCCTTTAACAGCAGCAAAAGGACACGGCGGAGAGCTCCGGCCACATTCCATGTTCATCCCGGGACAGTACTCCACCTTGGGCAGAGTTGGGAGCAGCAACTCAACACTCCGACGTTCACAGACCAGAGACTCCAGCTGCCAGACAGAAGAAGTAAAGGTTGTACCCCCGTCCATGAGAAGAATTCGGGCTCAGAGAGGACAGGGAATCGCTGCTCAAATGGCTGGCATTTCTACTTCCTCCTCAACAGGAAGTATATCCATCTCGAGTAGTGACAGCTCTGGGATCTTAATGCTGCCACATCAGTTTAACGGAGATCCTTCCCGTTTTCATAGCCTGCCCCGACAGGGCGCCAGGGTGTCCCTCAGCGCCGACCCCATCTACAGCAGCACCCCCATCAAGTCAGAAGAGCAAACTACACCTCAGAGGCAGATTGGAAAGCTGCAGGTTGACGATACAGTGGTGCACATGAGAAACGCCCCCAGGACAGGCACCCTGCCCAGGACGAAGTCTCAGGAGGTGAGGGGGACACAGGCCAGTGATTGGGGTGGCGGTCCAGCATGTGTGGTCTCCCCACACGCTGCCTATTCCACCTCACTCATCCCCAATGCCACCCTATCCAGCTCCTCTGAGGTCATTACCCTCAACACCTCTGGTCAGCTCTCCCACTCCCCTGCCTCAGCTTACCCCACAGCTCGGCCACTCAGTCTGGCTTCCTCCATCAACACTGACCCCCTGATCCCCAGTCCAACAGCCTTTACCCACAGCGCCACCTGCCCAGCCCTGGCCACCTCTACCCCTACTCATACACCACAGGATCGTGGTCTGGTAGTGGCAGCACCTGCTAGCGAGTCAGGGCACTCCGACAGCAGTTTACATAGTCACAGCACCTTGGCCCCCACGCCGCCATCTGGTCTGCCAGAGGAGCAGTGGATCTATGACACGCCAGAAAACGTGGTGGTTCCACACCGCACCCTGACCTCCAGCTGCTCCACTCCTATAAACCAGTTGTATAGCAGCCTGGACCTCTCCTCCAGGACCACTACTGACTCCAGCTCCGTCTATTCCCAAGACAATGACGGATACTACACCTCCATGCACATGGACTCAGGCCTGCGCGCTCGTAGCCATGGCAGTGGGCATGGTGCAGCAGCCGGACGGCCCACCAGGCACAGCATGTACGAGTGCCGCGAGATGGCCAGTGAGGAAGACTCTGGAAGCTTGTACAGTGATCGCTCTCTGTCCCGCAGCATCTCCCTCCGCAAGGCCAAGAAGCCTCCGCTGCCCCCAGCTCGTACAGACTCTCTTAGACGCAAGCCTGGTGCGAAAAAGCCCCTCGGAGGTGTTAGCGCCATCAGCGGCGTCAATGAGCCAAACGGAGCCATGCTCAATGAGACTCTCATCGCCAGCTTGCAGCAGAGCCTACAGATGGGGCTAAGAGGAGGGAAAGGAAAAGGGGCTTCACCGTCTTCACCCTCTCACAGCCCAAGCAGCGACTACGATGACCCTTGGGTGCTACGGCCACGCAGTCAGAGTAGCATCAGTGCAGGTAGCTCTGCAGCATCGCTCGTAACTAACGCCAACTGTGGCGGTGTATCTAACGTATACTCGCTATGCCATGTGACGCCTGCTCATAGTGAGACCAGCAGCTTGCGCTCAGACTATGCTGATTCCTGGGGCTACTACATGGACTACCCTCGTAACCATGGAGACCAGAGGGCACAGACCCCTCCGGCCCACGCCACAGACAATATGTCGACTCGGGCTCACCCAGGAGAATTACAGAATGGAGGTGAGATTCACAACAACAGCCAGGCCCCTAGAGCACCAGGCCAGGAGGGAGGGGTGGCAGTGAAGCCCAAAATGTCCACCTCTTCTCCGGACAGGGTGCACAGACTGACCTCCCCATCTAGCGGCTACTCCAGCCAGTCCAACACCCCCACAGCTGGAACCCCAGTGCCCTCGTTTGTCAGGTCCATGTCTCCCTCGGGCAGCCGGCCCAGGCCCAAAGTGCCAGAGAGGAAGTCATCTCTCCTCTCCTCTGTTTCCATGTCCTCCTCCTCCACCTCCCTTTCCTCCAACACCTCGGACTCACTTAAAAGCTCTGGACCTCCTCCTCCACCACCTCCACCCCTGCCCCTCTCCTCCTCTTCAGCTCCCAACACCCCTCTCAGCCCACCTCCACCATTCCCTCCCCCTCTACCGCCAAGTGCCAGTGCAGGCACTCCTCCTCCAGCTCCCCTGTTACCAACCACTCCACAGGGTCCAACTCTGATCCCACCCCCTGCTTGCTCCACCTCCCCAGAATTCCCTCCTCCTCCATCCCCTGAAATGCTAATCCACACCAGTTCATCCTTCAATGGGAGCTTCAGTCCTCCCCCTCCCCCTCCCCCTCCTGTCCCCTCCATGGGCCCCCCTCCACCTCCTCCACTGCCTGCTTTTGTCCCACCTTCCTCCTCACCATCTTTTGTGAAGGCAGTGAAGGATGCTCCTAAACCAGCTCTTTCCAGCAGCCCTACAAAGTCATCTAAGCCCCTGATCACCCCGTTTGCACTGCAGAGTGTTCAGCTCCGCTCTGTTAAACAACCAGAGAAGGAGATTAATGGCAAATCAGACCACACCAGAGCTCAGGAAACAGGGGTGGACCTCCTTCAGGATTTAAAGCTCCACTCCCTGGAGCATCCCACTGTGGTATCCCTGTCAAACTGCTCCCCAGAAGAAGATTCACGTAACTCCTCCCCATCACCTGTGTCACAGCTCTTAGAAGAGCTGTCTTTAGACTGCAGTATCACAGATTACACACCAAATAGTGCTGTCATAAATGGAAAAGCTGAGGATCAGAGTTACTTTCTCTTGAACGGAAAAGAAAAAATTGAAGGGCGGAAATCATTGCCCAGTCTCCCACAGAGCTCCCAAAGCTCTCCTGTCAAACAGAAGCCCCCGGCAGTCTCCAAGAAACCCAAATTCTCTTTTCTGCCACCGTTCAGCCACGAACCAATAGATGAACAGGTTCTATCTCAGCAAGAGGATAAAACCAGCCTGTCACGAACAGAAGACCAAGTAGATGCGCTGCTAAGACAAATAAAGGAAGAGGAGAAAGAGAATAAAAGGGAGCAACAAAAGGAAGAGGAAACTTTAGAGAGCTCTGAGCCTCTTGCAGACAGCAGTGACACATCCATAGTAACCCAGGACGAGTCCTGTATCTCTGCTCTTGCCAGCCAGGAGACAAGTCTTGACTATGGACTGTGTACCAATGGAGAGGCTCATGAAGAGGGAGAGGAGGAGGAGGGAGATGGAACAAGTAGCACAACTGGATCCATCAGCTCCAAGGAGGACGACACTGGTGAGTCAGAGTGAAATTTATTATATGGTGATTTTAATTTGTCATGCTTTATCCCCTCCAAATTAAAGTTAGAAGTGCACAGAATGTGTTAAGAGAGAACAGTAGTTTTAGATGGTTTCAGTCAAAACCTTCATTTACTTATTAGTTAAGCCCATTACCATAATCCTATATGGTTCGTAGTGATGCTGCTGCTGTGCCAGCTGTGTGGCCAGCTCCTCAGGCAGCTGTGAAATTCATTTTGCCCTCCCAAGCAAAGGATCCAAACTTGAAACCACAAGCTTTTAAAGGTTTGAAAACTGTGAAAATAGCGCAGGAGAGACGGCTTATCACTGGGACAGCACTGCTGCAGCCTCTTGAATTCATCCTCTCTTACTCTCTCCCCTACTCATCCTCCTGTATTTCATATGCAGAGATCTCTTGTGGTTACTGTCCCTTCGTTTTTCCCGCATTGCTCTTTTTCCGCCCCCCACCACACACCTCAGCCTCCACTGTCTACCCGACTCCTCTCCACCATCCATCCTTATTTCCAAATATCCATTTTTGCCTCTCTGCTTTTTCCTCTTCTTTGCTGTTAATCTCTCATCCTCAGTCAGCCCCTCTCTCTTTCTGTCCTGCTCCCTATCTATGCCTTCTTCTCTCTCCGAGGTAAGGGAGGGGGCAAGTGTCCCAGGGGAGATGCTTTTTGTGGTTGGAGGGAGAGGGGGGGAGGGGCTGCATCGTATCAGAGGGGAGGGGAGCAGATCTGCTAAGGGGATGAAGGGGAGGATGGGGGGAGCGTAAAGTGAGACTGCCTGCAGCGGCTCAGGCAGTCGAAGCGCAGACGTGAGCGCGGAGGTTGAGAGGAGGAGGAGGAGGAGGAGGAGGAGGAGAAAAGAGGCTAAACTAGAGAAGAAGAAAAGAGAGGAGAGGAAATCTAGAGACAAAAAGAGAATGTAAGAAGACAGTCCGGCACCACCTCCGTACCACTTCAGATTTTATAGGCAGCCAGGTTAATGCGACGGGATGGTGGATTCCTGAGTGTGTGCATGTGTGTGTGTTGTGCTGAGTAAACCTGTAGTATGTGTGTGTACTCTGGTGTACCTGTGCGTCTGTAACTTGTATGCTTCTCTGTCTCAGGTGAGGTGTTCGAATCCAGCACGGCTGAATCGTCTCCGGTCCCGTCAGCCAACGGGTCCTCCGAGGAGAACATGGTGACCCCGACACCCTCGCGGGCCCGAACCACTGAGGACCTCTTTGCCGCCATTCACAGGTACCATGATGCATTTCTCTTTTACGCCTCTTGTCACTCCTTCATCTACTATTACTCCAACTTCTTTGCTCCTCACGTGCTTCAACTCACGATACATAATTTATTCCACTGAGCTGAGTCTATTTCTTCCTCTAGTACTCTGTTATTCTGTTGTCTGTTTGTTTCTCTCTCTGTCCGCATCTCATTCCCTCTTTCTCACCCCCTCATAAACCACAACGCATCACCCTGAACTCCAAGCTCCTTCTCCCCCTTCATCCTTCAACCCATAATTTCTCCTTTTCCATCTCCATCCCCCTTCTCTCATCATCCTCTCCTCCTCCTCCTCCTCCTCCTGCCCTCCACCTCTCAGTCATAACTTTACCCGGCGCTGTCCCGTCTGCAAGCCTGCACATCTGTCAAATATCTGGTCTCTGGAGTCTCCCAGCCCAGGGGAGAGTGCCTTTTTCTGTTCCTGGTCAGTGAGGGGACTGATTCAAGAAGCAAAATGATGATGATGAGTCTGTAGTCGAATGTCTATTGAGGCATCTGTGTTAGTGTAGTCACATTAGCGTTGCTCATTCTCAGCAGGAGAAAAAAGACAGTTGCTTCATTCATTATTTAACTACTCAACACCCTCTGGTCCTAATCTAGGTTAGAGGCCACCGGAGAGATTTCTCTCTCTTTCTCTGCGGTCTCTGACATATATTGCATACGTGCTGCCGTGCTTCAAAGGGAGCACACACATAAATTTCTCATGCAGCCCGCCAGTTTGTGTTTCACGGTCACGTGCGGTGGCAGTCGGAGTTCTCTTGAGCATCACAGGATTTCATTTCACGGGATTTTATTTCTGCTGGCGACAGATTGTCGATGTATTTATGGTGGTGGCGTCACGTGTGCAAGTGCGATTTATTGTGCAGTTAAATTAGATGTGAAGATTGTGTAAGCATGTGTGCGTAAACCTCACAGTGGAACTGTGTTTGTTTGCCACTTGCTTTACTGATCTGCTCCTCCATGGCACCTCCTTAGTAGTGGGAAGTGATGACAGACTCCTGGCGGTGCTGTCGAAATGAGAGGAATCAACAACTGCAAAGAAAAAATGAATTAACTCACATAATCACAGGCACTTATTAAGAGAGAAAGTGGGGCTCTTTTACATCATATCTGTCATTAACTTGAAATCGCTTTGAGAAATCTTAATTTACATACACTGTTTTCAAATACCCAGAGATGGACATCAAGTAATATTTATAAATAAAAAAACGTGGATATGTCCTACTTTGGAGTTTTTGATAGTGACTTTCTGTCTACCTAACTGTTCCTTCTTCACCTCTCTGACACATTTTCTCTGCTCTCCTCACCTGTCCAATACCTTTGCTTTTTACTAATTTCACCTCCACATTCCCCGTCTTCTCCCTCTCTCTCTCTCTCTGGAAAAACAAGACAATGATGAAACCCCTTGAATGAAATGCCTTCACAGCTGCAGCAGAAAATGCAACTTGTCTGGAGGGAGATCCTCCAAACAAAATGTAATACAGCCAAGAGAGAGAAATCGATCAAGACCTCAGAGATTGTGTCTTATATTGCAGCCTTGTTTACCTCTATAACTGACATGTTTGTGAATTTAACAAACGGAGTCCAGTATGGAGCCGTCGTGGTTGACTGAGTTCAGGTGTGTGAGTGTATGCACGTGTGAATGTGTGTGAGAAAAGTCTTATGTAATGCTGATGGGCTAATGTGGCGAGGGAGCTCGCAGGGGACGACGCTAGATGGAGGTTGAATTTAGGGCACAGACACATATTTTTCAGTCTTTCTGAAACGGACCGAGATTCTCTCCTCTAGTTCTCCGTCTCATTTGACCTTCACAAGTACATTCTCTACAGGTTATTTGTCTTTATGGAAGAATTTCTTTCAGTAGATCTAATCTGAGGATTAAGGATTTTGTCTCACAGTTCCCTTTACTTTTAGCATCAAATCACTCTCCCTTATATCACAGAATCTGTATTTGTCATGCCTTTAATCATCTCTGTCTCCCCTCTCCCCCTCTCTCCCTCCCTGTGCAGAGGGGGCATGCAGTGGGTGGGTTCATCCTTTCTAGAGAGGTGCGAAGTGGCAAGTAGCCCCTTCCCTTTAATTAGCAAGCCTTGTTCCTGCCATCGCGGTGATGCTACCTTTGGATTAGCAACAGTAATCCCACAGTGCAACCCCCCTGGACCACAGATTAATAAAGCTGTTTCCCTGCTAGCCCTAATCCCCTGTATTCTGCCAGTTGCAGCTTTATTGCTATGCTTTGGTGCAGGAGTTATAGACAGTGTAGACTGAGTGGTGCAGTCAACCACTCTGATACCCCCTGCTGAGTGGAGGCTGAATCGTCCTTGTGTGATTAAAACTGCTTTGGGCACTTTTCCCAGTTTGTGTTTTTGATTAATTTCATTGTGCCGCGTCTGAGCTTTCCTGCAGAGTTGCAGTGTCTGCAGCTTTTCTTGTAAAAACTCATTGGATTCCTTTAACAAAAATGTAGAACCCTACGCCCTCCCTTTGTTGTTTTGAGCATCCACGCCACTCAATTGCTCCTCGTTGTTTTACTTCTTTAAGATTCGTGCTGTGACGCATGATTGCTGGGGGCAGTGCTGACATATGGCAAATTTGGGACAAAGATTTGAGGCGTGCAGGCCAAGTATTTTAAGTGCAATCTTTTTTCCTTTTTTTGTAGCTACAACAACACGGAAATATTCACCAGGCTGAGCAGTCTACCAAAGAGTGCTTTCTGCTCAGTTATATGAAATCCCACATGCTGAAGCCTAATTTAATTTAATCAGAATAATTGGATTTGATGTCATTGTTTCCTGACAAAACTGCCCCCAATTCTTGCACTTCTTCTTGCTCTTCCATCAGTTCGCATTGTCTTTAAATTATTTAACTTGTTACAAGTTCATTAACCCTGCTTGCACTCACTCACTCTGAAGAATTTCTACAAACATGTCATTAATCTGGTTATCCACATCTTACCCTAGGTCAAAGCGCAAGATCCTGGGTCGCAAGGAGTCTGAGGAGGACAAGTCCCGGGCTGGGAGCCACCCACAGTCTCCACCCGTCACCCCCACAGGCATGTCCCCAGGGATGGTGTCCTCTTTGCCTCGGCAGTCAAGCTCCATCCAGCGGAACCTCCGTAAGTCCTCCACCAGCAGCGACACCTTCAAGGCCCTTCTCCTGAAGAAGGGCAGCCGCTCAGAGACCAGCTTCAGGATGTCGGCTACTGAGATGCTTCGCTCCACTGACCCTCGCTTCCAGAGAACACGCTCTGATTCAGAGTTGGACCCCCCTGCAGCTTCACCGTCCTCACCAACGACACCACACAGCCCCTTAACCTCCCCCGGCCGTGGTAAGAGGGCAACAGATGAGTGGAACCGCTACGAGGCCTTTTCTCTGTCCTCGCCGACTTCATCTTCCTTTTCAATGAGCGGGTTAAAGTATGGACGCTCACGCACGCCGCCCTCTGCTGCCAGCAGCAAGTACAACGCACGCAGCCGAATCCTCAGCAGCCCAATGACAGTCATCTGTGAGCGTGAGGGGGAGCTGGCTGAGAGCGAGTACGGAGACACTGCAGAAAGTCTGTCTGGACCCACGACTCAGACTCTCCCTGTACTCAAAGACTCCAACGGCACTTTATCTGAAGAGAGCAGAAGTTAAAGAGCAAGGAATGGCCCCTTAGATACAGGGAGCTGAAATCACTCATCATAACCAGGTAGGGGGACAGGAGGAGGAGCCAATAGATGGCCCTCTAGAGACACCTTCCTGAGCCCCAACCCCTCGGCGCTGCCTCTGAGGGAGTGGACATGTCGGGTCCTGATGTTAGGTCAGAGGTCGCCCCATCAAGGACCTGGCTGAACTCAATCTGAAGTGCAGAACTGGTTCTGCTGCAGCTTTTCAAGACTCCCATGATTCTCACTCTCTCCTTCGTTTGGCGACTCAGCCTTTGTGTTAAAAGAATAGTGTTTCTTTTACGCCTGGTGTTCTTAGTTTGTTTTCCATTTGTTTTGCTGTTTACTTTATCTTGTCCTTAACACGCAGGGACCCTTTAGTTTCTTTGAATGACAAGGTTAAGATGGCAAACTAAGGTTAATTGAAGGAATTGAAAAGTCACAAGTTAACTTTGCTGCTGTGGTGCTACGTAGCTAGGCAGTTGGAAAGAGTGGAATGTAAAGGCTTGCTGGACGCTCGCCTTGTGAATCTTCTCAGCTTCTGCATCTCTCCCGTTGGCTCTGGAAAGTGTTTGAGAGCGCCATGGTTTGCAAGTGTTGGCTTCCAACAGCCCATAATATTGTGAAAAGATCTCGAGGACGTGCTCCAACGGACATCTCCACGGTACAACTTCGGCTACGGTTATTGCCAGGTTTTGCTTTTTGCTCTTAGGTCAGTGGTTTAGTTTTGCAGAACTGGTGTGTTCAGTGGTCCAGAGGAAGTGCAGAGGGCTTGGTGCTGCCACCTAGTGATGGGCAGGAAGTGAACAACTGTAGTCAGAGTTGAAAAGGCTCATAAAACCTAATTGAATTTTAGTTTGGAGATTTTGCACTGTGCATATGTCTTTTTCCTTGTTTGTGACTTAAAAACTATGTTTTAAAGATTGTTTTAATAAACAAAGTGATGTCATGACTCGTGTTTGGGAGTTAAGTATGAATCTATAAATGTAAAGCCAGAAATTACAGAAAAGCTTATTTTACTGTCCGGGTCTTTTAGTGAGGTGTTGGCTACCAAAGAGCTGAAAAATTAACTGCTGGCCATTAATCTGGACGTGAACACAATCTGAGAGTCTGACACCTGATGCGTTTGGTCCAGCTGTTGCTAAATTTGCTGAGACTTACTAGAACCTTTTTAGGGCTTAAATGATTTCTTTAATGCTGTTGACTTTTCTGCTAAGTTTATCCTTTTGCAGTTATATATGGTTCTGTATGTAAATACATAGAGAAATTAGTTTTAAGTAACATTTTGACTTATTTTGAAAGACTTTGTACATTTTTAGCCCCGTGTTTGCTGGAAGGGAGTGGTTTCCTTTTTTGTAGATTATTTATTTCCACATAGCAGGGCTGCAATATGGTGCCACGAGGTGATGGAGGCACGGGGAAGGGGTAGTCCAAGGGCCACATTTACTACGCTGTTCCCACCATTTCTTTCTTTTAAAGGTGCTTCAAACTAAAAATGCAATAATGTCAATATTTATGCTTAAGCCTTCTACTGCCCTTAATCTTGAGTATTTCAAAGCCCACACTGGTGCTCGCAGCTGAGTAAATGTGGTCTCTTAAGAGTCATAAACTGAGGTGACAGGCGTGAGACTTCATAACCTCCTAACAGCCATAACACCCTGTGGTTTAATCACCTGTGACCAAAGTGTGTCTCCCAGCTCCCACCCGGGCCGTGACTGAGCACTTGGGGCCAGGGCTTGTCTCATGACAGGAAACGTCTCAATCGCAAAGAGCTTGTGAAAAGACGGGAGGACCGAAGAAGTCGTGAAGTAGTGGGAGTGGAGCTGAAGGCAGGCTGCTAACGCTCTTGTGTATGTCTGTGTAATAAAAACAAGGTGATATTTAAAGAATGGGTCTCTGTTATTTCTCTATGTGTGTGCGTGTGATTCACGGCCATCTGCCAGCCCGACACCCCTCATTAGCGCCGTCGCCATGGCACCCACACTCGTCCGTCATCTGGAAAGCTCCAGAGGCCATCGTTTACCCCTGCCTCCTCCCCACAGGGTCATCAGTTATGTCTCCTTCTGGACATCCTATTAGGACACACTGAATCACAGGCTCAGCCCATAACAGACCTTTCCACTGACTTCAGAGCAGTGCTGAACCACCCTGACTGTCTGACTTACAGTTCGTGGACCACCTCTTTAAGACTGAATACTGCATTCCCTGCAGGTCTTCATTGCCTTTTCAATGCCTCGGCACGTCGAGTATTTGTTACCAAGGGCACAGAGACAATGACCGCCTCTTAGTATTTACAGTGAAGTCCCTCCACCTGCCCTCTGCTGCTGCACTGACAACGCTGTGTCCATCTGGCTGTCAGACAGAAATCAATATAAACTCCTCCCAGCCATAATCACACTATCGACACTTCAATTCTTTCCCTCTGCTCTTGTGTCCAAGACCCTCCATATAGTATCCGTACAAGACACCAAAGTATTTAGTGACAAATGAAACAGATCAACTGTATTGACTTGTGCACAGTGGAGAGTCCCGGGATAGAATAGTTATCACCTGCTGTGTCTTTATGAATGACTGAGCCTGGTCAATAGCTACTGCTCCAATCATTCAGTCATAAAAAGCAATGAATTACTTTTTTTTTAACACTTGTTTAAGGCCACATTATGGTTATAAATTTAGAAGAAGTGCCTGTTAAAGCATTTAAAAGGACTGTTTCACCTAACTAAGATTTACATTTACATTACTCACAAGCCATTTCCAAAGCATTTTCATATTAATTTCCTTAATATAAAACATGGTGTCAGTTTGTGCCAGTTCTCTTTTAAGACTTCAGAGACTTGACAATGCCTACAACAGGTTCTCTATAACTGGACATATTCAGTTATCTTTGCATGACAAAGCAGTTGTAAATTGGACTTGCATTCACAAGCTATTGTGTCAGAAAATGATGAAAATAATGATTATGAAAATGATATTGTAAAGGTGGAATTTCAACAAACAAAAAACAAAAACAGGTGGCTGTCCAATCTTAGACATCAGATTTTTGCCTTTTAGGCAAATTAATGTGTATTTTTGACCTTCTGTCACAGGTTGCCTTTGTCTAAGTTGTGAGCAATTATAAACAATTGGAATGGAAAAAAACAACTCAATTTTGTGGCAAAAACTGTTGTTTCATATTTCCTATCTTATTTATCAACTTGTGACTCCTCATATTTATCTTGAGATGCCTTAAGGGGGCCCCACTAACAGGTTGGGAACATGGATACTTGTATCCATCGAGGTAGAGCGTTCCCTGTTTGCTGCTGCAATACAACACAAAGAACGTAACTAATGACATAAAGACAATGTGACAAATGTTCACTGTTAAGATTTCCTCTCAAGTAAGTGTCAAGTCTCCAGAGCTGCGACAATTTGTCAATTAATCAATTAATTGATCAAAAGAAAATTAATTAGCAACTATTTAGATAATTGATTAATCATCAGACATTTTCTGGTTCCACCTACTCAGATGTGAGGATTTGCTGCTTTTCTTCGTCACGTGATAGTAAATGAAATATATTTGGGCTCTGGACTATCGAGCTATCGGAAGACGTCACTTTGGGAAGTTGTGATGGCTGTTTTTCACTAGTTGTTGACATTTCATAGACTAAATAATTAATCGATGAAATGAGAAAACAAAACATTAATTGATAATGACAATAATTGCTTGTTGCAGCCCTATAGTGTACTAAAAGTAATGGTAGCCTGGAAGGAATGAAATAAATATAAAAACCTGCTTTGGAAAACAGTCACAAGCATTGTAAATTTAACACATGCAAAGAAAACAACCACTTCCACACCTGCGGACACAGACAGTTTTAGCAATTAACTAATTTGTGGGATGTGGGAAAAAACTGGAACCTCAATAAAATCGAATAAAAATACAATTGCATAGCTTGTAAAAAAAAAAAAATAGTGTATCAGTTTCTTCCAGTTTATCTCTGCCACCAGAAAATGAGTTTTGTCATGGAAGTATTTTTACATGTCCTCCACATCAACTGTGTCCAGCAGGCTGGAGGGGGGAGATAAAATGAAAAGACACAACTGTGGTGTTTGGAATAAAACAGTGAGCCTCATTATACATTTCCCATCCGCAGCAATGTTTCACCTCACTGAGCACAGCCAATGAGATCAATCCGACTGGTGAACAACAGACGAAGACAGACTGTGTGTGTGTGTATGTGTGTGTGCGCAGAGGATAAAAAAAGACGTCACTTCTGCTGAGTGTCTGAACATGATATTGGGAACAATTCTGCCACAAATAAAAAGACTGAGTCGGCAGGCACGAACCTGACGGCGAGAGCGCGAGAGGGGAAGGTGAGGGAGGATAAAAAAACGCCGAAGTTTCATCCGGCCGATAAAAGGTCACTATCATCAGAGAGTGGAGGTCTGAACTGTATCCACTATAGATCAGATAAACAACTCACCGTGGAGCTTCTGGTGGATTCAAACTACAGTAAAAAAATAGGGAGGACAAAAACATCATTACACAGTGAAGATGGAGGTAATAAATGATCCAAATAATCAATCATTTGATGCCGAGTTATATTTATTATTGATGAGGTAATACATTTTACATTGTTAAACATCATTTAGAGGCAAGTAATATCTCCCATGACTCGTGTATGAGTGCAGTGCTTATGTCATCATTCCCTTATTAAGTACCATCCCTTCTTCAGGATTTAAAAACACGCAACATCTAGTACATCATGAGCTATAAATATGATTATAAATACAATTTAATGTATAAAAGGAGGTCAACTCAGATTTAAAAAAGGCATAATGTTTATGTTAGCTTGTAAGTGTCACCAAGCACCACAATAGTTGGTATCAAGACTCATCAAGTCTTTTTAGCTGAGACTTGAGTGATGCAGGTATGACTGGTCTAGATTTGCGGTGACTCAGTCGTTCATCATAACGAGCGTGAAGCGGTGGCGGTAAGTCAGGTCTGAGATCAGACTTATCAACATTTTGTCAGGCAGGCAGGCAGAGTCACCTTCACAGCACAACCATTGAAATAAAAACCTGTCAGACTTTGCATGTGACCTACACAGTTAGAGGAAAAGTTCACATGTTTTCCAGTTCATATTAAAACAATACTAGCATGCCAATTTGTACATTGAAAGTGTTACTGGTTGCTGTAATCCTTCCTCCTGTCCATACTGGCTGCAAAGAGATCCCTTCCTAAGGTGATCCCAATGTAAGAGACGGGGAGGACTGTGGATTTCCCCCATCGCTTAAATTGGAGTCAGATTAGGAAGTGAACTCTCCGCAGCCAGTATGGACAGGAGGAAGAAGCCAGATAATGCTGTTAATGTACATACTGTATAGTCATGTTAGTATTGCTTTAAGACAAACTTAAAAATGTAAACCTCTCCTTTCTTTCTTCATCCTGCAGAGTCTTTTTTTAGATTCAAGTGCAAAAAACAAAAGCTGATAATAAATGTATTTTCAGCAAGTCATTCATTCCAAAAATAAAGAAGCACTTGTGGGTTTTTTTGTCGTAACAAGATGCACCAAATGAGAGAAACATTTCCTGACGACTTAGCACCACCTGCTAGAAATATTGTCACACTGTCTCCAGCTGTTCCTCTAGGTTCATTTGTTAGTGATGGCCTCTTAGAGCTCTTGTAATCACGTGTTTGGTCTCTTTATCAAGACTTTCAGTGAGTGTAGAGTTCAGTAACTTCAGACAAATGTTGGAAGTCATCATACTTCTTTAACAGGTAAGTGCTGTCAAACTGTACGAAATGTATCAAGTGTTGTGATCATGTAAAATCATTCCTTCCTAAATTTGACTATTTTACATTATAGAGGGCTGAGTCTTGCGTGACCTTTAAGCTTCCTACTCCTTCTTCAGGACCCAGACCTCATTCCTGCGGTTGGTCAGTTTGAAGGGACTGTCATACCCGGCTGCGTAGAACGGCTTGTCGACGTATGGGACTCCGTCTCTCTGCAGGCTTTCCAGAAGTTTAACGAGCTCCTCGCGCTTCAAATTCTCTTTGGAGAAACCACCGTATGTCCTGGAGGATGGAACGAGAAGGATTTAAGATTAAGTTTCAAGATCTAAGACTTGCAGGACTTGTCATTTTGACATTTTCACACAATATCACCTTGGATTAAAATTAAATGTATACATCGGTCAGTGCCTAGGTTGCACTCTACCTGACATAAGCTGTAAACTCCTTCCTGTACTCCACAAACACCTCTGGGTCGCTGGGCTCCGGTGGATTGTCCTGATGCTCCTCTGGGATGAAGAAGGACACGGTGAACTGAGATTCACAAGCAGGGCCGGCTCCAGGGTCCACGCGGCACGTCACAGGGGCTGTCATATCCACTTTTACCTCTGAGGAACAAAGAAATTAATACGATTTTAGAAAAAATTAAGCACAAGCAGAAAAAAACACATATCTGACAGCCATAAAACATAAAACGGGAGACATAGATGTAGTAACAAATATAAAAATGAGGATGGTTTGTCTGACATGTAATCAGCTTTTGTAAGATGCACAGATATCATATTTTCTAAACAAACCCTCAGTTGCCAGCTGGTGGATCAAAACGTCAGTACATAATGATACCTGAACAGATGGTGGATATAGAACCACAAAGTGTGGCAGATATGGAGGATTAAACACCAGGTTTACAGATCACACACTCTCCTTACACTGCAGACCTCAGTAGTCAACAGCACAAACAATATATATTCTCATAAATAATGCTGTTGTAAACTGCTGAGTAAGACAAAAGGCAGTGGTGCTGTTACAAACTGCTGAGCAAGAACTAAAGTGCACTTTTTCATTGACTCTTGCATTTATTCATTGACTCCATTATATTCGCACCACAGTTACCCATAACTTCATTCTGCAACACTTGAATGTTGTTAACTTGACTGATTGTGTTTAGTCAAGTTTCATTGTATTTAGTTTAGTTCATGGCTTTACGTCATCTAAAATAAAAGCCTCAAAACCACTTGACAAAGTCTCGACAAAATAAAGAATATTACAAGCTTCGCAAAAGAAAGTAAAGGTGCATCAGTCTGTACAGGTTTGAATTCAGCCTTTCATCGTACATCCATGTGGGATTCTAGGAACAAAACTACTGAAACTCACTGTTGTGGTTGTTGCCTTGAATGTAGCTGAAGAGCCGGCGGAAGCCAGCATTCATGGCTGCATCCCACTCCATCCCACTCAGAGTGGTGCTCACCCACTTGGTGTCATGGTAGGTGCGAATCTCATAGTCTTGTCCCTGCAAGAGCACGCATACATGCACGCACTGAATCAATAAAGTATCAGAAACTAGTGAAGAATGCCCATGTTACACCATATTCTGTGAACTGATCAGCTGAATTGCCACTGCAATAGTCTTTACTACATCACAAACTGTATTTTGATGGCTGTTACCAAAAATTATGACACACTATTTAGATAAGTCACATATTGTAGTAGATCTTTCTACAAATTAGTACTGTTTGTCTGATTATCAGCTTGTCAGTCATATGTAAAGCACTAAAAAAAATAAAGTTTGATCGGTATCAGTATGATTCAGTCACAGACATTTTGGGAGTGATACACACTTTAGTCAACGCAAAAATATTATTTTTATCATTAACCCTCTAGCATAACAGATTTTGGTGTAACACCCATCACAATATCCCAGACATCTCAATTTAATACGAAATAAAATAAAGAAAAGCAGCAAATCTTTACACTGGAGAAGCTGGCGTCATGCCACTTTAACTTGATAAAGAATTGATAGATTAAAACTGATCTTTTCAGCACTACCGAAAACTTAAAAATGCATCATAAATTCCCAGTGTTCAAGGTGAGGACCTCAAATATTTTGTTTTGTCAATTTTATCAATTCAAAACCCCAAAATATTCCATTGATGCTATAAATCAGAGACAGCCAACTTGACAAGGTAGAATAATTGAAAATTTGGCATTTATGTTTGAAAAATGATTGAACTCTCACTCACATCTCATGTCACATGGCAGACAAACAGAACAATCAACATCAGTCCAAAATGTAATGTCCTTTTAAAAAAGGTACTCTGGAAAACATTTACCTTTTTCTCATCTGCTGTGTATTTAGGATTCTGCAGTCCTGTTGAGAACAGAGCTTGTCCCACAGCTTTCAGCATGGCCGGTGTGAAGGTGGTCAAAACTGTCTGAAGTAAAATACTCAGACGTGTTCTAACCACTGAAATACATCGTAGCGTTAGGCAATAGAAAACCTCATACTGGTTTACAACCTGTTAACTACACCGAGTCACATGAGACTGGTTGTGTAAACGCATCTTAACTTGTAAAACAACTCTGGAAATACATATTCAGTTAATATTTCATATTCGGCAAAGTAATTATTCACCGCCTAACTTGACGCTTTTGTTAAAGCAATGTTATAATTTCACAAATTGTGCAATTATTGAATAAAGACAGAAAGAGAGAGATAATTACCTGTAAATTCACGCGTTTGGTCCTTGCTGTCAGGGTGTGGAGTACGTTTGTTTTCATAACATCGCTTCCGGTTACATAAATTTGAAATCTGATTGGCTGAGCGAGTGTAACTTCAAAATAAGAGTCCCGATCTTTGATGTCAACACCACTAAGTAAATATAGTGGTAGAAAAGTTCAACTTTGGCCTCCATTTAAATTTAGTTTGGGTGTGTTTGAGCTCCATAACATTCATGCAATAAAATGGTGCAGGAAAAAGGGCTTGACTGTAGAAATTACTAGTTCAAATTGCGCCACAAACACAAAAAAACCTAATGTCCGTTTAGATGAGGGATTATTTTTAAGGCAAAATAATGAAAACATGAATTGCCACATGGCAGTAGGCATAAAAATGACTGATTATGTTAAAGCAACTGTTCAACATTTTGGGGAAACACGGTTATTCACTTTCTGGCAAAGAGTTAGGTTAGCTTACCTGAGAAGATCTAGCAGCCGGTTAGCTTAGCTTAGCATAAAGACCGGAAACAGCCAGGCTGGCTCGTTCAAAAGTAACAAGGCACACGCAGTTGAAAGTAATTTCTCGGAAGAGCACCTCCCATTTATTTACTACATTATAAGTATTTACATCAAAGGGATTGATAGCCAACTTTACAAGAAAAAATAACTCATTTGCAGTATTTAAGAAACACACAGTCCAGGCGATGAGGCAAAATCACAAAGAGGTGTAGGAGTAGAAACAACCTAAAACCTAACAAGACACCGTCCAAATTCTTCACACACACACACACACACACACACACACACACACACACACACACACACACACGATGTGATAGACCAGGTATGACTGGGGAAAATGTTGCTACATCTGTAACTGACATGAATGTAGAAATGATGGTGAGGATATGATGAATGTGTTTGTTGTCTTTAGGCTTTGCAGGTGTGAAAACATGGAGCCTGTTGATGTAAGAGCCTGGGCAACAGATCCTGGTCTCTGAGGAGATGAAGAGAGGAGCAGTTGTGTTTCGAGCAGGTGTAGAGGCAAGGCAAGCAAGACTGTTTACAGATATGGATGCATAGTTTAGCATTTGCAATTCTATCTAGCAGTATTCAAATCGCAGATGCATCTCTCTTGTGATATATGCACACGCACGCACAAGCATTGTATGGACGAGGAACTGTAAAAATTTGACCTACAGGGACATGCAATCCAATGTAGAGACAGCAGCAGCTTTTTGTCTCCATATTGTCTTATGAGTTGAGTCTTATTCATTACAATTCATAGAGCCAAGGGCAGTGGAAAAGGCAGAAAGACAGAGTGGTTTGTCAAATGTATGTTGCTTACACAGAGTCAAAATGTCACCGCTAGAAATAGCAGAAAACAATTCATCACTTGAGCTCCAGAACTCCAGCAGCAACCTGGTAATAATTTCTATAAGCAGCCTAATATAGAGGAACAAGAGGGCCTTGACAATGGTTATAAAATTAATTGACATTAACTGGACAATAAAAACTATAAATGGTAGAGATAAATGGTTGATCCATGTATTGGTAGATCTATTTATTTGGCTGTACAGTCTTTTATGAATCCCCCTTTTACTGTCAAAATAAATATCAATTAAGACATTATATGATAACCTTTTCTAAGGCTCTATATCCTCCATAAGTTAGTGCATTTTATGTCCAGGTTGTAGCTGGTGAAGCTCTGGGGCTCTGCAAGTGTTTCAAGGCTGGTAATTCTGGTGGACGAAGGACAAAACGTCATCTTTGGACAGTTTCTCTGGGTCCATCCGTGTCTGAGAATCATGGACTATCACCCCGTCCACCCAAGCCCAGAAGAGCCGCTCAGAGTGGCAAATGCTGAGGACGAAGACAAAGAAAGGACACTGTTCATTCATCAGATCATAAAGGCTGGTGTTACATATGTAATAATTATGTGGTAAAGTACCCACCCATGTTCATGTAAATTGAGCTTTTTTATTATTATTATTCCCAATACAGAACTGACTGATTCAATCGATTAAATCAGAAATAAATGAATTCAATGTGGGTGGAGAAGACAGTACATACTGGAAGGGAGCAGCAGAGTTGGGTGGCATTTCATAGGTGGACTCCTTGGTTGTCTTGTTATAGAAGAATTTCATCTTGGAGTTTTTACTGTATGCCATCGTCCACGGCTCTGAGGGATGGAGAGAGAGATTAGAAACGTAAAACGAACCGACAGTCCCAGTGTTTTTCCCCCAGGATTGTTGAGGATTTGACATAAATAAAATCTGCAAAAGAATTAAAGTGACACTTTTTGACAATGAGCTGCAGCACAAACACAAACACATACCATTGACAGTCTTAATGATGTAAAGGCCCGTGGGAAGGAAGTGTCGGTCATCTCTGCCGGTGTAGGACAGACGCGGAACTCCTCCTGAACTCTTTGTCACCTTCATCTCTAGTCTGGATAATAAAACAAGAAATAGTAGTAAAGCCCCAACATTTAGTAAATGATTATATAAAACTTGGCTTGATATTTTATAGATCATGTTGACTCTTGGACAGTCGTCCTGTCATACCTGACAAAGATTTTCTCCATTTCCTCCAGCCTGTACACTTCCTTCACTCTGTTTGGGAAAAGACACGTTACATTTAAGACCCCCTCCAGACATGTTCTAAGACACATAAAAATATTCTGCATTGAATAACAATTTGTGTTTCATATGGTTTTTCCACAAAAATATTCAATTATCTGGTTGTGAATTCTTCAGCATTCAGGATAGTTCACTTCATGTAAATTAATACCTGATAGGGTTCATGTCTGGTCTGCTGGGTTTGGCTACTGCCTTCACAAACTTCTCAGCCATCTGGATCCTGGAAATACAATGTGTATCATTTAGTCAACTATAGAAAACTGGTATGAAAAGTTCATTGTATTGCAATGAACATGTCAATGCATTTAGAACAATGTATTTATTTATGCTTTACAGAGAAATGAGAATTACAATTTTGACATAATTTTAAAGATCAATAAGTAAATGAATAAAAGTGTAAGAATCAATAACAGGTGACGCTGTCCTACCTTTGGTTGAAGTGCTTATCTCTTACATCAGTGCCATTCAGTATTAGTACATCCATTACGTGAACTGCATTGATCCTTCGCTGAGCTTTGCCCTGAGGACCACATATACTGTATTTATAAAAACCACAACCAACTTGTTCAGGTGTATTATTTCAGCATTAACAGAAATGGAGCCAGGCTTAAATAGATTAGGATACTGGGTCCCATATATCATCTGTTCCCTCCTTTCACCTCGCCCTTCAGCTCTTGGACGATCTCCACACTTAGAAGTGTATCTCTTGGCAGCTCCAGCTTGAAATTCTCCAGTTTCCTCCAGCGCAAGGGCATCTTCCCATCCCATGTGTATATCTGAGACTTCTACACAAGCCAAGGGGAAATAGAGAGGACAGATAAAAACATGAAAACAAGTTCAATCCCAGGCTACCATGCTTAAAAAAGTAGTAAAGCCTCTCTGGTCACCACTATCCCTCTAAATAAAAAATAAAAGCATTAGGGGTGAATAGATTGGCCAGATCTCTATTTTAGTCTTTTCCAGAAGAAAAGTGATGATACAAGCCTGGGTTTTCCATCACTGTGTGTTAATGAATAGATAGGAGCTGCTATCTGATATCAAATATGGAAAATCTTGAAAAAGACAAATTATTCCAACTGGGTACAAAAAGAAGGTTTTTGTGAAGAATACATTACTACAGTGCAGTCAGACAAGACACAAGTTCAAGACCTACATTTTGGTGTTTTGTGTCTCCTAAGACTCACCCCCAGCGACAGAAGGAAGATCTGCTCTCCACCTCCCACAATGCACCTGTGGTCCAGGATGTGACGCAGCTTCTCGAGTGTGGTGGAGTTGAGAGGTGTGAGCTTACACTGGAATAACTCCACATCTGAATTCTGAGGTGCAACAGGTCAGAGAGGCAGGAGAGACAGAACAGAGAGACAACATTTTAAACCAGCCCATTTGTTTCCCATCAAGATTAATTTATTTGGACAGCCTAACTAAACACATAATATTCTCAACCCTATGGGAAATACTGTTTAGGATTTGTGGAAAAAACTGAGAACTGACCTTAATCAGTTCATAGAACTTTGACTTTGGGTCTGATGAAGCAGGAGTGACTCTGGCCTTGTCTGGGACCTGGAAATTGACATAAAATTTATTTAGAGGTGGAATAACAAAGAAGAAAAATACAATTATATATATGTTTGTCCACTCACCTGCCAAAGTTTCAGACACTCCTTCCGAATGTCTGCTTGCCTCGGCTCTGCAAGGGTCCTAGAGAAACAAATGCAGTCGCTTGCATACATTAACACCATGACACATGGCTACGCTTAATGCACATAGACATGTACAAGACAGGGTACTCACGGGTCTACGACGTAGGCGTGGATCTTAGCCAAGGCCTTGATCTGGACTACACAGAGGCTGCAGTGAGAGTTCATTTAATTCAAGTCACTCAGTTTGAAATGAAAAGATTAAGGTCCTTGTGAATACTGTGCGACTCTACCTCTCATTAGAGTTGACCATAAACTGGTAGAAGTCGGTGTCCTCCTTGATGATGCTCAGGGGAACCACATCCGTAACGTCTGTGTCCGTGTTCCTCAGTTGGTTCAGTTTCAGGTTGATTCTGAACATGTATTCCCTGACGGCGTCTGATCCGGGCTTCAGACCGCGACACACTATGTACCTGCGGACGGCAAAGAGTTGGAAGAGATTTACAGACGCAAGAATCTCTCTACAATCTCTCTTCTTGGTCTAAATAAACAATTAGATCCATAGCAGAGAGACTGTCCCATTTCCTCTAATTGAGACGCTGCACAGTCAACTTTTCTGCCTAACCCTAATTGTAATTTTGAGTCAGTTATCAGTGAAGAAATACTTTCCTTCAGACAGAAAGTGATAAATCCTAATCTGAGAACAAATATAAAAGTTGCTTCCAGGCAGCAGAGAGCTGGGACTCAATGATTATTACTGAACTTTAAAAGTGGAGACATTTTTCCAGTATTTCATTTAGGATTTTTTTGTCTGCACACCTCACTGAGGCTGAATAAACAAGTAAAACTAGAATTACTGCCTCGCGTTGTATGCCTCCACCAACCAGTCAAGTTGCAGTTTACATCTGTCCAGACTCATATAATATAGTAATAAATATTACTATTATACTATAATATATAGTGAATACTTGGAAGGAATTGAATAAAAGGTATAAATTGTATCTTTTTGGCTAAATGGAAGATATCACCATATGAATGATGCATATGTATGATTACAGTAAATATACAATATACATTGTTG
Organism: Enoplosus armatus; assembly: GCF_043641665.1. NCBI lineage: Eukaryota > Metazoa > Chordata > Actinopteri > Centrarchiformes > Enoplosidae > Enoplosus > Enoplosus armatus. The sequence continues at coordinate 13,395,473 of NC_092198.1, read as the reverse complement.
AACTGATAAGTAAAGGATTATCATACATGTATTGGCTAAACAGGTGCACATGTACTTGATTACTATGTAAAGATGGATTCTTATAGAGTAAAGCTACACAAAATGTGCTGCTTTTGTTTTCTCCTCACTCACAGGATCACAATCAGCTGGGCGCGCTGCAATAAGTTGATGACGCTCAAAATGAGGCAGGAAGTGAAAGGCAGGGACGAGATAGAGGACAGCCCCTAACGTGCTAGTTATTGTTTACTTATTGTGTCGTACCAGTCAACATGTGTGTGAAATCTGGATTTGCCCAATTCATTCTTAAATTATGGCTAAAAACCTAACCCTAACCTTTGAGTCAAACGTGTCACCTGAGTTATGGCCAAAAACGTGTTTTGTGAGGTCACAGTGACCTTGACCTTTGGCAACCAAATTCTAATCAGTTCATCCTTAAGTAACCAAATCCACACATATCTTCTTACAGTCACACACGCACATACACACACAGCCCCACCTCTCAGAGTTGGCCGGCCTGCTGGTGACAGGTTTGAAGAGAGAGATCCTGTCGAAGCAGAGGTAGAGCAGATAGACCAAACCCACACTGAAGGGAGTGAAGAGGTCAAACGTCTTACAGACAAAGTGACCACCTGGAGAAGACACAGTGCCACTATCATTTCAGCTCTGACACAAACATACAGTAACATGTGCACACAAATACAGAGGGGAGCACAATAACATGAATATGATGAACACCAGGAGCGATCCACTTTGCCAGAGTTTAAAATAGACACGTATGCAGACAAATTAGGTGACCCACCAAATCATGTGTATACACATACCTGTCCTGAGTGTAGAGATGGCAGTGAGGATCTGACAGAGCAGCAGCTGTTTACTCAGGATCTCCTGAATGTTTTCCTGGCCTTCCACAGAGAAACCCTACCGGAGACAGTCGTCAAAGCAAAAGCGATCCAATCACTAGACAGAGAGCTGGACATCTCAGTTGAAGCCATCAATCTGTACCCTCATCTTCTGCACCCTCATCTTCTGCTTGATGCGTACATTTTAGATCTTTGCATGCTTTGAAATATGTATACTCTGCAGTAGTAAGTAGTAGTAAGTCTCACCCCATCTGCCATGAGGAAGTGCAGCCCTCTTTTTTCTGTACTCTCCAGGACAAAGTTTCGGAAAGCAGTCATGTTTTCTGGCCGAGTGATGTCGCCGTCGCCATCCACCCCTCCCTCACCTGGGACGCACAGAGGTCACGCTTTCACTGAATCATTCATCACCTGAGACATAACCAATGTCTGTTCTCCCCCCTGAACGTAATGTGCAAGTTTTATGCGCGTACCATAGTAAGGCTCAAACAGCTCACTGGGCGCTGCATAAAAATCTTCCAGTTTGAAGTCACAGGGTCCTTTCAGCGTCATGCCAAAGCCCTTGGCATGCCAACGCCTCTTCCACAGTATGTACTCTGAGAAGCCTCCAGGCCCCGCACAGACGTCACCGAAGTACAGAAGCTCGCCCTCACGGTCCTTTGTCAGAGATTTCTGCATAGTGAGAGAGGTTTGTCTCACCATCTGTTGATATGGGCCTGTGTGTCCTGATCCAACAAACATTCAGTGCAATACATATCAGCTGTTTGAGCAAACTCACCCCTTGTGAATCCTTTGGGTTGGTGAACATATTGTCGAAGCAGTGGTCGATGTTGGCCATTTTCATAGCTGCTCTAAATACAGGAAGAACATAATACAACTTGTCATTGTCTTTAAAGGATTGGCACATCCACTACAGTTCTGTGTTACTGAAGAAGTAAACCTGTCACTAACCTTTTCCAAAAGGCAGGAAGTAATCATATACTATTTTATTTTATTTTCAGATAATTTATATAATATACAAATCAAATGTGTAGCAACACACACAGCCACATGCTTTACATTTGGTGTCATTCAAATGTTTGTGCAAATATGTGTAAGTGAAGTGATTCAATTAAATAAAACCTCAAAAAACAAACAAACAAATGAGTTATAAAATATTATCCACATTGATTATTTCCACCCTGTTGTTAACTACCTAAAGACTGACCTGTTGAGGAAGATACCTCCTCTGATCGTCTCGTAAGGGTTAGAGCGTGTCCGTGCTCTCCTCATCTCCTCGCCCTCCAGGTTATCAAATACTGTCTGAACATCAAACAGACACAGTGGTTACACAACTCAGGGATATTACAGTATTTGGGTCCATCCAATGTAGACGGCAATTCACAGATCTTTACACACAGAAAAGCCCACTGATGAAGAAAACAGGTTCCCAAACTGCCAATAGTTTATCTACAAAGGAAATGTAGGAAGGTGAATACTTTTGATTGTTTAGACAGCACAAATACAAACTTTAAAGACATTTCTAAAGGTATACAAAGATGTCATTAACTCATCTTTGTGTGTAATATGCAGAGTCCAGTGTAGACAGCATATTTACCATCCTTCTGTGTTTTTATTTGCTTCATCTAAGCCATTAAAACATTTACCTTTACACTGAAGAGGCTTCCCACATTTCCTCTGCTGGTTTATCACTACCATTCACACCAGACCCACGACAGACTTGCATTAAGTCAACACGTATTTTTGCAGGGTTAATGCCTTCTAGCTAATTGCCACCTCTGTTTCCTGAACATTGGAGTAGATACTGCTGAGGTATTTACATAAAGATTCTGTTATATTATGTTTATGTGTAAAATAAAAAAGGAATTAAAATGAAACAGAAGTTATAACTCACCTTGCACCTTAGAAGAGTGTGCAGGAGGTCTTCAGTGCAAAACTCTGTCTCATCCTCAATCTTTAGTTTCCTCTGTAAGCAGTTGAAAACAAGACTTTAAGAACAAATATGAGGCAAAAGAGTATGCCTGAGTGAACACTGTGTACAATACATATCAAAGTAAGCTCCTGTTTGTATTTACCCGTCCCAGAATCATCCAGTCCCTCAGCTCATCTGCATCTGGGGTCTCTGTGGTGCATTCTGGGAACCATTCTACCTTCTCTATGGCACTGGGCTGGACAGACAAACCAAAAAAGAGACAAAGGGTGGAAACAAGAGAGATGGGAAACAACAAATCATGTCAACAGGTCATCATGATGTATACATAACAAAATAGTTCTCAGGAGTAAAAAAAATGAGAAAAAACTCAATTGATAGTTCAATAATAGACACGTAATTCACATAATTTACAGAAAACACCACTGAAAACATTATGTGGTTATTATTTACTGCTGTGTACCTCTGGTTCATCGCGCCAGTCCACATTGAGCTCCCCCTGAAAGCCCTGCAGTGTGAGACCGAGACCCCTTCTCCCTCGCTGGGTAGAGGCCTCCACAATCTCTTTGCGTCCCTGGCCAAACTTCCCAAGACCTTCACCCTCACGGAAGCCCATCTTGGCCTGAGGGGGTAAGAGGTAAGAGACAATATGGCGTTAGGAAAAGACAGTGTAAAACTCCTCTGAACACTTTGCAAAATAAGCTTAAAATGACATAAGAAGAAGCTCATACGTAAAATCAAAAATCCTGCAACACAGACTGTTAAATATCTAGTGTTAGTGCAGGTTTCAATACATTACCATGAGTTTCTGTGACACACTGTTGTACATAGTGAAGTTGGAGGAGGCCTGTGTGCCGTCAGCGTCTTGGTCATCAAAGGATGATATGGAGGGCATGGAGAATCCCGGTCTGTGATCCTCCTGGTCACTGAGGGAATCATTTTGGCTAGAGTCTGGACAGGACAAAACCACAGACACACAGGTACAAACCATTCATGTTGAAACAGGAGCAGGCAGAGACACCAAAGTAAACAAACAAACAAACAAACCTCAGCTACAACCATAGTAACTACTTGACTTAACAGAGTATGAATTCTATTCATAGAAAGAGGCTTAATATTACCTATGGCATGTAAAATATCAGATCTAAAATCATGGCATGCACTGTTTGGAGGGGGGAAATTAATCTATCCACCTTGTCTGGATAATTGTGACTCTTCATCGGAACTGCTGTCTTCACGTTGCCTCTTTGTCCCCTGCAGCGGAGCCGGCGCTGCTTCGGCTCGTCTCTTCATCGTGGCTGAAACAGAGCAGAGAGGACATTAACAATAAGATACTGATGGATGAGGTGCAACAGCAGCACAGAGGATACAGGGGAAAACCAAGGACTGTGACAGGAATACCCAACCAAGGGTTAAGGTCATTTTAAACAAAATGAAAAAGAACAGAGCAGCAGAATCTACCTTCATGTACATGTCAACAATGGCAGACTAAACCACAACAGCAAGTATGACAATGATGCACATTTGAAAGGCAGCCAAAAGCATTTAGGCATATAGTGCTGAAGCTTAAACAATGATTAAATTAACTGATTAATGGACTAAAAATCAAAATGTATCAACTAGAAAGAGAAAACCACATGCATACAACGCTGGTAAACATTTGCTGACTACAGCTTCACAAATGAGAATTGTGGCCTATTTTTCCTCTTTTTATTATTGTATTAATATGATTTTTAAACAGTTTTAAGACATCCCGTTAGGCTGTTAAATTTTGATTGGTATATGACATTAGGTTTGACCTTAAAAACAGTTGAGAAAATAACTGTTAGTTGCAGCTCTAATGTCCCGGTGCATGCTTAGCAATGCGTAAATACTGACTTTCATATTTCCTTACATATGAATGCTCAACATACATAAATAACATGTGTACGGAGACAGGAAAAAGGAAAAACTGATCAGCAGCAGTCCTTTCAACAATGATATACGGTCACACACTCTACAACAGTGCCACCAATATTCTGCTCTGAAGTCATTAAAATGCTTTGTCTAAATTGAGCAAAGTAGAAAAAGTGCTAACTTGCTTTATTCTTTGCTGCTTTCTGGTGTCGGAAACTTTTAAATAACTCCCAGGCAAACACAATCCAAAACTTGTAAAATTAGGTGACTATATTATATTCTCGTCGTGATATCAGATGTAGGTAAAAGCATCGAAAATGGATATTAGCAACAAGTCTTCACATGAACGCACATATGAACCGCTTCATTTATCCCCAACTAGCGCCTTTCTTGTATTAACATTACATTCAGAAGAGGCGTGTATTGTGGCTAGTCAACATAACACAAGCGATGTTTTGATCCTCCACGTTGCCACAGGTTGACAATTTTCAATCTGAAAATAAATGTCCTGCTAATTCGAACCGTTACCTCTGTGGTTATGTTGTAGTTAGCAGCAGTCAGCTATCAAAGTTTGGTAAAGTCGACCCATGCCACTTTCCAAGATATATTTTTGCAGGAAAACACAACTAAAGTAAACAGGTTTGGCTGGTTAGTGTCAGTGTGGGTGTTTACGGTGTTTTCTGTGAAACGAAACTGCGCAGCTGTAGCAGCATTAGCTGTTAGCTAGCTAAATTAGCCAGCTAGTTTTTACCAGCTCAGAAGAAAAACTCCGCTCTTCTGTGGTGAGACAGCAGCGACAAAGCGTTAACTCCGCATGAGTTTCAAGATTTCCCAGTTAGGTTTTTATTTGCATGGAAACTTTTGTAATAAATACACTATTTTTTGAAGTTTACATTAGCCCGCGTTCTGTTTTTAGAGATTTCAGGGGTCCTTCCTTTTCTGACGACACGCAGTAATGATGCGCGTGACGTAACGACTGTCTATACAAGTGCCTGTGTGTTATATATTTTTTTGTTTTAATCATTGTATTCATTTTATTGGTGGCCCCTGCTTGGACTAATTATATTGAATTATGACTGGTATATACAAAGGATGTTGTTCATGAAATGTTTAAATTAAGAAGAAAAAAAGCATGAAAGAGCAGTCATTTCCTTGTTCATCTTGATGGTATGACTTAAGTGAATTATGTACTTACACTGTAAGAACACAGGGTCTCCCCTGCAGCTGTCTCCTTTGTCACAGGTTGGGACCCCAGGTGCTTCTCTAAGTGAGTAGATTTTATCAACATTTGTTTTGGTTTAAGAAAAAAAATATGAATTCTAAAATCTTCCAATTTTCTTAGAATAAGAAAGATAAAATTAGCTGGGACTAATTTGCATAAAACTTTAATTGCATTGTTTTTTGTGTGTGTGATTAAGTGATTAGATTTTCCTTTAATCGGTCTTGCATGTCTGTTACATTGGGCTAATCCGTTCTTGGCATGTGAGTTGAGGTATCCTGAGCTGTCTGTCAAAACAATTATTAGGCTATTTCCAGTGGTACTTTACAATGGTTTTTGAAAATAGGCCTCTATGCTCTTGTGTGCGAAAGAAAGGCACTCAGGAACCTGTCAGCACAACCTTTGTGTCCAGACTGTCTGCACATTGAGTGAAAATCGTTTTTCTCCCACGGGCTAAATTAATAATCTTTTCTGTGTATTTCCAAATGTGAGCACTGAGCAAGGTACAGTAGATGCTGTGGGATTATCAAGTTTCAAGTAAATGCTCTTCCTTTCGTGATGCAGCTTGAAGCGAACGTGTCAGTGCATCGCATGCCTTCAATGATGTGTCTGTGAAATCCTTCTTAGAAGACACAGAGTTAATATCCTGCTTTCGTGACACCAAAGAGATAACTATGGAAGCACTTCCTTCACTTCACTGACACATTTTCATTTCATTTCGTTGCATTTTGATTTGTAACACAAATTGTGTTGATAGCTTCACCCCTTCAGAAAGTAACATTCACTTTCTTTGCTTCATTGTTTTGAGATTATTTAAGATTGTGCTGTAAAAAATGTTGTACTTTACAGTATACTTTTGTGTGGATTGTTTTTTAATTGAACTGCTTGTTGTTGCTTGATGCACCTTTTAAGATTAAGCTTCTTTGAAAAGGAGATGAATATCTCAATAAAAGTCATCTGACTATACAAAAGATAAATAGAATATATAATGTAAATATGTTCGCCCAGACAGATAGAGCCTGTCTAGGATGTTTCCCTGCTTTTTATCCAATGCATGCTGGGATTGGCTGCCATGACCCTGAGGAGGAATAATAAGGTTTAGAAGATATATGGATTGATTATGGCTTAGATATTGTAAAATAGATATGGTTCCTATATGTATACAGAATGTGTGCTTTTGCTTTTGTTATACCTTTAGACACGCATGTCTGCATCCACTGTCACAATGCGATTTGCCTTTTAATTGTTCCTAATTGTTAAACTCCTCTCAGTGACCCCAGCAGACGTCATTACAGCGTTGCTTTGTCTTCCGCTGATGGGGATGTGTGTTTCTTCCCCACATAATTGGTGGCCAATGGACTTAGAACATCTCTCACAGGTGTATTAATCCACCGCAACTCCAGTTGCTCTGCTAATCCTCCACTGACACAAATGCACATTCACACGGAGACACACACACAAACACAGTCCGACACCATGTGACCAGCTTACGCAATGAAGCCAAGGCTTTATATACTACCTGTAGGCAACGGTCTCCCTCAAGGGAGATCATTACAGTGCAGGTGTGTGTCAGTCTATCTATCCGAGTGAGGGAGTGAGGAGTGTGTGCGTGTGTCTTTGGACACAGGGGAGAGCTGCTGCTACTGCCACACTCAGCCTGGTGGAGACGACCGAGGCCAGAGAGACACAGAGGGCGAGGGATCAAAGGGATCCACAGTGATAAAGTTGCCTAGCAGAAAGTCCTGAGGGGCTCGCTGCAGTGGGCTTCTCTTTTTTTTTGTCGTCTCAGCTGTGAAGCACTGGAGAGAACAACAACCATGTTTTTTCGCATCCCTCGACTGACCCCTGGATATATTAGATACCTCCAGGTGCGTAAGATGCTTTACGGTGATTTTCTTCTTTAGATAGATGAATGATTAATCTTGGATGACTAGGGACATCTGCAGTGGCGCAGCAGTGGAGCAAATTCCATTAGAGCCTCTAATAACAAACAACTGTTGAGATCTAGAGCCTCGGCCCTGCACATGTCTCTGTCTACACTGCTTCAGTCAAAAGTTGATGTTGCATTGCAGGAAGCAGAGCCTTGGTGTGTTGATTTTAAACATAGAAAACTAAGATTTCTTAATGCTGCCTTTCATGTGCATTAAATAGATTAACTGTTGATTAAACCATCTTGTGCATACCCGAAGAAAAGGTCAACACAATAGAAAGAAAGAAAGATTTGTATTGAATTGTCACTTCACTGCTCTGAAAGCTCATTTTAAAGTGATGCCACTGACTCATCAATATACACAAAGTGCCCATTCGTGTGTGTGTGTCATGGCAGGATTCAGAATAGAGGATTACAGCAGCCTGTCTTTGAATGGATTTGAATTAGAGATGCCTTAGCTCCTCGGGGTCAGGTAAATGCCCTCTAATTGGATCTCCAGAGGACTAGCATGAGATCCATGTTCCCAATCACCCTGGTGGGTATTTCAGAGACCTCCAGCTGGATTTAGGAGCCTACAGTGTGGCTTGTGTTTGTTTTAAAAATGGACAGTGTCGAACCTCATTATCTGTGACTCAGCTCACCACAGTTCATGTTAGATAATTCTCAATCCTTTGGTTTATCTGAGACACCTCACTGTACAGCGACTAACATGACAGTAATCAGAAAATAACTGAATTTATATCTGACTTTAGGACATGTCTTGGATTGGCTCAAATTTCTGAGATGTCTTCAAACCTGCAGAGGACTGACACACAGGCAGTGACTGTATGACTTGGTTCAATATGTATTGAAACTTGACAAAATGGAGGTTCTAGTGCGGCTCTTCCCTTATGGTAAGACCATCGCTGGGATGAGACAGGTGTGTGACCAGGGTCACCTCTTTAAGGACTCTACTGCGACCAAAGCCAGGAGGAACGTTGCTGCTGACACACTGCCTTGGTCACCATCGGCCCTGGCGATGATGGCGCCCGGTGGTGGTTGTTGTGGCTTCGTGGGTGGTGACACCTGCTCTCTCTTTCAGACTCAGGCAGCCCAGACTGTGTTGCAGAGCCGGGAGGCCCCTGTGATGCCACGCGTGGCCTTCCTGCTGGGTCTCATGGGGATCGGCATGTGCGGCTACAGCTCCCGCCAACTCACACTGCACTACAAGCCGTCAAGTCACCTCTTTAGATGAGATGGCCGCAGGGGTCATGGGAGCACACCACACACACACACACACACACACACACACACACACACAGACATACACACACATCTGAGTCTGACATTTTGGGAAATATGCTTATTTGTTTGTTCCTTGGCAAATTTTTGATTTTACACTTGTTTTTTGTACAGAATAAACAAACAAGATGTAACATGTTAATTATTGAGCTTTAGAGGTGCTGGTAGGTGGATTTTAAGATCATTTGACTGAACCAGGCTAGCCGTTTCCTGTGTTTTCAGTCTTTATGCTAACCTAATCTCACCGGCTGCTGGCTGTAGCCTTATTTAACGGACAAATATGAGAGTGGTATCAATCTTCTCATCGATCTCATCAAGAAAGAAAATAAGCATATTTCCTAAAATGTGGAACTATTCATTTACAAGTAACATGGAAAGACCAACATGATTGAAGGAAGTGATGCTACCAGGATTTATGTTTCTGTTTTTGTTTTTCTCTGTGCATCCCTACTAGTATAATGATAATATACCATAATACATGTGGTTCAAGTTCAATATCATCCTTGTTCTGGATTTCATTATGATTTTGTTGTGTTTAAGATGAAAAGATTGTTGCCTTGAGGCTCCGTTTTTGCAGTAAAAAGTAAAAAAGCAAATGATCCCTGTTTAAAACTACCCCTCCTTTTAAGCACAGTGCAGTTTTTTGTGACTAATATGCAGTGGAACAGAAAGACAGCTCTTAATATTTCTGATGAGCTTGGTTGATGTCATACTTGAACCCGTGCCTTATCATGGGGGTATCAAGTCAGAATTTACCATTTAAATATTTTTTTCAAACACATCAATGGTCTTTAAAGACACATTTCTAAATACAGTTTGAGCTGAGCCCCAAGAAATCTCTTCCAAAACCCTCAGTCTTTTAATCACCATTACTTTGCCTCTGGCATTTTGGCAATTTCCATGATGTAACACAGAGCTCCCAAGTCCCTCCTCTTTCGGAGGACAGCAAGTGTTGTGTCGTCTTAACCCGTTTGCTCTTTCTGGATTTCTAGGGTAAGATTGCACAAGACAAGGACACGAGAGAGAGATATCACGTCAGAAGCTGCTTCAACTCAGAGAATCAAGGCATTTATATTTCAGTCGGGTTTCACTCTTGATTCTGGAGTTGACAGTATAAGTTTTGGCCTTTCTGATATCTCTCTCCTTTATGTGCGTGCCAGAGGAGTAAGTAAGGGATTGCTCTCAATCTGTTTGGCTGAGCTCAACTCCGGAAAATACACAGAGAAGATACAAACAGAAACATAAGAAAACGTGTGACCTTTGATTTGTGATCAATGCTACTTTGCACTTTTTTTGGTGTACATATGTTGTACATAATGATGTACATATCACTTTGATGCTGTATGAGATTAGTAGATCA